>NC_064620.1:30608333-30955000 GCF_023898315.1 Schistocerca nitens | reverse complement strand
ACTTTTCTGTGGAAGACCTTACCTGAATATCACTTATCATTGAACAGAAACGTCTTCGTACGTGTGTAATTCACGTCATGGTAGCTTAGCTGCAGAAATGAAATTTAAGTATCTTCTGCTGCAAAATGGGGTTAATGCTACAAGACTAGAAACTATTAGACTAGAAAATACACACACACACACACACACACACACACACACACACACACACACACACACACACACACGGCGGAAAATGGCTGAAAATGACTGAAAATGACAAGTTATTAGCGCTCACCATCGGTAATGCTGGAATTCAATACGGTGTTGGCCCACCCTACCCTTAGCACTGATGAGAGCTTCCACTGTCGCAGGAAAATGCTGTAAGAAAGTACCTTTGTAGACTCATTGCATTTTCCCAGTATCTGCCAATGAATCGAAATCTGCCACAGACTTTAACCACGAAGAAACCCATGTGATTCCTTCACTATATATTCCCTCAAATTGTTACGGCTAGTAACTTTTAAGACGTCACTGATTCCAGTTGTACTTTTTGACATTTTAGTAATTCGATACAATTATATTTGAGTTATGCGAAGTGCCTAATTTTACATTTTCGTATAGTTAAATCAAGTTTCCAGTCCTTTCAATGTTGTGAAATCTTACCAAGGTTTGACTGAACAATCGTGCAGGTTTTTCCAGCTGAGCTTCATTGTAGCCGACTCCATCACTTGTGAAGAGTCTGAGGTTACTGTTACTCGTGTCGGCAAGATCGTTGATGTACAGCATGGACCGCATGCTTTCTCCTTTGGGAACACTGAAGTTATTTCTGCATCTATAGACGACTCTCCATCTCGCCAGCATAGGACACTAACACCTTCACTGCGCGATAGCGGAAGTAATGTTACCGACGACAGTGACACTAAAGAGGAGCTTTTCAAAATTCTTTCACTAAAGAAGTAGATATCATCGGTGTAGCAAAGCAGCTTAAATCATTTAATAGACAAGTCCTCTGGTCAAATTTTATACCAATTAGATTCGTTTCCGAGTATGCTGATATAACACCGTACTCAACAATCAGCTATAACCACTCGGTCGACGAAAGATTCGTATCTAAAGACTGGAAAGTTGCACAGGTTACACCAATACTCAAGAAAGGAAATAGGAGTAATCTGATGAATTTTAGACTCTCATCACTGATGTCTATTTGCAGCAGGATTTTGGAACACATGCCATTTTCGAACGTCAGGAACTACCTCGAGGATAACGGTCTGTTTACACAGTCAGCACGGATTCAGGAAACACAATCAGCTCTTTATTCGCTAAATCATTCCTTATTTCTAAGATTACCAAAAGGCTTTTGATACCGTTCCTCACAGGAGGCTTCTAATGAAGTTTCGTGCCCATGGAGTATCGTCTCAGTTTCGCGACTGTATTCGTGATTTCCCGTCTAGATGATCACAGTTCGTAGTAACTGACGGAAAGTCATCGAGTAAAACAGAAGTGATATTTGGTACTCCCGAGGAAATGTTATATGCCCTCTGCTGTTCCTATTTTACATAAACGATTTACGAGACAATCTGAGTAGCCGTCTTATTGTTTGCAGGCGAAGCTGTCATTTACAGTCTCGTAAAGTCATCAGATGATCACAACCATCTGCAAAATGATTTGGAGAAGGTATCTGTATGACGAGAAGAGTGGCAATTGACTCTAAATGAAGAAAAGTGCGAGGTCATCCTCTTGAGTACTAAAACGAATCCAATTTCAGTTACTTGGTAAAACACACAAACCTTTCAGCTATGAAGTCAGCCGGCCGCGGTGGTCTCACGGTTCTAGACGCGCATTCCGGAGCCGTGCGACTGCTGCGGTCGCAGGTTCGAATCCTGCCTCGGACATGGATGTGTGTGATGTCCTTAGGTTAGTTAGGTTTAAGTAGTTCTAAGTTCTAGGGGACTGATGACCACAGCTGTTAAGTCCCATAGTGCTCAGAGCCATTTGAACCATTTGAACCATCAGCTATGAAGTCAGATACTTAGGTATAACAACAACGTATGAACTAAATGGCAGTGGTTACATAGATAATTTTGTGGGGAATGCAAACCAAAGTCAGTGTTTCTTTGGCAGAACACTTAGAAGATTCAACCAGGTATGCTAAGAACACTGCATTACACTACGCTTGTCCACCCTTTCTTATAGTATTGCTGTACGGTGAGAGAGAGCCTCCACGGAGGGCATCGAAAAAGTTCAAAGAATGGCAACTCGTTTTATATTATCGCGAAACAGGAGAGAGAATCACAGATATGATACGTGAATGGGGCAAGCAATCATAAAAACAAGGCGTTTTTCGTTGCTGCGAGAGGAGGAAAATGAAAGTACACCGAAAAAGGGAGGAAGAGGAAAAGTAAGAGAAGAGGAAAAGTAAGAGGAAGAAAGGAAGGAGCAATAAAGTGAGGACAAGGACAAACACGGAACTGAGGAAAAGAAAGAAAAACATGAGAATGAGGAAAAGGAAATAAAAAAGCAGGAGGAGGAGATGGAAAAGTAAAAACAAGAGGTGTCGTAATATATAACTAAATAGAAAATAATGCCTATGAAATTGTAGTAATCAAATTAATTTAATGCGACAAATTTGGCTTTTCTGTTTTAAATTTAACTAGCGAAAGCCTTACCTTTTCACACATATTGGGTGTGCCAATCAGATCATGACAATTTGTTGACATTTCACCAGGAGTTACAAACTTTGGAGTTCAGCTTGTGATTTGGAGTAGAACAAGCGTATCTGCCTTCGACGTAGACGTCATACAACTGAATATGATATGTTAAAATTCCTCACAAAGGTGATCTGTTACTCAAAACAGAATGTAGCTACATAACCTATTCTGAACTGACACGTTCAGTTATAGTTATCTGCAAAACAACTTCTTGTTTTGGAACTCATGACGTCTCTATAACAAACAGTCATCAGGGGTAATAAATCACCCACACTTTGCCGGCCGGTGTGGCCAAGCGGTTCTAGGCGCTACAGTTTGGAACTGCGTGACCGCTACGGTCGCAGATTCGAATCCTGCCTTGGGCATGGATGTGTGTACTGTCCTTAGGTTAGTTAGGTTTAAGTAGTTCTAAGTTCTAGGGGACTGATAACCTCAGATGTTGAGTCCTATAGTTCTCAGAGCCATTTGAACCATTTTTCACCCACACTTTTCCACAGCGAACCTTTTAAAACGTCAGTCATCTACAAGGTACGTATCAATAGCCATATTTGCAACACCGAAAGTGATGCGAAAGGAAGAAGTTCAGCATCTCGTCAGTAGTGAGGTCATTGAGGACAGACATAATTCAACTGGAATTTAATTATCAAAAAGCTAAAGATGTTAACAAAATGTCCTGAATCCGTCCGCTTTACAAATAGCTCGTGTTTATTCTGCTTCTTTATTCATAGGAAAGGTGCATATGCAATTTCTATACCATAAATCTCTATCATTGTTGAGCTCGTGATCTCTGTTAAGAAGCTCTAAGACCTGGAAAGCTCTCAAGCAAAACGCTGGTCCTTTTCAGGAATGCTCTAGTCACGTGGATGATATAGCCATAGAAGCCACACCAACAGCCAGTTTTATTAATAACTGCGCAAGAGAGGATCCAGAAAAAAAACGAAGCATTCATACAGTCACAATGTACGAGAGATGAAGGGGAAATTACTCTGTGATCAAAGTGAACTAGAGGTTGCCGCCATTTTGCAGAATCAGCGCTCGTGTCGCCACAAAGATGGAATACTGTGGTGCATCACGTGACTGAACACCGTCACATGGGGATTCGTCTGTGTGACTGCCGAGGGTCGGATGGACAAGGGACGCGAAATCACCGCGTTTGAATTGGGCCAAATCGAGTCTTCGTTGGGCCGTCAGTCGTACGATTGGTTTGATGGGCCTCCCACGACTTCGTCTGCTGTGGCACTCTCTTCATCTCACAGCAGCATTTACACCCAACGTTATCAATTATTTTTTGGATGCATTCCATTCTTTGTCTTCCGATACAACTTTTTTCCCCTGCAGCTACTTCTAGAACTGTGGAACCTATTGCCTGATGTGCTGACAAGTCCTATCGTCCTCTGTTTTCTTTTAGCTGGTCTTTCCCCACATGTCCCTTATCTCGTCTGTTCTGCAGAGAACCTCATTTATTACCAATCCGCTTAAATTTCATCATCCAGCTGTAACAGTACACTTTAAAGGCTTCGATTCTCTTTCCTCTTTTCTTACAGCCCACGAGCCACTTCCGTAAAATTCTGTGCTCGAGATGAACGGTCTCAGTATTTTTTTCCAAATCAAGGGAAGGAATGCTCTCATTATCTACCCCAGCCAGCTTCGCCTTTCATGTGATTTGCTCCCATGGTAGCAGCATTACATCGCTTCATCTACAGTGTGCCCCCCCCCCTGCCCCTTTTGGTAAGAGCACGACTAATTTAATTTTTGGTTCTCCTTCGTATTTTCGTTTTCCCTTGGTTTACTCTCAGTCTACACTGGTTCTTAGGTACTCAGGCTGGAAAGGTAGACGAGAAAAATTACGTATCTACATTATTCCCTTTTTAATCCGATAATTTATCCCTTTGGATCCATTCTTATTTTTCCCCACTCATGGTTGTTGTATTTAATATTGGTCCACCCCAATAGCTGAATTATTGCCGGAATGATAGCTCAGTGTTCGGTCAGAGAGCTGGTTGGCCTCTGTAATAAAAAACTGAGTGGAAGGATCAACATACGAACTTTACCAGATGTCATGTGACGTCCACGACGACCAAACAACGATCAAAAACGAACAAAATGCATTAAAAAAAGGTCAGCGCGACGGACTGCCGTCCTAAGGGGCCCGGGTTCGATTCCCGGCTGGGTCGGGGAATTTCTCCGCTCAGGGACTGGGTGTTGTGTCGTTTTCATCATCATTTCATCCCCATCTGGCACGCAGGTCGCCCAATGTGACGTCGAATGTAATAAGACCTGCACCAAGGTGGCCAGACCTGCCCTCTAACGGGCCTCCCGGCCAATGACGCCAAACTCTAATTTCCATTTACTTAATATTGTGTATTAACCATTTCACTGGATTATGAATTTGACACATATTGAACCACCACCCTGTATTTACATCTTCCTCCCCCTGTCTGACCACCTCATCCTCGATCTCTGTCTACCTCCTCCTCCCTCCCCCCCCCCTCTTTGTCTATTTACTCTGTCAATATCTTCCTCCCTACCTTTCTATCTCCACCTCCCTTCTCTGTTTACACTCGCCCACTACTGTTCTGTACCTTCCATCTGCTTCATACATCTCCCTATTCTCCCTCTCTCTATTTCCTCCTCTCCTCACTATCTGTCCCACCCTGTATCCATTTCAAACTGCCCACAGCCATGCTCATCAGTAAATGTAGCCCCTCTAAAATAGTTCATTAAAGCAGACCAATACTACCACAACACGCTTGCCATGCAGGGCAGGCTACATGTCAGGGGTCTGAAAATTTGCCCCTGACAAAGGCTGCAATGCAAAGCAGGTTGATACTATTTCAATGCAACACACCTGTCGTGCAGGCCAGCCTAAATGCCAGGGCCTGGGAATCCTTATCTTGTCACTGCCACACAGACTGCCCTACTAAGCAGGTTGATTTGTCAGGCCAATACTGTCTCCACACAATGTGACTATCAAGCAGGGCAGCATAAGCCAAGAGTTGGAAAAACCATGTCTGAGCCTGTATCTCCACACTTACTGTTTCTGAGCCAAATTTGGTTGAAATCGAACCAAGGGTTTGGGATGAGATCCAGAACAAATGCATGCATGATCAATCAATCAATCAATCAATCAATCAATCAATCAATCAATCAATCAATCAATCAATCAATCAATCAATCAATCAATCAATCAATCAATCAATCAATCAATCAATCAATCAATCAATCAATCAATCAATCAATCAATCAATCAATCAATCAATCAATCAATCAATCAATCAATCAATCAATCAATCAATCAATCAATCAATCAATCAATCAATCAATCAGCTTTATATATAATAACTGGCAAATTTTTCCTGTATCCCTTACCTATTTTTTCTGAGGACTTAGCATCACTTTAAGCTCTCTAATGCTTTTTGTGGGTCAACAAATCCTATGAAGTAGTCTACTTTTCTTAGGTTTTGCTTCCATTGTCTATAGTAGCTATCTGACATCATAGATATTCCCTTACAAATGTTGCAGGAATAGTGTTCTCACTTATCGTGACAAAGATGTACTGTCAGTACACAGATATGGGGAAACTACCGCTACAGTTAGTTACAGTGGGCAACGCCATGTTGATCACTGTCAAATAACATAGATTGTAACAACTGATGAGTGAGCCATAGTGCAGTTCAATCCTATACAACAACTAGTTAGCAGCCATACCATCCTGAACCACCATTTTCCAAAGTGGTACAGAAGCCATCAACCAACACAAGCACCTCTTCTCTGAAGACATACGCATGAGCAGCAGAATTATCCCACCGGTCACTAAGAATGGTACATATATGTCTAGAAACCGTATACATCCAGCTGGCAACAGGAGACCATTCGAGCAGGTGGTGGAAACATTGAAACAGCAGCCAGTGTGTCACCAGCTAACAGTTACAAGAACCATTTCCATACAATACTTTCCGCATACCATTCTGCATGACAATTTATCACCCCATCACTCTCAAATTCTATCAGAATTTGTTTTGCTGAACACTTCATGGACATCACAGTGCTTGTGCTCTCTTTCTCTCCTCCTCCTCCTCCTCCTCCTCCTCCACCAACCCTCTTTAGTTCACCTGTCATCAACACTACTGACTGCATCTGGAATGCTGTCGTCAGATCAGATGTGTGCGCCTTTGACCCACTGAGCAGTGAGCAGCATTTGAGGTGTCACTGTGTTATGAGTCAATGTAGTGTGTCGCCACTGTCATCAGAGCAGACAGAAGTCATCATACGAAGTTCTCTCTTATTCAGTTTGACAAGGATTTGTAACATTCTGAGAGCTATCTCAAAATAATGAGGGATTTTTACTGTAGCACTAGAGTTGGCAGAACTGGAACGCATTGCATACAGGGGTGATTTTGCAGAACACCTGCAGGAAATGATCCGTGACAGGATACACAGCATAACAGGTCATATGTGCATGTAGCCAGAAATTCGTTACAAGTGAGGTACACCAACCTGAAGCTGGGGCTAAGATATATTTGATAGTGTAAGTTGCAATGATTGAAACAGAGATGAGAACATACCAGACAAGTGGGAATGTTCTGTCTGTACCAACGTCTTAGCTCCACACTCAAGAGATTGGTGAAGTCGAGCCTCATCATGTAACCACATTTCCTTCATACCATCTAAGGCACGTTTTCAAACAGGGGAGGCCGGGTCACTCGCAGGATGTGCCAATATGCCCCCGCTGTGAGGCATTGTGGAAGGATGACTGGTCTGACGAGATGTTCACGAGTAATGTAGTAAAATGAAACACCTGCAGCCATCTTTTGGTGTTATTTCATTATATTGCAACCAGTTTCGGTGACTCAGTACACAATCTTCAGTCCTTAACCGACGCTGAGGGGGAGAACTCCCAACAGGAGACAGGTGTAGGTGTTTCATTTTATTACATAAGTGAATGGCCGAAGTCCTGCAGATCATTAATCACAAGAATGGTTATAAAAACCTTCGACAACCTCCATCCAAATACTGAGGCTGAACTGGCGGTGACTGGTTTCACTATATCATGGTGTTACTTCATAGTCCACAGGTGGGTGTTGTGAAGGCTGGCTGTGCTACACCTCTTAAAGGCTGATCTCATCTATGAGTAACTTTGGCGACAGAAATCACAGCACCTTGGTGGCCTGTGTGACGAATCGGCGACAAAACAGACACTGTTGAGGCAAATCCAGAGATAAGGCCTGCACACTTGTAAGTGATACAGATAGTGGCATATGTCGTGGAGAATATTCCACACAATTGTCTGGTAATCCCCACACTGGTGGGCCATCATCCTGGTGTTGATACAGGGAGTATTGTCGATGACTTATCCTAGAGCTTCATGTTTATGTACCTTCCTTGGAATGCATTTCTCGCGATGTTCAGATGAACATTATTGCTCGTTGTCCTGGCAGGTATCGTTTCCTGCAGTTGGTTCGCATTTAGCAAAATCATTCCGTGTGTTCCTGTTTCACCTGAATGAGCGTATTTAGCAGACATGATGTTCATCGTAGCAACTTTACTAACAAATGAAGAGTATGCCTTTCCATAAAATATCTGCTGTGTTTGGCATTTACAGTTTAGGGCGATCAGAATGACTATTTATTTGATGTTCCATCGTGACTGCTTTGATATTGATCCAGTGTTGGACCACTGTTTAAACTGTTGCAGCCTAGATGAGGTGCCAATTCTGAAAATAATCAAGCAAAAAACAGTGTGGATTTCAAGGCTTCTCT
Source organism: Schistocerca nitens (assembly GCF_023898315.1). Lineage (NCBI taxonomy): Eukaryota > Metazoa > Arthropoda > Insecta > Orthoptera > Acrididae > Schistocerca > Schistocerca nitens. The sequence goes on along the minus strand of NC_064620.1, from coordinate 30,946,551 downwards.
TAAATATGAGGAATCAATAAAAATCGGCTGAAGTGAGTTAAGAATGGGGAATGTAGAGAAGAAAAAGATTGGGAAGAAAGTGACCAATTAAGTAAAGAAAGGGGAAGAGTGAGAAGAGAACCTAGAAGAGGTAATTGGGTTTAGGGGGAAAGATAGAGGCACAGAAAGCATACAAAAGAAGATTAAGGGCAAATGAGGGAAAAAGTAGAGGGGAAAGTGGCGAGGAGCCGGAAGAGGAAGTGGAGGCGGGGGAAGAGGAAGTGGAGGCGGGGGAAGAGGAAGTGGAGGCGGGGGAAGAGGAAGTGGAGGGGAGGGGGATATGGAGGAGGAGGAAAAGGGACGTGTGCAGATTGGTGGTAGATGAGGCATACCACGAGCAAAGTTTCTGAACTTGAGCGTGCTGGGGACTGGGACTTACCGGCGGTGACGCCCAGGACGACGCCAGCGACGGTGAGCAGCAGCAGCAGGTTCTGGTGCAGCCAGCGGCGCGCCGCCTTGGCGCTGAAGCGCGGCCTCCGCGGGGCCCCGGCTGCCGCCGCGCCGCCCCCGCCGGCCGCTTCCGCCGCCTCCGCCTTAGCGCCTAGGCCTCCGTCACCGCCGCCCCCGCCGCCTTCCCCTGCCGCCGGCGCCATCTTGGACAGGATGTAGTCTGGAAAGCGGAGCGTCTTGTCCATGACGCGGTACAGCTGCGGGAAGCCGTCGCGCACGGGGCCTAGGAGGACCTCTCTCGTGAACAGCACCGTCTTGGAGCCTCTGGTAGCCGCGCTTTCCCGAACACCGGCGCCGCCGCCTCTGCTGGTCCGCTGTGCTGCTCTGCGCTGCGCCTACCGTCTGTGCCTGCCGCTACCCGCTGCGCGCCTGGAGCTCGACTGGCGGCCGCCCCGCCTCTCGGCTGCCGCCGTATTGATCGGCCGCCGTCTGCCGACACCCGACCCGACCCGACCCGACCAGATGCGACGCAGCGCGACCGACCGCGGCCCCGCCGCTGACCTACCTCATCTCGCATAATGTCGCTCGCATTACCCTATCACGCGTGACGCACATGGCCACTGAAGCTTACCAATTAGAGCGTCGTTATACGCGGAAATGATGTACCACGAGTGTACCCTGATAGATCGGTAGGGAGAGGGGCCACGCGTAATAGTTTCGTACTAGGGGGAGAGCGCGGAAGAAACCAAACAAAATATCTTTACACAGTAGTCCAGTCAACGAAGACAAGAAATGGTCGAACAGGAGAAAAAAATTCGTGCAGCAGTCTTAAGTTTCATACTAAAATGTAAACTTTCACGGCCGGAAATGTCATGTCCATTATGATTACCCAGGCTATTATGCCGTGGCCGGTTGATCAATTTTGTCTCAATGCCCAACGTTTCGTCCCCGTCTGCGGGAGACATCTTCATCTTCAAGGGGGGTCTGTAACTCGATGGAAGGTCCAACACACCCGCTGGCTCGCTACTGACAGCCACTAAATTCCGTGTCCACGCGCTCCCGCGCCGAGCTACAGACCCCCTTGAAGATGTCTCCTGCAGACGGGGACGAAACGTTGGGAATTGAGACAAAATTCATCAACCGACCACAGCATAACAGCCCGGATAATGATAATGGACTAGTCTTAAGTTTATGCACAACGGTAACGGGCGCGTTCTGAACAATGTGTTGAAAATCCTTACCTATTGGGTGTGAGTATAGAGGTGGGGGTTGGCGGAAGACTGGCGTTTGAAGGTCACTTTTTGTGTTATTCTACAGTATCTCTGAAACTGCGGCTTCTAGCTAAAATGTTTCCACGGACAAAATTAAGTTGCATTAAATTTCTTACAAAAAGGGTCCTACTCATGTCTTCTCTACGACTTAATACGAAGGGCGTTGAATAAGTAATGCAATTCCTTTTTCTGAAAGCAAGTTGGCTATACTCAGGATTGCAATACACATTTTTCTCCACTATTTTGGTTGAAAACCCTATTATTCCGTTCAGTGCGACGGCCTTAAACCACCTTACACGGAGGGCCTGTATGCCCCCATGATACAACTCTATTGGTCCACTCTACGATCGACGTCAGAACCAACGCATTGCTGTTTCAATAACCTCCCTGGCATACATGTACTTCTCGCGAAGTGCACCCCTCATTGAGCCAGAGAGATGGAGTGCAGAAGGTGCGAGATCCAGACGGTCGCAGGTTCGAATCCTGCCTCTGGCATAGGTGTGTGTGATGTCCTTAGGTTAGTTAGGTTTAAGTAGTTCTAAGTTCTAGGGGACTGATGACCTCAGAAGTTAATTCCCATAGTGCTCAGAGCCATTTGAACCATTTTGCGAGATCCGGGCTGTAAGGTGGATGAGGAAGAATAGCCAAATTAAGTTTCGTGAACTCTCTCACACGCGCAGACTGTCTTGCGCTGCATTTTGTGACAACGAGCACTTTCCTTAGGGTAACACAATACACTTCAGAGTTGATCGTTGCGATGATGGAAGACATTAATGGAACCCCTAGAGAGAGCCAGAGGGCAGTCGCCATGGTTTTACCGGCTGACAGTGCGGTTTTCAACTTTTTCGTCGGAGGAAAGGTGGTGTGACGCCACTCCATGGATTGTCATTTTGTTTCTGGTTCGAAGTGTTGAAGCCATGTTTTATCACCTGTGCCTATGTTCAACAGAAGATCGTCATGATCAGCCTCGTAACGCGCAATCAATTCCGCACAGATGTTCGTTCGTTGCTCTTTAATGTCTTCTGCTAGGCACACACACACGGGCCGGCCGGGCGGTTCTAGGCGCTACAGTCTGGACCGCGCGACCGCTACGGTCGCAGGTTCGAATCCTGCCACTGGCATGGATGTGTGTGATGTTCTTAGGTTAGTTAGGTACGAAGACGTACGTCCAGTTGTGGTTTAAGGTGTGTGTGTGTGTGTGTGTGTGTGTGTGTGTGAGAGAGAGAGAGAGAGAGAGAGAGAGAGAGAGAGAGAGAGAGAGAGAGAGCGTGCGCTCCGTCGGTTCACCTCAAATGAGAGTGTCCGCACACTCCAACATAGCAGGAGTCAAAGCTGTGTGCGACCGGCTAGCATGCGGAATATCTGACAGGTTTGCGCGACCTTGTTGCTATGCTGACAGACATCTCGGCCGACTCACCGAGCTTTTGTTCACTGGCAGGTCTCTGTAGATATTGTGCAAGCACCTATGAATATCTACGCTGCTCTGGTTTTCCTCCGAAAGAAACGCCACTTTGAAACCCACGTACAGCACCGCCAACTATCTGATCTTCATGAAACTAGAGACGTTGAAGAGGGAATATTCCGCTTTGTGCCAGAACAAATTCCGCATTTTTTCAACCGAAATTGGGGGAGACAAAAGTGTATTGCGTTGCAGGGGATGGAAAAAACAGATTATAAATAGTGGTGTTTTAACGGCATAAAATTTATGTTTATTGCTAAATGAATGTTAAATGTTTACACCAGGTCTAAGTGCAATAGAACTTTATTGAGGGATAATTTGTGTTCAGGCGGTGTGACGGGCTGGAGGGGGCGAAGGTGGAAAACAAATGCGCGAGGGAAGGCAGGTAGACATATTGTGGTCGTGCGCTTCCTTGCTTTTGTAGGTCAGCGAACTGAAGAACGTCCAGGCCATTCCCCACGCTCTTTACACTGCGTCACAAAAAGCCACTACAGGACATTTCACAAAGTTATGCTGGACGCTTCCGCATCTCTCCTTATGAAGCAATGGCGACGCAGTGTGTGCACACTCCTGGGGGAGGAGGGGGAGGTATTTTCCACAAAGTGTGTTATTATAGCAGTGAGTGCGGATATGAGTTGATACTTGGAGTTATGCTAACGGAAGAGAAACATATCGACAGATCCTACGTAAATCCCGCTCGCTGTTCTACAGTGCTGGAGGGGAAATCTATTCTTAGTCTTCCTGAACGGCAGTTGTGTTATTCTTCCCGGAAAGGCAACTTCACCCATCACGAGCGCTTCTCGCTTTTTAGTTTACGGACAAACTATACCTCTCCAGAATTTCCTGCCCATTTGTCTTATGTAATTAGATAAAATAACTTCACTTTTATGCTAGAGTTTTTTTTTCAATTTATTAAGTGAGTACTCATTTACAGTAGTTAAAGTGACCTCTTACGCAAAATACATATCTGTGACCTATGACTGAGAAGTAATTAACTTTTAGGTGTGATGATGACAGTGACGTGAGCACTGTTGGCGAGAGGGGGATTGGATTCGTAAATGTGGCATCTTGTTGCTTTCTGTTCTTAACAGCATATTGTAAAGCTGTGAAAATCTGTTCTCACTAGGGGCTGAATTAATTAATGTCCAGAAAGTCACTCTACTTTTCTCACCATTAACTGTGTTACTGGTAGACAGCATAAATCTCTTCAATCAGAAATTGCTGGCAATTGTAGAGTGGTCTGCACTAAGTGGAGCCACTTACCAAGCCTACACATTATATCTTGCGTGGCAGGTGTCAATGTATCTGATTGAATAACACTTATCATAAGTATTTGTATGGAGTGTAGCCATGTATGGAAGTGAAACATGGACGATAATCAGTTTGGACAAGAAGAGAATAGAAGCTTTCGAAATGTGGTGCTACAGAAGAATGCTGAAGATAAGGTGGGTAGATCACGTAACTAATGAGGAGATTGAATAGGATTGGGGAGAAGAGAAGTTTGTGGCACAACTTGACTAGAAGAAGGGATCGGTTGGTAGGACATGTTTTGAGGCATCAAGGGATCACAAATTTAGCATTGGAGGGCAGCGTGGAGGGTAAAAATCGTAGAGCGAGACCAAGAGATCAATACACTAAGCAGATTCAGAAGGATGTAGGTTGCAGTAGGTACTGGGAGATGAAGAAGCTTCCACAGAATAGAGTAGCATGGAGAGCTACATCAAACCAGTCTCAGGACTGAAGACCACAACAACAACAACAACAACAACAACAACAACAACAACAACACTTATAATGTTCAGATCTATAACAGCAATCTGCAGTAATGCATTGTTTGACTTATGTTGAAATACCCGAATTTCTGTTACACCTAGGTGATCTATCCTGCTAGACAGGCAGCCAGTGTAAAGACCCTGGGTATCTTTAGATACTGGGAGAGCTGATGTGTGGTGATGCACTTTATACTCCTCATGCTGCAAAAATATTCCACGCATTGATTGTGGAGACAAAGAAATCGACTTTATCTAATACATTTTGCCAGTGTGTTACACATTGGACAGATTCTTCAGTGTGGTCGACAGTTAGTTCCAGTAGAGGAGCCTTTTTACGTAATAGCTCACTTAGCAACTGCAAATATACGAGAGCTGTCCAGAAAGTAAGTTACGATTGATCGCGAAATGAAAATCACAATGAGAAGCAAAGAAGGGAAGGCAAAAAGGTGGAAGGAGTATATGGAGGGTTTATACAAGGGCGATGTACTTGAGGACAGTATTATGAAAATGGAAGAGGATGTAGATGAAGATTAAATGGGAGATAAGATACTGCGTGAATAGTTTGACAGAGCACTGAAAGACCTGAGTCGAAACAAGGCCCCGGGAGTAGACAACATTCCATTAGAACTACTGATGGCCTTGGGAGAGCCAGTCATGACAAAACTCTACCATCTGGTGAGCAAGATGTATGAGACAGGCGAAATACCCACAGACTTCAAGAAGAATATAATAATTCCAATACCAAAGAAAGCAGGTGTTGACAGATGTGAAAATTACCGAACTATCAGTTTAATAAGTTACAGCTGCAAAATACTAACGCGAATTCTTTACAGACGAATGGAAAAACTGGTAGAAGCGGACCTCGGGGAAGATCAGTTTGGATTCCGTAGAAATGTTGGAACACGTGAGGCAATACTAACCTTACGACTTATCTTAGAAGAAAGATTAAGAAAAGGCAAACCTACGTTTCTAGCATTTGTAGACTTAGAGAAGGCTTTTGACAACGTTAACTGGAATACTCTCTTTCAAATTCTGAAGGTGGCAGGGGTAAAATACAGGGAGCGAAAGGCTATTTACAATTTGTACAGAAAGCAGATGGCAGTTGCAAGAGTCGAGGGACATGAAAGGGAAGCAGTTGTTGGGAAGGGAGTAAGACAGGGTTGTAGCCTCTCCCCGATGTTATTCAATCTGTATATTGAGCAAGCAGTAGAGGAAACAAAAGAAAAATTCGGAGTAGGTATTAAAATTCATGGAGAAGAAGTAAAAACTTTGAGGTTCGCCGATGACATTGTAATTCTGTCAGAGACAGCAAAGGACTTGGAAGAGCAGTTGAATGGAATGGACAGTGTCTTGAAAGGAGGATATAAGATGAACATCAACAAAAGCAAAACGAGGATAATGGAATGTAATCAAATTAAATCGGGTGATGCTGAGGGGATTAGATTAGGAAATGAGACACTTAAAGTAGTAAAGGAGTTTTGCTATTTAGGGAGCAAAATAACTGATGATGGTCGAAGGAGAGAGGATATAAAATGTAGACTGGCAATGGCAAGGAAATCGTTTCTGAAGAAGAGAAATTTGTTAACATCGAGTATAGATTTAAGTGTCAGGAAGTCGTTTCTGAAAGAATTTGTATGGAGTGTAGCCATGTATGGAAGTGAAACATGGACGATAACCAGTTTGGACAAGAAGATAATATAAGCTTTCGAAATGTGGTGCTACAGAAGAATGCTGAAGGTAAGGTGGGTAGATCACGTAACTAATGAGGAGGTATTGAATAGGATTGGGGAGAAGAGAAGTTTGTGCACAACTTGACCAGAAGAAGGGATCGGTTGGTAGGACATGTTTTGAGGCATCAATGGATCACAAATTTAGCATTGGAGGGCAGCGTGGAGGGTAAAAATCGTAGAGGGAGACCAAGAGATGAATACACTAAGCAGATTCAGATGGATGTAGTTTGCAGTAGGTACTGGGAGATGAAGAAGCTTGCACAGGATAGAGTAGCATGGAGAGCTGCATCAAACCAGTCTCAGGACTGAAGACAACAACAACAACAACAACAACAACAATCAGAAATGTTTCATTTGTAACAGTTAGCTACACCTTTCAGCTACTTCTCTACGTAGTCGCCGTTCTGACTCAGACATTGGTCGTAGCGTTGTACCAACTTTCCAATACCCTCATCACAGAAGGCAGCCGCCAGCGCTTTCCGCCAATTCTCTACACTGGCCTAAAGCTCGTTGTCTGTGCCAAAATGTTGTCTCCATAGCCAGCGGTTCGTTTGAGCAGAGATGAAACTCAGTGGGAGACAGTTACGGGCTGTATTGTGGGCAATGAAACATTTCCAATTGAAACGATGCAGGAACATCTTCATTGCCCCTGCAGAATGAGGCTGAGAATTGTCTTGAAGAAACCGCACGACAGTTATGTAATGTTGGTTGCATAGCTTCAGGGGAAAATTCTCACCAGGCCCTCGTACTTGGCGGGAGACACTATTTTCTATAACATCTTTACGCGCTCACTAAGAGCTCAGGAATGAAAAGAGCGACATAATTCTACCTAGAGTCATACTAGAGACACTGCCCAACACATATTTGCAAAGCTTTATCGGATTTTCATAGTCGTTTCCATTTCGCGACCGATCGTAACTTACTTTCTGGACAGCCCTCGTATATTCATTTAGTGAACTGAAAGTAACTCCACTGCGTAAACACGACGTCAGTGAAGTTATTTTGTCTACTGGACCGGGAACGCTGGCGATGCACAGTCAGTCCATAAACTGAAAAACGAGCAGCGCTCGTGGTAGGGAAAGTTGCCTTTTCTGGAAGAACACTACAAATGCCGTACAGGATGACTAAGAGTCAATTTCCCCTGTAGGCAGTGTAGAACACTGTGTACAAATTTACGTAGATTCTGCCCCTATGCGTTTCTTGCGTCAGTGTTAGTAATTCATACCTCTACCTGAATGTGTGTCGTACCATAATATAATTATACAGGTACATTCAGTGATTTATGTGGATACTGTCTGCAAAAGCGTTGCGGGTGGAGTTGGCAATAAAGAAGTAGTAAATTAAAACACAATGCCTAGTGATTAAGTTTTACTGCGACAGCGGCGAAACAGTAGTAAGCGTTAAACTTTTTTTCGTTTCATTGATCCGTGTGTACGACAGCGAGAAAAAAGTTTTGGAGAGTCTGAAATTCGTTTGTTGGAAATCGCTAAGTGCACTCATTCTCGAACACTGGATGTACACTCCTGGAAATGGAAAAAAGAACACATTGACTCCGGTGTGTCAGACCCACCATACTTGCTCCAGACACTGCGTGAGGGCTGTACAAGCAATGATCACACGCACGGCACAGCGGACACACCAGGAACCGCGGTGTTGGCCGTCGAATGGCGCTAGCTGCGCAGCATTTGTGCACCGCCGCCGTCAGTGTCAGCCAGTTTGCCGTGGCATACGGAGCTCCATCGCAGTCTTTAACACTGGTAGCATGCCGCGACAGCGTGGACGTGAACCGTATGTGCAGTTGACGGACTTTGAGCGAGGGCGTATAGTGGGCATGCGGGAGGCCGGGTGGATGTACCGCCGAATTGCTCAACACGTGGGGCGTGAGGTCTCCACAGTATATCGATGTTGTCGCCAGTGGTCGGCGGAAGGTGCACGTGCCCGTCGACCTGGGACCGGACCGCAGCGACGCACGGATGCACGCCAAGACCGTAGGATCCTACGCAGTGCCGTAGGGGACCGCACCGCCACTTCCCAGCAAATTAGGGACACTGTTGCTCCTGGGGTATCGGCGAGGACCATTCGCAACCGTCTCCATGAAGCTGGGCTACGGTCCCGCACACCGTTAGGCCGTCTTCCGCTCACACCCCAACATCGTGCAGCCCGCCTCCAGTGGTGTCGCGACAGGCGTGAATGGAGGGACGAATGGAGACGTGTCGTCTTCAGCGATGAGAGTCGCTTCTGCCTTGGTGCCAATGATGGTCGTATGCGTGTTTGGCGCCGTGCAGGTGAGCGCCACAATCAGGACTGCATACGACCGAGGCACACAGGGCCAACACCCGGCATCATGGTGTGGGGAGCGATCTCCTACACTGGCCGTACAGCACTGGTGATCGTCGAGGGGACACTGAATAGTGCACGGTACATCCAAACCGTCATCGAACCCATCGTTCTACCATTCCTAGACCGGCAAGGGAACTTGCTGTTCCAACAGGACAATGCACGTCCGCATGTATCCCGTGCCACCCAACGTGCTCTAGAAGGTGTAAGTCAACTACCCTGGCCAGCAAGATCTCCGGATCTGTCCCCCATTGAGCATGTTTGTGACTGGATGAAGCGTCGTCTCACGCGGTCTGCACGTCCAGCACGAACGCTGGTCCAACTGAGGCGCCAGGTGGAAATGGCATGGCAAGCCGTTCCACAGGACTGTGTCTATGTGCCTGTGGTTCTGTCAGTGTGATCATGTAATGTATCTGACCCCAGGAATGTATCAATAAAGTTTCCCCTTCCTGGGACAATGAATTCACGGTGTTCTTATTTCAATTTCCAGGGGTGTATATAGGCTCGATAATTTGCGCGCCGTGAGTTACGCTACCTGAAGACGTATACACTGTTTGTAAGTATAATAAATGACTCGTGTCAAACCTTCAACGTAAGATTATACCTCCTAATGAGTAGATTATTACAGAATTTTAAATTATTAAATCCGGTCAATAATCAAATCATAAACTGAAAATAAAATTTTGGTTGCTTCTAGAAGCAATTAGATGGACAACCTGCAACTTGGAGGATGGCTAGGTGATTATTTTAGGCGTTCCGTAGCAGTTTTACAGTTTCTGACACACTCTTTAACACCTTTCGTGGAAACAAGTGAACAGTTGAAAGCCTGATGAAAACGGCGGAGCATGGCATGAAAGCACTACTTGGCGATGTTTACACTGCAAGAATCTATCCCGACCGCCTTGCCTTTCAGTTTTAGCACACTTCTTATATTTTTGCGATAACTCAAACATTCACAACTGTTACATTACTGTACTCTTGTTTTCGAGAGCTTTCGAAATCCGGTAAAAATATGCATCGTTCCAAAAACAAAATTACCCAGGTGCGAGAAGGACTCACGCTCTGACGGTTTTGTACAAATTTGTTTGTGTATATAGACAGTTCATCCATACCCGGAAACCGAGCGAGGTGGCGCAGTGGTTAGCACTATGGACTCGCGTTCTGGAGGACGACGGTTCAAACCTGCGTACGGCCATCCTGATTTAGGTTTCCTGTGATTTCCCTAAACCGCTTAAGGCACGGTCACTTTCCTGCCCCATCTTGTGCTCCGTCTCTAATGAACACGTTGTTGACGGGACGTTAAACACAAATCTTCTCCTCTTCCATTCTGAGATTCGGGAACCTTCACGATGTTTGTCTGTTATCGACACTGATGCTGGCTGGCAACATATCAGTCACGGAAATTCCAAGACTTTCGAGAATATTCTGATTTTGATTTTGAAGTCAGATAGCGAATGACAAAAAGAAATATATTTTTCTTGTGATATAATTACAAATTAACAATTTTCTGTTTATTCCTTTATCTGTACTGTGAAACCTTGCTTCTTACCAAATTTCGTGATTCTATGTCAACCGGAAGAGGCCTATAGATTTTAACGAGTAAGTTTCTGAGTTTCAAAATATCGCGATATAACTGGCTGTATCTTTTGAGTGCACTGACTTAAAAGCTTCAATTTTTCACACGACCACGATACTGTAGACTTTGGTGTATGATATAAATTTTATTGATATCTCTTCCTGAGAAAGTGGGTTTTGAAGGAGGATGGATAGACAACAGTGATGCTATAAAGGTTCCGTTTCTACTGTTTGTTGTATCAAACCCTAAAAACACAATTGCTTAAATGCCTTGGTTGACACATGAGTTAAGAGCATTGGTTCAAATGGCTCTGAGCACTATGGGACTCAACATCTGAGGTCATCAGTCCCCTAGAACTTAGAACTACTTAAATCTAACTAACCTAAGGACATCACACACATCCATGCCCGATGCAGGATTCCAACCTGCGACCGTAGCTGTCGCGCGGTTCCAGACTGAAGCGCCTAGAACCGCTCGGTCACGGCGGCCGGCAGTTAAGACCATTACCCAAACAAAAAAATTACGTGCTGTTCTCGCTACTATCGTTTGCCGGAAACCTCTTTTGATATCTTTAACCAATTACGAATTAAAAGGGGTATTACTTACACATTATGGCCATTTTCAGCAAACACCCCAAAAGCAACTCCACCAGGTGAAATCAGTGCACTTCTGAAGATATCATTTCTTTCGTCCTGAGTGAAGGAAGCACAATTAAGAGCAAATATGAACGTTCAACTTTCCACTGATGATGAAACGAATCATTTGGTCGAAAAATATTTACAAATTAGTTAATACATTCAACCATTTGATTGTGAAAGTGGCCAAATTGAGCTTACAAATGATATAAGTCAACTGTACACAGTTTTTCCGAACGTTAATCAAAATCACTCAAGTTGGTTATTAGTAGAACCATTGTATCTGTAAGAACTGAAGTAACAGAACATATTAATCTAGAAATTTAAAACAAGAAATGGTCGTGAACAGTTATCACACAATATAAGTGAATCAAAAATAATGCCAGGAAAATATAAAGGACGAATAGCTTTTATTCCGAGGCTTTCGCTCATATCTATCAAACTGCCGTTTCAATTGAAAGGTTTACAATTTCCAGTACGATTAGCATTCAGTAGCCTATCACTATAAATAAGCCACAAAGACAACCGTTAAGAAGTTGTGGTATTAATTTGAAAGAATCATCCTTTTCTCACAGTCATTTATATGTAGATTGATTTAGGGATAGAAAGTTTTGTATCTACTCACCAAATGATAAAATGAAAAGTGTAGTTCATAAGAAAGTATTGTGATATAATTAGTTCATTAAATATGTCCTGTTCAGTCGCTGCTGGACTGATTATTCTCAGTTTTATTGTTTCTGTTAATATACGTCGCGGAAACGAATTTCGCATTAGTCCAAATCTAAACCGCTCTGTTGTAGGGACACACAAAACTCATTTTAAAAATCATTTTGTCTGTAGCGGGAAACAAACCGATGCTTTCCGTCGACGCTGGGTGTCGCGGGGTAGACGTGACGAGCAGTATCTGTTTGAGCTGACTCCAGCTACACTTTGTGAAAACGAAACGGCAAATATCTGCCGAAACGCCAGGGAAAATGCTCCAGACTACTCTTAGGATGTACAGGTTGACAATTATTGAACTATATCTAACTAAATCGTCGTACCTTCTGAACGGCTTGTGTTAGGGCGTTCAAACTGCACGGTTTGCAGCGGGGCATGTTGACAACTAGTATGCGCTGCTGGTTTGGTTTAGCGACGAAGCTCACTTTCATTTGGATGTGTTCGTCGGTAAGCAAAACTGGCGTGATTGGGAGACTGAGAATTCACATTTCGCTATCGACAAGCCTGTTCACCCTCAACGAGTGACTTGTGTGCAATGTCCAATCACGGAATAATCGGGGAGATATCCCTTGATGGCACGGTGACTACCGAACGGTGCGTGAAGATTTTGGAAGATGATTTCATCCCCATTATCCAAAGCGACCCTGATTTCGACAAGATGTGATTCATGGAAGACGTAGCTCGACCACATCGAAGCAGGAGAGTGTTTGATGTTCTGGAGGAGCACTTTGGGGACCGCATTCTGGCTCTGGGGTACCCAGAGGCCACTGGCACGGTCCTCGATTGGCCATCATATTCTCCGGATCTTAAAGACATGCTACTCCTTTTTTTGGGGCTATATTAAGGATAAGGTGTACAGCAATAACTCCAAAAGCATTACTGTGCTGGAAACAGCCATTCAGGAGGTCATCGACAGCATCGATGTTCCGACACTTCAGCGGGTCATGCAGGATTTCGCTATTCGTCCGTGTCACATCATCCCCGATGATGGCAGGCGTACCGAACATTTCATAACCTAAACCGAATATGTATAGCTAAGTTTACATGTTGAACAACGCCCAAGTTTGTAACAATTTACTTTTTTTCATGCAGTTCAACAATTGTCACGTTGTATGTGCGTCTGGTGGTACCTTTGGTTCCCCTGTTAGGTACTGTAGTGGTTGTACGGTGTTATATGCTTTGTTTATGCAGATATAAGAGTTTGAAGTAGTCGCTACCACATTCTGATGGTCGCAAAAACATCTTCCATCTCTTTCGCATCAATGCATATTTCAAGGCAAAAGTTAGAGGTATATTTATGTTGTTGAGATTTTATGAAAATTTTGAATGTTAACGAGATGAGCCGTAACATATCTCTGTTCTATTTTGCGGGAGTAATATCTGTTTATAAGCCCAACGCCTGGCAAACTGTATAAGCGCGACTGTGGTCATGTCTTATGTTGCTTGAACTATGTTGTCTTGAAAAGCAGCGTGTGTAGTCTTAATTGTGAGTCAGTCAAATTACTGCTAACGGTTGTTCTTGCAGTACTTGGCTGCGTACCGGTCACCTCTGCTCAACGGTATGTGCAAGCAGCTCAAATTATGCAATGCCGTTTTAGTTGTAATTTTGAAGATCTAATTTTATGTTAACCCTATAATGAGCTATGCTTTTACTGCTTTGCGCGCTGCTATAGTATGTCAATAAGCTAACTACTTAAATCATTTGATAGTTGAAGTTGCAATACAACTAAGTAGGTCCACGACCGCGGAAGGCTGCTAAGTTTAAGCAGTACTGTAATTCATGCATGTATTCTACATTTAAGAACTTTCTTTCTGATTCAAAACTGTGACTTGTAAATAATGTTTTTGGTGATTTAATCTATTCGAAAGATTTCAATCCCTTTCGGAGACTCCAGGCTTTTTAGTCCTCTGTCAAATAACTTTGTCTAAGGTATTTGCGTAGAACAAGTTGAATATCTGTAGTCTTTCATTCAAACTTATTTTGAAGCTATATTTTGCGATAAGTTTTGTAGCAAGCAAAAGCATAAGTCTTAAGTTCTAAAAAAATTCTTTTACTGAAGGAAGTCACTGCCATTTGTTTTATTAATTCTCTCTCCCTCTCCCCTCCCCTCTCCCTCCTCCCTCCCCCCCCCCCTACACCTAAAAGCAGGCGACGTACTGGAGCCGTGAGGGCTGGAAGCATTCTGCACTGCTCTAGCTTGGACCGTCAGCCAACTGGAGTCCACCTCCACTCCCCCACCCCGGCGACAAAAAACAAAAGAAAAAACCGAAGCTGGTGGTAAGCATGTATCGAGCAGCACTGATATCGACTATGATAACATCGCTATGGTCGCTTTTGTTTTTTCGCGCCAGAACGAGCGAGAGAGTCACTTGGTGGTGTTTAACTGTGCGCGGGGTGTGAAGATGTTAAGGAAATAGGCCAAGAGAACAAGTAAATTTTGTGACTATAAAGGTGTTTGATGCTGTGTAATCATTCGTGTACCTCACGAGACGTAATCCGCGGTTCGCGAAGTCATAAACCACGAGAACAATCGCGAGAACATGATTAGACGCCCGCGAACATCTCATTCGCACCGGTAAATGAAACTTGGATTACCTACATTGCCACGAACGCCGCATCTGGATTGCAGTGTTGAATAATGTATTGTGGTGTAGTGTTACTGAATGGTTCAAATGGCTCTGAGCACTGTGGGACACAACTTCTGAGGTCATCAGTCCCCTAGAACTTAGAACTACTTAAACCTAACTAACCTAAGGACATCACACACATCCATGCCCGAGGCAGGATTCTAACCTGCGACCGGAGCGGTCGCGCTGTTCCAGACTGTAGCGCCTAGAACCGCACGGCCACTCTGGCCGGCTGTAGTGTTACTGTATGTATCAATGTACCAACATATTTGTTATTTTGTGAAGAGTGTAACAGTGCAGCCCTGTGTAGCTCAAGTGTTAAAGAATACATCAATGGATTATACTAGGCTAAAACTTGAATTTTGGTGATTGGTACTCCTTTGTTCCCCTTGCTAGTTTATTACAGCAATACTCAAGCTGCTGTTCCTAGGCTGCAAGGGAAGAAGCGAATGACGATTGGATTTACGAGGTGTGTGGGTTACTCTTCTCATTCCAGCAGTTAATATAAAAATAATTAAATAATTCTAAGCGCTAAAGCAGCTTGAGGTAGGAGCCATCTTCTGACTGGCTCATACAAGCAAAGGCTTTTCGAGCTTTCCTTCAGACGACACAGTTGGGAAAACGATACTACTACTTGGGTCCTCGTGAGCGGCTAACGTGCAGACTTCGCGAGCTGTAGGTGTGAGTGTAGTGCTGTGCAAAATTGATGAGGTGTTGCATATCCATTACTTTGCTCGTTCGATGTTGTGTCTCCCTGTCAATGACTAGCTTAGCGCCTGCTGCTTCGGTCGCGTGTTTTTGGTTTCCTTTAATCTATTTTTTTATGTTGTTCGCTAGTTACAACAGCTAAATTTTTCACGCTAATTAAGGCCATAGAAGCATAGTCTTTTCCGAATGTACTTCTGACCAAACAGCGATTCTGGTAGCGGGAGTCCAAGATTTTTGTTAATTATGCCTTTTGAGTTTTTGTGGCAGTATTTCCACAGGAACTTTCATCCCGCAACGTATTTCTTTATATCCAACCGAGAAGGGAAATACCAATTTTCATAGATACAGCTTAAAAGTTTTTTTGATATAACTAAATACTTCCTAAAAATTTTCATCCATTCACCCCCTTAAGAGTTTAATTCCAAAAACCGTGAAATACGTATTTTTTATTTCTACCAGAATGCCAAATAGAAATGATATACCTTTAAAAATGTTTCTTATTTTCAAAAAAGTTTTCACTTCCATAGCGGTTAAATTTTCAAAAACGCTGACATGTATTTCTTTATTTCGGAACGGGAAATCAAATACCAATTTTCATAAGACTAGCTTCAAAGTTGCTTTAATAGCGACATATTTTCAGAAAACTTTTCTTTCCCTGTTACTCCCCTTTGGGCTGCAATTTCGAAAAATCCCTTCTTTAACGACCCAAACAGTATAATATCGACAGACACTGCATATTTCAAGTTTCTATCCTTAGTGGTTTCGGCTGGGCGGTGAGTGAGTGAGTGAGTGAGTGAGTCAGGTCAGTCGGGATATTGCCTTTTATACAGGGTGTACCTCAAATGAATGTAGGAAATGAGAGGGCTGGAAGAGTGGGTCATAACAAGCATGTTTCATATAGCATCCTTAGCGTACGGCGCTACGCGTCGTTGAACAGAGTCGGGCGCAGCCAAGAGGATTGGGCACGCAAAATGCTATCCGAGCCGTCACGGTAGCTGGTCTGCAGAGCAACGTTTTCAATGTATTTGTGGCGTCAAGGTTAATGAGAAGTCGGGGTGAAGTTTTATAACCTTTATTTGAAAACGGTTAGAAAAAATTGCAACGGAGACTGCCATAATGCGCACTATCAGCTCTTCACCAGTCTCAATGGGTAGACAACAGATTTCAGGTGGCCCCAGAAGAAAAAAGATCAATGGGCGTCAAGTCGGGCAACGCGCAGGCCATGCTACCGGCCTACCGCGCCCTATTCAGTTCTCACCAAAGGTTTCATCCGGATGCATTCGCACTACACGTGCGGAGTACGCAGGTTCACCACCACGCTGGTACCACATTAGCTGTGGCACATTGACTGGAACATGCTGTAGCAACTCTGGCGCAGTTTCTCGTCAGAAGATTAAGTATCTGCGTTCTGTCGCCGGGGGACGAGTGTGGACTGGACCGATCAGATTATTGCCTACAAAGCTGGCCCAAATGTTGCTGCGAAGCTATCTTCGTGACCACGAACAAAGGTGGCGTGAGGATTTTCGCGTGCCCACACGTGTTGATTGTGGCTGTTGAACATACCCTCTCGTGTAAAGGATACCTCTCCAGTAAAAAGTACAGTATTCTGAAAGTCTGGTTGAATATCACACATTTACAAAAACCACTGGCAGAATTCAAAACGTCTGGGTTAAGGGCTTGAACCTTCCGAAAGCGATAGGGTTGCAAATCATCTTCATGCCACACACCTGAAATTGTGGAGTGGCTTACACCCACTTCCCGTGCAAGATATCGCGAGCTTGTCGAGAGTGCGTTTTCCAACAGTGCTAACACTACCGCTTCAAGCCCTGATGGGCGCACTGTGCGTTGACGGCCGTCAGGCTCTCACACCTGTAACACAAAATGAATACACCGATACACCGCGTTTTGAAGTAGGCGTTAAATGTACATGTGCCATTACGAGAACCCGCCAGTGGAAAAAGAACCTCAAGTTGTAACGTCTACGCTCGGGCGTACGTTAACTCTTTAAAGCCTGTACTATGGTAAGTTGACGGGCTTCACCTTATAAGAAAGGATGTTGACCGCGTGTACCTGAATGGAGGCAAAAACAGACTTACACCCACTCAGTAACAACAATGATACGTCAAGCAAGTATAAAGTGCAACTACACGTTAGGACGGGCAAGAAACATACACAGCAGATGCTACCAATTGTTAACAATACGGTCGCCAGCCTAATTAGGCATTAAGTGAGTTTTTTCCTTGTACAAGTAGATGTACGTACAAGCATAACAACACGTAGTAATACTGCATTATATGGTAAATTTTAGAACCAGAAAAATCTACTGAACTAATATTTTCCCTTTCTGTACTAATTTGGACAAGCTATAAATACACAACATTACACTATAATGATTACTACAAGCTGCGTTTTATCTATTGATCCGACTGAAATCGGGCATAGGTTACCCTAGAAATAGCACTTTTGAAACACACATACAATGTCAATTTTAATAAGGGTAAAACACTGATAAATTTAGGTTTTATATTGACTTTAACTTTGCTGGACAAATCAGTTCAGTACACTTTAGAATTTAAATGAATAGAAAAGAAAAGAGTGGAGGAGGAGGGGGGGGGGGGACCCTGAAACTGTTATGATCACTGTGTTGAAACTATTAACTATTGGAAGCATTAAGCACTCAAGATTTACAATATATGAGTTACTACTCTTTTTGTCTTATTACTTCCTCATTTAACTACCATTATTTTTGTCTCAAATTAATTAAGCTTCATTACTAAACCAATTCCAAAATTATCTTCCAACTTTGTCAGACCTTTGTTCTTTGCTTATATTTTCATTAACAATAAAGCTCCTTAAACATCTTTCTAGCATAGATAGGTCTGCAGGTAATTCTTATTAACATAAACTTTAAATCTTCATTTCGGGACACTCGGATTGCACAACATGTGGAAAGGACCCTGTCTAGGTTAGTGATGAGGATAATTAATTGATATGACAATTCTGGTAAAAGTTAAGTTGTTATTCAACAGTCAGGAACAAAATTAACACTGGTCCACACGAATACAATTCTAAAGATTCAACCTGTTCGTGTCGATGCGGCGGTTGGCGGGCAGCGAGATGGCGAGGCGCACAGCACACATACAATCACAGCTATGGCTCTTGCTGTATCGGCACCTTGCTTCTTCTTAGCGTCGCAATCCTTTTCAATTTAGTGCCCATAGAATATAGCCATGCTGTATAGTCGTCGGAAACGGCACATCCGAGGCTCAATGAAATCACGTTTTCCAGGAGAGCCTCCTCGATCCAGAGGTGTTTCTCATACCGATGCCCAACTCCATCTCTGACAAGGGGAGGCCGCCAATTGTGAAATTCAGATTCTATTCATATTGCGCATAATAAAAGCTCATGGCCAGAGGTGTAATGTGGCAAAGCACCAAGATGCACTTCTCAGCCGTTGTCGAGAAAATCGACAGTTAAAAGAAACCGTTGCGGTGAAATACTCTCTACGATTAATAAGTTTCTGCAGCGTCGTGGCGCAGCGGTAAGCGCTCGGGTTCGTAATCCGAAGGTCGCGTGATCGAATCTCGCGCCATGCAATTTATTTTTATTATTAGTTTTTTGTAATTCATATATATATATATATATATATATATATATATATATATATATATATAAACTATTAATGAATTGCTTATGCATGTTGGTGAAGGCGGATCGCTCTCCAATTGTACCGCCTCCATTTTTCCGTTTTTTTAACAGGGTGTACCAAAGCTCTCCCGTCCGCACTGATTTTCGGCGATGTTATAAGTTGCGCTAGGGACCGCATCTACCTTCTTTCGAAGTTAGCAGGCAACTACGCTGTTATGCGGCGGCTCGTTTCGGCCCATTCAACATCTGTCCTTCAAGTGTAACGAGCGAGTAACGGAGTTTACATTTCATACCTGCCACAGCAAATTTGTGTTCGTGGGGTCTCCATTCTAATTCGAACGTTTGACTTACGCTATATGTATTCGTTTCGGAATACCGTTTCTGCGTCTTCCGTTAACTATATGTGGTTAACATTATGAAGACAATTAATAACATTTGTGAAATACAACTTTGTTTGCGGAAAACATAATGATATTCGAAGTCGCCAGTTTTTCCACGACAAACGACTTTCAACAACTTATTATATGCATAATTGTTGCAACTGATTGCCGAGAATTATATATTTGAACTACAAAAAACAAATACTAAAAAAAGGTTGCATGACGCGAGATTCGATCCGGCGACCTTTAGATTACAAACCCGAGCGCTTACCGCTGCGCCACGACGCTGCAGAAACTTATTAATCGTAGAGTGTATTTCACCGCAACGGTTTCTTTTAACTGTCGATTTTCTCGACAACGGCTAAGAAGTGCATCTTGGTTCTTTGACACATTACACCTCTGGCCATGAGCTTTTATTATGCGCAGTATGAATCGAATCTGAATTTCACAATTGGCGGCCTCCCCTTGTGAGCCCGTTATGCCGTGCCGCGCCCGTGTGCGTTTTCCCGCGCTCGCCTGCCATCCACCTTTTACCGCTCCCCTACAGACAGGGTATTCACCAAAGGTTTTGCATTCCACATATCCTAATACATTGCCTACGTATGGACCAGGCGCACAATTACAATTTTAAACATGTTACATTAGATTCAACATAGGTTACACTTCAATTCTGTTATAGCATTGCTTGAAATTTGACATAAATATTAATATTCACATCGAAAGTTGCTTACAGTTTCTTTGACATAATGACACGAAAAGAAAAAGAAATGAAATCAAAACATTGCTTACACTAATTTATAGAAAATCAGAAGAAAAATTATTATATGTACAGTTGTTGTTGTTACAAAGTGAACTTGTCTCTCGCAGGGACTTGTGGATGGCAATAAATGTCCATGGATATGGCACTCTACGATTATACCGTCGAACGTACAAACGTTGGCCACTGCGAGCATTTTCAACCGCCATCCCTGAAGCACAGCGCATGTCTGCTCTTTCCTCCCAAGAATAACGCTCCATCTTCTGTCCGCTTAGTAATAAACAGAAGAGTACTGACGCAGGGCGAACCAGACTGTGCAGGTACTGCCCTTTACGGAACACTTGTCAAACAGTTATTTGCACAGCCAAACGCAACGCATTCACGTCGCAGAAAGAGGCGGAAAACCCGTAGTGTTGTCCCGCCCGGAATATCAGCAAGCTACAGCGTTTGCTGTAAAGGTCATAAAATTTCAACCAGGCGTCTCTTTTACCCTGATGTCACATTGTTGTTGTTGTTGTGGTCTTCAGTCCTGAGACTGGTTTGATGCAGCTCTCCATGCTACTCTATCCTGTGCAAGCTTCTTCATCTCCCAGTACCTACTGCAACCTACATCCTTCTGAATCTGCTTAGTGTATTGATCTCTTGGTCTCCCTCTACGATTTTTACCCTCCACGCTGTCCTCCAATGCTAAATTTGTGATCCCTTGATTCCTCAAAACATGTCCTACCAACCCATCCCTTCTTCTGGTCAAGTTGTGCCACAAACTTCTCTTCTCCCCAATCCTATTCAGTACCTCCTCATTAGCTATGTGATCTACCCATCTAATCTTCAGCATTCTTCTGTAGCACCACATTTCGAAAGCTTCTATTCTCTTCTTGTCCAAACTATTTACCGTCCATGTTTCACTTCCATACATGGCTACACTCCAAACAGAAATGACTTCCTGACACTTAAATCTATACTCGATGTTAACAAATTTCTCTTCTTCAGAAACGCTTTCCTTGCCATTGCCAGTCTACATTTTATATCCTCTCTACTTCGACCATCATCAGTTAGTTTACTCCCTAAATAGCAAAACTCCTTTACTACTTTAAGTGTCTCACTTCCTAATCTAATCCCCTCAGCATCACCCGATTTAATTTGACTACATTCCATTATCCTCGTTTTGCTTTTGTTGATGTTCATCTTATATCCTCCTTTCAAGACACTGTCCATTCCGTTCAACTGCTCTTCCAAGTCCTTTGCTGTCTCTGACAGAATTCCAATGTCATCGGCGAACCTCAAAGTTTTTACTTCTTCTCCGTGAATTTTAATACCTACTCCGAATTTTTCTTTTGTTTCCTTTATTGCTTGCTCAATATACAGATTGAACAACATCTGGGAGAGGCTACAACCCTGTCTCACTCCCTTCCCAACCACTGCTTCCCTTTCATATCCCTCGACTCATAACTGCCACCTGGTTTCTGTACAAATTGTAAATAGCCTTTCGCTCCCTGTATTTTACCCCTGCTACCTTCAGAATTTGAAAGAGAGTATTCCAGTTAACGTTGTCAAAAGCTTTCTCTAAGTCTACAAATGCTAGAAACGTAGGTTTGCCTTTTCTTAATCTTTCTTCTAAGATAAGTCGTAAGGTTAGTATTGCCTCACGTGTTCCAACATTTCTACGGAATCCAAACTGATCTTCCCCGAGGTCCGTTTCTACCAGTTTTTCCATTCGTCTGTAAAGAATTCGCGTTAGTATTTTGCAGCTGTGACTTATTAAACTGATAGTTCGGTAATTTTCACATCTGTCAACACCTGCTTTCTTTGGGATTGGAATTATTATATTCTTCTTGAAGTCTGTGGGTATTTCGCCTGTCTCATACATCTTGCTCACCAGATGGTAGAGTTTTGTCATGACTGGCTCTCCCAAGGCCATCAGTAGTTCTAATGGAATGTTGTCTACTCCCTGGGCCTTGTTTCGACTCAGGTCTTTCAGTGCTCTGTCAAACTCTTCACGCAGTATCTTATCTCCCATTTCATCTTCATCTACAATCTCTTCCATTTCCATAATACTGTCCTCAAGTACATCGCCCTTGTATAAACCCTCTATATACTCCTTCCACCTTTCTGCCTTCCCTTCTTTGCTTAGAACTGGGTTGCCATCTGAGCTCTTGATATTCATACAAGTGGTTCTCTTCTCTCCAAAGGTCTCTTTAATTTTCCTCTAGGCAGTATCTATCTTACCCCTAGTGAGACAAGCCTCTGCATCCTTACATTTGTCCTCTAGCCATTCGTGCTTAGCCATTTTGCACTTTCTGTCGATCTCATTTTTGAGACGTTTGTATTCCCTCTTGCCTGCTTCATTTACTGCATTTTTATATTTTCTCCTTTCATCAATTAAATTCAACATTTCTTCTGTTACCCAAGGATTTCTATTAGCCCTCGTCTTTTTACCTACTTGATCCTCTGCTGCCTTCACTACTTCATCCCTCAGAGCTACCCATTCTTCTTCTACTGTATTTCTTTCCCCCATTCCTGTCAATTGTTCCCTTATGCTCTCCCTGAAACTCTCTACAACCTCTGGTTCTTTCAGTTTATCCAGGTCCCATCTCCTTAAATTCCCACCTTTTTGCAGTTTCTTCAGTTTCAATCTGCAGTTCATAACCAATAGATTGTGGTCAGAATCCACATCTGCCCCTGGAAATGTCTTAAAATTTAAAACCTGGTTCCTAAATCTCTGTCTTACCATTATATAATCTATCTGATACCTTTTAGTATCTCCAGGATTCTTCCAGGTATACAACCGTCTTTTATGATTCTTGAACCAAGTGTTAGCTATGATTAAGTTATGCTCTGTGCAAAATTCTACAAGGCGGCTTCCTCTTTCATTTCTTCCCCCCAATCCATATTCACCTACTATGTTTCTTTCTCTCCCTTTTCCTACTGACGAATTCCAGTCACCCATGACTATTAAATTTTCGTCTCCCTTCACTACCTGAATAATTTCTTTTATCTCGTCATACATTTCATCAATTTCTTCGTCATCTGCAGAGCTAGTTGGCATAGAAACTTGTACTACTGTAGTAGGCATGGGCTTTGTGTGTATCTTGGCCACAATAATGCGTTCACTATGCTGTTTGTAATAGCTAACCCGCACTCCTATTTTTTTATTCATTATTAAACCTACTGCTGCATTACCGCTATTTGATTTTGTATTTATAACCCTGTAATCACCTGACCAAAAGTCTTGTTCCTCCTGCCACCGAACTTCAGTAATTCCCACTATATCTAACTTCAACCTATCCATTTCCCTTTTTAAATTTTCTAACCTACCTTCCCGATTGAGGGATCTGACATTCCACGCTCCGATCCGTAGAATGCCAGTTTTCTTTCTCCTGATAGCGACTCCTGATAACGACGTCCTCTTGAGTAGTCCCCGCCCGGAGATCCGAATGGGGGACTATTTTACCTCCGGATTATTTTACCCAAGAGGACGCCATCATCATTTAATCATACAGTAAAGCTGCATGCCCTCGGGAAAAATTACGGCTGTAGTTCCCCCTTGCTTTCAGCCGTTCGCAGTACCAGCACAGCAAGGCCGTTTTGGATAATGTTACAAGGCCAGATCAGTCAATCATCCAGACTGTTGCCCCTGCAACTACTGAAAAGGCTTCTGCCCCTCTTCAGGAACCACATGTTTGTCTGGCCTCTCAACAGATACCCCTCCGTTGTGGTTGCACCTACGGTACGGCCATCTGTATCGCTGAGGCACGCAAGCCTCCCCACCAACGGCGAGGTCCATGGTTCATGGGGGAAGCTGATGTCACAAATACATTGAAATCGTTGCCCTGCAGCCTGCTACCATGGCGGCTTGGATGGCATGTTGTGTGCCTAGCCTCTTGGCGGCATGCGACGGACGCCTAGCACCGTACGCTAAGGGGTGCGGACATGGGTTGCCATATGAAATACGCTTTTTATGGCGCACTGTATCAGCCCTCTCATTTTCTACGTCCATTTCAGATTTATGTAGAGACTGGTCCGTCGCATAGTAATTTTGAAGTAAGGGTGTAACCTCCTCCTTACTAATCGGCTTATCCTGCTTGCGATATAAAATATGACCGTGGATCGCGTGTATACCTAATGGAATTTTTCTAATTGGTTAAAGCTATCTTTCCCGAAGAAGTAATACCGATAAGTAGGGGGAAAGTGTACAACCAATCTTTCTGATAGAAAACTGTACTAAAAATAAAAAAGTAATTAAACCGAACAGGGCTACAATTTGGAAAAATTAAAGTTATTTTGTGCATTCACTCACGAACAAGACTGGACAGAAAGGGGTACCACTGATCATGAACACTAATGAACGAAAAGGAAATAATTGCGGTCGCCAGCCCACTAGGGCTATTTACATCCAAAATCCTGTACAAGATGATGGGAAAGAAAAACATTTATT
Organism: Schistocerca nitens; assembly: GCF_023898315.1. Taxonomy (NCBI): domain Eukaryota; kingdom Metazoa; phylum Arthropoda; class Insecta; order Orthoptera; family Acrididae; genus Schistocerca; species Schistocerca nitens. Next base: position 30,922,066 of record NC_064620.1, on the reverse strand, counting down.
ATTAAATACTGACGTGGCAACTGAAGGTTTTCACGTTTTTTGACACAAATTTTAAGTGAGTGTGTAACGATAAAGAAAACTGAGAAGTCACTTTTACGTTAATTTTGTCATTAAATTTTGAAAAAGGCAGTCGAGTAATGATTTGAAAATACCCACTTAAACTGTATGTTAGTAATGAACTTCGTTACGTGAACAATGACTTTCAGATACCTCAACACACAACATCAAAGAAATTTAGAAAAATTAACAAGCACTTTTCAATTTGCAGTTACTTATTTTGCAAATTGGATTTCAAATTGTCTGAACAACTGAGCCTTTTTTACTGACCTTAACAGAATTAAATACCAGAATACGTACCAAACCAAACAGCCATGTGCTCGAAGCTATAAGTAAAATAAATAAAACTTCCGCACTCTTAATTTGTGCATTTTATTTAGATGTGGATTTTTTCCAGTGATAGATTCTCAAGCTTCGGTTAGCATATAAGGAAATAAAGGAAGAAGGACCCTGCTTGGTAACAATATCTGGAGGCAATGAGGACACAATCGCCCTGAGTTTAACTGATTATTATTTAACTTAAGTTCGTTAATCAAATCACATTCAGTTGTGCTGCTGGGTTAGCCATTAATACTTTCTACCAATGAACAGTCTTACTTCCGTGCTGTGCGTGCGACGAAACTCTGAGCCGACGACGAATCTGTGTTGCTGGAACTGCTGCTGTTGTTGAAGACGGTAGCATCTTGTGGGGCCACGGCTAATTACAGGAACGGGCAATCGTAATTAATACAGCCTCTTCCGCCCGTCCACTGTCCTTTCTCCTGCTGCTTTAACACCACACTTCCGCACACTACATGCGCTGGAACCCGGCTCCCTACCCAAAGATTTTACAACGCACAAGCACTGCTATTATCGTTGCTAGTCGATGCAAATAACAATTCCTTTGGCTTTTTCCCAGAGCTTATAAGTTTCACAGTAAAGCACAGATAAATACAATGAAACATCAACAGACTTCTACCTAAATGTACACATACAGTGAAGCAATCAATGTCCTTACTTATTAAAAGAAAGCATTTAAATCAGAAATATTTACATTCAATTAAAAAAAGTTATATATCAGTAGCAGGTGCCATGCATCCTGCATTTTCGGTGTTACAAGGGATTAGTATAAGATTATACTTGAACTTTCTGAAAGCAGATGAAAATGGAGCATGAATATAGTAACAGAATCTAGTGTAATCTTGACTGACTTATTTTCTCTCTGGTTTGGGATCTGGTGGCGACCTTGGCATTTTCATAATCACTGCTGATGAATGCTTGCTATATACAGAGCGTACCCGTTGTGCGACAGGACACACAGGTGAGAGTATGGGTTGGAATATCTGCGCCAGGGAATTATAAAGCTAATCTCTGTTCGCAGGATTCGAATGGTGACAGAATTCGCATGCAGTAGTGTAACTTTGTCACACGGTCATACACCCAGTAATGGTACCACTAACGTAGTCTCTTACGCTTGGCTTCCCCGGCCAGGATCTGCCGCTCCCAACAGAATATTCTTTCATGAAACCACTGACACGTTACACTGGGAGGAAAGATGTAGGGCCTCATCAAACAACAATTAATGATACCTCCGTCTCTACAATGACGACGAAGATTTACTGAAGTTGTCAGGAATATGAGACGAGAGGGTAAACATATACACTCCTGGAAATTGAAATAAGAACACCGTGAATTCATTGTCCCAGGAAGGGGAAACTTTATTGACACATTCCTGGGGTCAGATACATCACATGATCACAATGACAGAACCACAGGCACATAGACACAGGCAACAGAGCATGCACAATGTCGGCACTAGTACAGTGTATATCCACCTTTCGCAGCAATGCAGGCTGCTATTCTCCCATGGAGACGATCGTAGAGATGCTGGATGTAGTCCTGTGGAACGGCTTGCCATGCCATTTCCACCTGGCGCCTCAGTTGGACCAGCGTTCGTGCTGGACGTGCAGACCGCGTGAGACGACGCTTCATCCAGTCCCAAACATGCTCAATGGGGGACAGATCCGGAGATCTTGCTGGCCAAGGTAGTTGACTTACACCTTCTAGAGCACGTTCGGTGGCACGGGATACATGCGGACGTGCATTGTCCTGTTGGAACAGCAAGTTCCCTTGCCGGTCTAGGAATGGTAGAACGATGGGTTCGATGACGGTTTGGATGTACCGTGCACTATTCAGTGTCCCCTCGACGATCACCAGTGGTGTACGGCCAGTGTAGGCGATCGCTCCCCACACCATGATGCCGGGTGTTGGCCCTGTGTGCCTCGGTCGTATGCAGTCCTGATTGTGGCGCTCACCTGCACGGCGCCAAACACGCATACGACCAACATTGGCACCAAGGCAGAAGCGACTCTCATCGCTGGAGACGACACGTCTCCATTCGTCCCTCCATTCACGCCTGTCGCGACACCACTGGAGGCGGGCTGCACGATGTTGGGGCGTGAGCGGAAGACGGCCTAACGGTGTGCGGGACCGTAGCCCAGCTGTATGGGGACGGTTGCGAATGGTCCTCGCCGATACCCCAGGAGCAACAGTGTCCCTAATTTGCTGGGAAGTGGCGGGGCGGTCCCCTACGGCACTGCGTAGGATCCTACGGTCTTGGCGTGCATCCGTGCGTCGCTGCGGTCCGGTCCCAGGTCGACGGGCACGTGCACCTTCCGCCGACCACTGGCGACAACATCGATGTACTGTGGAGACCTCACGCCCCACGTGTTGAGCAATTCGGCGGTACGTCCACCCGGCCTCCCGCATGCCCACTATACGCCCTCGCTCAAAGTCCGTCAACTGCACATACGGTTCACGTCCACGCTGTCGCGGCATGCTACCAGTGTTAAAGACTGCGATGGAGCTCCGTATGCCACGGCAAATTGGCTGACACTGACGGCGGCGGTGCACAAATGCTGCGCAGCTAGCGCCATTCGACGGCCAACACCGCGGTTCCTGGTGTGTCCGCTGTGCCGTGCGTGTGATCATTGCTTGTACAGCCCTCTCGCAGTGTCCGGAGCAAGTATGGTGGGTCTGACACACCGGTGTCAATGTGTTCTTTTTTCCATTTCCAGGAGTGTATATGTATCGCACCTGACAGTAAAAAATAATCTCTCAGGAGAAACTCCCTTCGTCAGTGAGAAGAATTCGCCGCGCAAGATGGATCGTTTTAGGTTATATTTACCTATGTGAAATTTACCTGTTAAGTCCTCTATACAACCTCTAGAAGTGTGAAACAGGGATTGTGGAATAATTCATATAATTACTTCTTATACAGAAAAAAGCATAGACAAAGCCAAATAACGCGAATTTACAGTAAAATGTTACCACACACTATCATACAAAAATTCCAGAACATAGAAATAGAGTCTACGAAGCACTGGAAAGTTATTAAAGATTTTATAGCAGTTTATGATTATCCACGGCGCTCTACAACAGTTAGGTGTTCTAGCCTAGCGAAACAATAAAATTCCAATTCATTTGAGACTGTGGCGATTTGCACGTCACGTTTAGACGTGGCAGTGGTAGGTACATTCAGTGACCTCGTTCATTGCTGATGTAATTGTTTCTGCTATCATAAGACTTGAGTAAGAGAAGTTGGAGCAGAAGGCGTATTGATGCGGTCGTTTGTGTCTGGTGAAATCCGCATGGTGTCAGATTTATGGATCATGAAATATTTACATTTTAATTTACTCCTGAAAGATGCGGAGGGCGGAGACATCCACTGCCGTGAGGTGAGACGACAGAACACCCATGTACGCCTAGTGGTGCAAAGCATGTCTTCCGAAAGGTTTCGGGAAGCCCACGTAAGAATACGGAGAGCGGAAAACTGAAAGACGCAATGAGTGTCGACAGCCCTTGGCAAGAAGTAGATGAACGAATGAAAGGCACGTACCACCGAGGAAGGAAAAACAGTCCATCCGAAAATTACATTTTATGAGACTGACACTGAAAGGAAGATTTATCTCAGGCGTGTGTTCCGGAGAAGTTCACACTGGAGAAACTACAATTTCGATGGGAAAATTATTGGTAAAATGCCTTGTCTGGCGCAAAAAATCCTAACGTTGTAAGTTGAAAGTTGCAGATCACAGTGAAGAGGAGAATACGTCAGGGCTTGGCTGAGGCAGAAACTATGTCAGACGGCATTCTACCTTTGTTACAGAATAAGATCTCTAATTGTTTGTTTGATCGTGATTAAGTCTGAATACCACAGTCGCATAGGCGGTGCTTTTGTTTATGCTTCAAAGTATATGTTTACTGGTTGCAGTATTTACAGACTTAGACGTAGAGAGGCTAATTGAACACAGCTTATGGCACATCATACGTCGACACTCAATAAACTAAGTTGGACGACGTTTATTATCTAGTTGTCTATTTTTTCGGTGTTGTGATAGATTGTCGCTAATGGCCGTATGGTCGCGACTATGCGGTTTGAGTCTAGTGTCTGGAATAAATCGTATGACCCATTGCTGGCAGACCCGAAAATATCATTGCGATTCGTGTCTTTTAATGGTATGTGCGAGCAGCTAATTCGGTAGGACAAATTTATCTTGTCAGTCGGAATTTGTTTCAGTCGTCCTGGCTGCTTGAATTCTGGTGAGTGCTGTTGTGAGCTACGCATAAATGTTGAAACGTATGTACACACATTTGAGGACAAAGACTGATTTAATTCCGTTCATCATATTCGACGTTTAGGAAACACTGCAGCGGTGATATTCATAATTTAAATAATGAGAGACTAGTTTGTTCTTTCTTTAGTGGTGTACCAACCCCTTCCGGAATGTTGCTCTATTAATGCTAAGTTCATGCGTCTGGTTTCATCTAAGATAGCGTAGCGTAAGAGCAACTTGATCAGGTCGACTATGTGTGGTTGGACTTCAAATACGCAACATCATAAGGAAGGTCTGTGCTACATTTAAGTCACGCACCCACGTTAATCCTGCGTTTACAGTGTCAGGCAGCTTATTCTACACTCCTGGAAATGGAAAAAAGAACACATTGACACCGGTGTGTCAGACCCACCATACTTGCTCCGGACACTGCGAGAGGGCTGTACAAGCAATGATCACACGCACGGCACAGCGGACACACCAGGAACCACGGTGTTGGCCGTCGAATGGCGCTAGCTGCGCAGCATTTATGCACCGCCGCCGTCAGTGTCAGCCAGTTTGCCGTGGCATACGGAGCTCCATCGCAGTCTTTAACACTGGTAGCATGCCGCGACAGCGTGGACGTGAACCGTATGTGCAGTTGACGGACTTTGAGCGAGGGCGTATAGTGGGCATGCGGGAGGCCGGGTGGACGTACCGCCGAATTGCTCAACACGTGGGGCGTGAGGTCTCCACAGTACATCGATGTTGTCGCCAGTGGTCGGCGGAAGGTGCACGTGCCCGTCGACCTGGGACCGGACCGCAGCGACGCACGGATGCACACCAAGACCGTAGGATCCTACGCAGTGCCGTAGGGGACCGCACCGCCACTTCCCGGCAAATTAGGGACACTGTTGCTCCTGGGGTATCGGCGAGGACCATTCGCAACCGTCTCCATGAAGCTGGGCTACGGTCCCGCACACCGTTAGGCCGTCTTCCGCTCACGCCCCAACATCGTGCAGCCCACCTCCAGTGGTGTCGCGACAGGCGTGAATGGAGGGACGAATGGAGACGTGTCGTCTTCAGCGATGAGAGTCGCTTCTGCCTTGGTGCCAATGATGGTCGTATGCGTGTTTGGCGCCGTGCAGGTGAGCGCCACAATCAGGACTGCATACGACCGAGGCACACAGGGCCAACACCCGGCATCATGGTGTGGGGAGCGATCTCCTACACTGGCCGTACACCACTGGTGATCGTCGAGGGGACACTGAATAGTGCACGGTACATCCAAACCGTCATCGAACCCATCGTTCTACCATTCCTAGACCGGCAAGGGAACTTGCTGTTCCAACAGGACAATGCACGTCCGCATGTATCCCGTGCCACCCAACGTGCTCTAGAAGGTGTAAGTCAACTACCCTGGCCAGCAAGATCTCCGGATCTGTCCCCCATTGAGCATGTTTGGGACTGGATGAAGCGTCGTCTCACGCAGTCTGCACGTCCAGCACGAACGCTGGTCCAACTGAGGCGCCAGGTGGAAATGGCATGGCAAGCCGTTCCACAGGACTACATCCAGCATCTCTACGATCGTCTCCATGGGAGAATAGCAGCCTGCATTGCTGCGAAAGGTGGATATACACTGTACTAGTGCCGACATTGTGCATGCTCTGTTGCCTGTGTCTATGTGCCTGTGGTTCTGTCAGTGTGATCATGTGATGTATCTGACCCCAGGAATGTGTCAATAAAGTTTCCCCTTCCTGGGACAATGAATTCACGGTGTTCTTATTTCAATTTCCAGGAGTGTATATTAGGAGTTAGTTTTTGGCTGATTCTTTTTTCTTGTCGTACATCGATAAATTTACAATACCTGAGTAATTTATCGGTAAACTTTTACGTGGTGGTGGTGGTTAGTGTTTAACGTCCCGTCGACAACGAGGTCATTAGAGACGGAGCTCATGCTCGGGTTAGGGAAGGATTGGGAAGGAAATCGGCCGTGCCCTTTCAAAGGAACCATCCCGGCAAACTTTTACGTAAGGCAGGTCTTATTCTAATTAGCATCAAGTTGCTAAAACATTGAATTCATAACAGGGGGAAAGTAAACCATATTCAAAGGTCAGTGAGTTCATTTTTGAACGTCCAATTTGAGTAGATGGGTATCTAAACGGTTTCAGTGGCTATTTTATTCTCCGACACAGGCTTTGAGGATGAGGAAGTGAAATTAATTTTAGCCTTTCGTTCTCATCCTTCACATTATTTTTATTATTTTTTTTAGTTTTCAGTTTCCGTAATTAATTTGTACAAAAGGAACTCATAGTATTACTTTGTTGTCCGCCTGTCTGTCCGTTCGACTGTTCAAAACAGTCTCTCAGGGAGGAGTAGACATATCAAGTTGAAGTGTACGTCACATATTAAGGTCTACAGTCCCTTGGCGATGTAAGGAACTGAAGCTTCTAAATTAATGCAACCAAAGGATACGGCTATTTATGTCACATATTTGGATACTCGCAAACTCGTTCATCAAAACCTATAGGGCACTACCGCTTCATGAAATTTGGCCTGAAGCAAGGTTTTACTGTATACGAAAGCGAAAAAATTCGCAAAATGTGAATCTATAATTATATCATACGAAAAAATGTTTTGTCATTTGTTATATCACTGACTGCGCTTTTTTTTCTCAGGAACGATAGACGTATCAAGTTGAAACTTATGTCACATATTAAGGTATGTGGTCTTTCGGTGGTATAACGAACGATAGCTTTTAAGGGGGCCACACCGTGGTTCAGGTAAAAAAAATCGATTTTCGGTTTTCATCATATTTAGATAGATTAAGGTTTAATTAAGTACTCTGTAAATGATTTTGCTGGGAAAAATTTTTTTCGAGCATTTAAAGAGCATTTTCCTACCACGTGTGTTTATGTGCCACGCCCACTTTTCTGTCACCCACTGTCAACTTTAAGCCATATGGAGATGCCATTATTAGCAAAATAGAATGTGTAGGCCATGTTCAAAAACTTTTGGAAACAAGGCTGAGAAATCTAACTGATGATAGAAAAAATGATTCAAATGGCTCTGAGCACTATGGGACTTAACAGCTGAGGTCATCAGTCCCCTAGAACTTAGAACTACTTAAACCTAACTAACCTAAGTACATCACACACATCCATGCCCGAGGCAGGATTCGAACCTGTTACCGTAGTGGTTGTTGGTAGAAGAGGAAAAAAATTACAAGATGGAAAATTGTTGACCGTACAGGGTCGGTTAACTAAAACTGAAATAGAAAACTTACAGATATACTATGGGCAGGCAATTAGGAGAAATAAAGAAAATCTGGATGCAAGGAAGAGAGATGTTTGGGCCATATTCTTCCATAAGTCCTGATGATAAGCCATATCATGGATTGTGTCCATCAGGAGAAAATTCGTGGTGCAAATACAATAGGGCTCAGGCAACTGGAGAATCTTATTCTCACCAGCATTCTCTTCCTGCTGCTGTTATTACAGCAATTAAACCTATTTTCAGAGACTTGGCTCATCCTGACCTTCTAAGGAAATGTCTGCACGGGCAGACACAGAACCCAAATGAATGTTTCAACAGCCTAATTTGGAACCGCCTTCCTAAAACTGTGTTTGTAGACATGCATAAAATGAAACTAGGAGTTCATGATGCTGTTATTACATGCAGTTGTGGTAATATTGGAAAGTGTTGGGTACAGAAAAAGCTGGGAATTAATCCTGGCGAAAATATGATCACTGGGCTGCAACACTGCGATAAAATGAGGATAGCCGATACAGACAGGTCTGCATCTAATATGGCCAAGAAATCAAGACAAACATCCAGGAAGGTGAAAAACGAGCTGATTCAAAAATGGTTCAAATGGCTCTGAGCACTATGCTACTTAACTTCTGAGGTCATCAGTCGCCTAGAACTTAGACCTAAGTAAACCTAACTAACCTAAGGACATCACACACATCCACGCCCAAGGCAGGATTTGAACCTGCGACCGTAGCGGTCGCTAAAAACGAGCTGGAAGACCTGCTAGAGGCCAAAGAAGGCCATCATACGCAGCAGGACAATTTTAATTAACTGTAAGTAACAAATTTCAAAAGTTTTTCTTTAAAGTCAATTTCCCACAAACTAAAATTTTCAGTACATATGCCCATTATATCAGAAACTATCATAGATAAATGAATGAAATTTTCAGTGAATCTGCATAACATTAAAAGCCACCTCTGGTACTACATTCATTAATATTCCCCATTAGGAAGTTCCAAAAAATATTTTCTGCAGAAAAACTTAATATTTTTTGTGAATAAATTTAAAAAGTATTTCTTAAAAACTATAAAACGAATAAAGCAGATTTTAGTGCAGTTCACTATATTAGCATCATGTAACATACAGTAAAAATATTAAGGTCCTGCATCAAACAGTTTTTTCAGAAATGGGTCAAATACTTGCCTAAATTAACATGGGTTAGATAGGCAGGGTGTGTTCCCCGTAAGTCAGAGCAGTCAGAAGGTACGGCCATTTATGTCAAATATTTTGATACTCAATCTCACTCATCAAAATCGAAATGATGAAATTTGGCAAAAGACAAGGTTTCACGGTACAGATAAAGAAAAAAAATCCAAAAACTGTAAATTTTTATCTGTATCACTTAGCAGTGGGAAGTCCATAATTCTGGAGGGAAGCGGCGAACTTTCTTACGCCAGGGAAGCGTCGATACGCGGCCTCCTCTTTAATATGTCGACATAAAACAAAAAATTTCACTCACAAGTACTCACGGGGGAGAGATATGATGACCGGGACCATATGTGCCTGTGACGAGCTGTTGAGCACTAGGAACCGTCCACAGTAAGCACTTCGGTCAACATGACCATTTCGTGAAAACTGGCTGCCACCGAGGAGTCGCTCATTCCCTGTTACTGAGTGACCATGAAAACCGTTCTGCTGATTCTACGGGATTGCTGAGCCCTCCGGACCCACTCCCTTTTGATTTGAAATGAGAAACTTTCTATCCCCAGCAAAAGTGTACCAAGCGCACACTATTAATTAGCTCGTAATCGTGACAGAGCTGAAACAAAATTGCGAAATGACTTGCGACGGTCATGTAGCAAGATTTATCTTTTATAAACGGAAGACTGAGCAACATTACAGCTAATTCACATTAGGGTACCCTACTAGCTACTAGCTACCGAGTCCGTATGCCTTTAAGCTAGCATGAGCATGTTTATTTGGTGCACTGAGTATATTTGTGTATATAACGATGGTTTTACTTTTGGCATGCCGATATACTATGCCATGCATGTTATTGGAGTGTCTATTTATTGTGTGTGACACATTTTAGTACACCTGGAATATGTTCTTCGAAATGTAGTGCGTAAGATCCGAAGAAGGCAAAATAATTTACCTTAACTGGTAATATGAATAAATGCTCTGCTAAAGCGCTCGTGCCAGTTTGAAGATTGTGGCTTCTATTTTCATATCAATCTAGAGCGTTCATATTTTTTTTTTTTTTTTTTTTTTTTTTTGTAGTCAGTCTACTGACTGGTTTGATGCGGCCCGCCACGAATTCCGTTCCTGTGCTAACCTCTTCATCTCAGAGTAGCACTTGCAACCTACGTCCTCAATTATTTGCTTGACGTATTCCAATCTGTGTCTTCCTCTACAGTTTTTGCCCTCTACAGCCCCCTCTAGTACCATGGAAGTCATTCCCTCATGTCTTAGCAGATGTCCTATCATCCTGTCCCTTCTCCTCATCAGTGTTTTCCACATATTCGTTTCCTCTCCGATTCTGCATAGAACCTCCTTATTCCTTACCTAATTTTCAACATTCGTCTATAGCACCACATCTCAAATGCTTCGATTCTCTTCTGTTCCGGTTTTCCCACAGTCCAAGTTTCACTACCATACAATGCTGTACTCCAGACATACATCCTCAGAAATTTCTTCCTCAAATTAAGGCCGCTATTTGATATTAGTAGACTTCTCTTGGCCAGAAATGCCTTTTTTGCCATAGCGAGTCTGCTTTTGATGTCCTCCTTGCTCCGTCCGTCATTGGTTATTTTACTGCCTAGGTAGCAGAATTCCTTAACTTCATTGACTTCGTGACCATCAATCCTGATGTTAAGTTTCTCGCTGTTCTCATTTCTACTACTTCTCATTACCTTCGTCTTCCTCCGATTTACTCTCAAACCATACTGTGTACTCATTAGACTGTTCATTCCGTTCAGCAGATCATTTAATTCTTCTTCACTTTCACTCAGGATAGCAATGTCATCAGCGAATCGTATCATTGATATCCTTTCACCTTGTATTTTAATTCCACTCCTGAACCTTTCTTTTATTTCCATCATTGCTTCCTCGATGTACAGATTGAAGAGTAGTGGCGAAAGGCTACAGCCTTGTCTTACACCCCTCTTAATACGAGCACTTCGTTCTTGATCGTCCACTCTTATTATTCCCTCTTCGTTGTTGTACATATTGTATATGACCCGTCTCTCCCCATAGCTTACCCCTACTTTTTTCAGAATCTCGAACAGCTTGCACCATTTTATATTGTCGAACGCTTTTTCCAGGTCGACAAATCCTATGAAAGCGTCTTGATTTTTCTTTAGCCTTGCTTCCATTATTAGCCGTAACGTCAGAATTGCCTCTCTGGTCCCTTTACTTTTCCTAAAGCCAAACTGATCGTCACCTAGCGCATTCTCAATTTTCTTTTCCATTCTTCTGTATATTATTCTTGTAAGCAGCTTCGATGCATGAGCTGTTGAGCTGATTGTGCGATAATTCTCGCACTTGTCACCTCTTGCCGTCTTCGGAATTGTGTGGATGATGCTTTTCCGAAAGTCAGATGGTATGTCGCCAGACTCATATATTCTACACACCAACGTGAATAGTCGTTTTGTTGCCACTTCCCCCAATGATTTTAGAAATTCTGATGGAATGTTATCGATCCCTTCTGCCTTATTTGACCGTAAGTCCTCCAAAGTTCTTTTAAATTCCGATTGTAATACTGGATCCCCTATCTCTTCTAAATCGACTCCTGTTTCTTCTTCTATCACATCAGACAAATCTTCACCCTCATAGAGGCTTTCAATGTATTCTTTCCACCTATCTGCTCTCTCCTCTGCATTTAACAGTGGAATTCCCGTTGCACTCTTAATGTTACCACCGTTGCTTTTAACGTGACCAAAGGTTGTTTTGACTTTCCTGTATGCTGAGTCTGTCCTTCCGACAATCATATGTTTTTCGATGTTTTCACATTTTTCCTGCAGCCATTTCGTCTTAGCTTCCCTGCACTTCCTATTTATTTCATTCCTCAGCGACTTGTATTTCTGTATTCCTGATTTTCCCGGAACATGTTTGTACTTCCTCCTTTCACCAATCAACTGAAGTATTTCTTCTGTTACCCATGGTTTCTTCGCAGCTACCTTCTTTGTACCTATGTTTTCCTTCCCATCTTCTGTGATGGCCCTTTTTAGAGATGTCCATTCCTCTTCAACTGTACTGCCTACTGCGCTATTACTTATTGCTGTATCTATAGCGTTAGAGAACTTCAAACGTATCTCGTCATTCCTTAGTACTTCCGTATCCCACTTCTTTGATTCTTCCTGACTAATGTATTGAACTTCAGCCTACTCTTCATCACTACTATATTGTGATCTGAGTCTATATCTGCTCCTGGGTACGCCTTACAGTCCAGTATCTGATTTCGGAATCTCTGTCTGACCATGATGTAATCTAATTGAAATCTTCCCGTATCTCCCGGCTTTTCCAAGTATACCTCCTCCTCTTGTGATTCTTGAACACGGTATTCGCTATTATTAGCTGAAACTTGTTACAGAACTCAATTAGTCTTTCTTCTCTTTCATTCCTTGTCCCAAGCCCATATTCTCCTGTAACCTTTTCTTCTACTCCTTCCCCTACAAATGCATTCCAGTCGCCCATGACTATTAGATTTTCGTCCCCCTTTACATACTGCATTACCCTTTCAATATCCGCATACACTTTCTCTATCTGTTCATCTTCAGCTTGCGACGTCGGCATGTATACCTGAACTATCGTTGTCGGTGTTGGTCTGCTGTCGATTCTGATTAGAACAACCCGGTCACTGAACTGTTCACAGTAACACACCCTCTGCCCTACCTTCCTATTCATAACGAATCCTACACCTGTTATACCATTTTCTGCTGCTGTTGATATTACCCGATACTCATCTGACCAGAAATCCTTGTCTTCCTTCCACTTCACTTCACAGACCCCTACTATATCTAGATTGAGCCTTTGCATTTCCCTTTTCAGATTTTATAGTTTCCCTACCACGTTCAAACTTCTGACATTCCACGCCCCGACTCGTAGAACTTTATCCTTTCGTTGATTATTCAACCTTTTTCTCATGGTAACCTCCCCCTTGGCAGTCCCCTCCCGGAGATCCGAATTGGGGACTATTCCGGAATCTCTTGCCAATGGAGAGATCATCATGACACTTCTTCAATTACAGGCCACATGTCCTGTGGATACACGTTACGTGTCTTTAATGCAGTGGTTTCCATTGCCTTCTGCATCCTCATGTCGTTGATCATTGCTGATTCTTCCGCCTTTAGGGGCAATTTCCCACCCCTAGGACAAGAGAGTGCTCTGAACCTCTATCCGCTCCTCCGCCCTCTTTGACAAGGCCGTTGGCAGAACGAGGGTGACTTCTTATGCCGGAAGTCTTCGGCCGCCAATGCTGATTATTTATCGAAATTTAGGCAGTGGCGGGGATCGAACCCGGGACCGAAGACGTTTTGATTATGAATCAAAGACGCTACCCATAGTCCATAGAGCTGAATAATGTCAAGTATATACCATTCTCTGCTATTTTAATGTGTACTGAAACGCTTTAAGTAACATTTTACAGTAGTTTTGGTGCATAGTTCAGGCACAGGTACACCCTGTTGTACTATGTTCTTGTTCTCTTGGAGACTGCCGACGCCAAAGCTGTGCAGCAGAAACCAACAGACTTCTTCTTCTTCTTCTTCTTCTTCTTCTTCTTTTTCTTCCTCGGGGCTTTTGTCCCGCTCCAAGGCGGGATCGCCTTTTTTTAGTACGGATTTGGCAGTGTTAAGTGCAGAGGGTGGCCGGATGCCCTTCCTGACGCCACCACGAACCCTCTGGGACGGAAATTAGTGTAGCCCAGCTGTCTGCGTCTAGTGTAAGTCATGAAAGAGCGCGAACATTTTCAAATGTCTGTGAGTCGTGTAACTGAGGCGGAACTTGGGGACCAGCCCGGTATTCACCTAGCGGGATGTGGAAAACCGCCTAAAAACCACATACTGGCTTGCCGGCACACCGGCCCTCGTCGGTAATCCGCCAGGCGGATTCGATCGGGGGCCGGCGCGCCTACCCGAGTCCAGGAAGCAGCGCATTAGCGCTCTTGGCTACCCTTGCGGGTCAGAAACCGACGGACTATACGTTCACAATGGCGCTGTCCTGCTTTAGTTTCAATTCTGTCGCCACTCAGCACTACGATAAACAACGAGGTCAGTTGCTTAACTTTCCAGTCTGAAAAAAAAGAGGGTTCTCCGAATCCGGAAATTAACTAAACAACCAAGCGATCCTCACATGGCAATAGACATGAGAGCAAAACAACTGCACCTGCAACAGGTACCAGATTGTTCAGGTTAGGTGATTTCTGAAACAAAGGGCATCCAAAGGCATGAACGACTTTTGAGCAGATGGAAAAAAGCTGACACTGTCGATGAGCTGCAAATTCTCTCAGATGATATCTCAGTAGGAAGGGGGGAAAAAAAGACGAAAGTTCTAACACGTCTGCGGCTGCGAAAGGTGCCCCAACAAGGGTTGCGTTCACCTCTGGAGACCTGTTGGACGCAGAATTGGGCCCGTGAGCTTGCATTCTAATTCCGTGTTCCCACGCTAACCGGCAGTAGGCCGCTAGAAACCCCCCAAGACGCGAGTGAGGCGCCTCGCTGTGAACTGTGAGCCAGTTAGTGGGGTGAGTGGAGACTCGCGTGCCAGCAGAGGGGCGTGCGTGTCGCGGGGCCGTGCCTCGCGTTAGCCACGCACGACCGCAGGGCACAGAAGTACTTGCATGCTCTGTGCACACGACAGCGCCATTAACTCTCAAGAACCGTGTTATTGCCGGCAACGTCTCCAGGAGCCAGGCACTAGCGCTGAGCGCAAGGAGAAAGTGCGAAAACGTGTGGACTTCTGTGCGGGAAGTAAAATTTAGCCTGCAACGTTCTTGTCGGGATCTGTATCAAGAACAAAAAGGGCAGGTTTTACAACTTATATTTACCGACACAAATATTTTGAAAACTCACATTTCGACAGGATGATATCCGCATTTGTTCACAAGTACATCTACATTCATTCTCCGCAAGCCACTTGACGGTGTGTGGCGGAGGGTACCTTGAGTACCTCTATCGGTTCTCCCTTCTATTCCAGTCTCGTATTGTTCGTGGAAAGGAGGATTGTCGGTATGCTTCTGTGTGGGCTCTAATCTCTCTGATTTTATCCTCATGGTCTCTTCGCGTGATATACGTAGGAGGGAGCAATATACTGCTTGACTCTTCAGTGAAGGTATGTTCTCGAAACTTCAACAAAAGCCCGTACCGAGCTACTGAGCGTCTCTGCTGCAGAGTCTTCCACTGGAGTTTATCTATCATCTCCGTAACGCTTTCGCGATTAATAAATGATCCTGTAACGAAGCGCGCTGCTCTCCGTTGGATCTTCTGTATCTCTTCTATCAACCCTATCTGGTATGGATCCCACACTGCTGAGCACTATTCAAGCATTGGGCGAACAAGCGTACTGTAACCTACTTCCTTTGTTTTCGGATTGCATTTCCTTAGGATTCTTCCAATGAATCTCAGTCTGACATCTGCTTTACCAACGATCAACTTTATATGGTCATTCCATTTTAAATCACTCCTAATGCGTACTCCCAGAAAATTTATGGAATTAACTGCTTCCAGTTACTGACCTGCTATTTTGTAGCTAAATGATAAAGGATCTATCTTTCTATGTATTCGCAGCACATTACACTTGTCTACATTGAGATTCAATTGCCATTCCCTGCACCATGCGTCAATTCGCTGCAGATCCTTTTGCATTTCAGTACAATTTTCCATTGTTACAACCTCTCGATATAGCACAGCATCATCCGCAAAAAGCCTCAGTGAACTTTCAGTGTTATCCACAAGGTCATTTATATATATTGTGAATAGCAACGGTCCTACGACACTCCCCTGCGGCACCCCTGAAAGCACTCTTACTTCGGAAGACTTCTCTCCATTGAGAATGACATGCTGCGTTCTGTTATCTAGGAACTCTTCAATCCAATCACACAATTGGTCTGATAATTCATATGCTCTTACTTTGTTCATTAAACGACTGTGGGTAACTGTATCTAACGCTTTTCGGAAGTCAAGAATCACGGCATCTACCTGTGAACCCGTGTCTATGGCCCTCAGTCTCGTGGACGAATAGCGCGAGCTGGGTTTCACACGACCGTCTTTTTCGAAACCCATGCTGATTCCTACAGAGTAGATTTCTAGTCTCCAGAAAAGCATTATACTTGAACATAATACGTGTTCCAAAATTCTACAACTGATCGACGTTAGAGATATAGGTCTATAGTTTTGCACATCTGTTCGACGTCCCTTCTTGAAAACGGGGATGAACTGTGCCCTTTTCCAATCCTTTGGAACGCTACGCTCTTCTAGAGACCTACGGTACACCGCTGCAAGAAGGGGGGCAAGTTCCTTCGCGTACTCTGTGTAACATCGAACTGGTATCCCATCAGGTCCAGCGGCCTTTCCTCTTTTGAGCGATTTTAATTGTTTCTCTATCCCTCTGTCGTCTGTTTCGATATCTACCATTTTGTCATCTGTACGACAATGTAGAGAAGGAGCTACAGTGCAGTCTTCCTCTGTGAAACAGCTTTGGAAAAAGACATTTAGTATTTCGGCCTTTAGTCTGTCATCCTCTGTTTCAGTACCATTTTGGTCACAGAGTGTCTGGACTTTTTTTTTTTTTGATCCACCTACCGCTTTGACATAAGACCAAAATTTCTTAGGATTTTCTGCCAAGTCAGTACACAGAACAGTGACGTATTAATGGCTTATGGGCATCTGAAAATGGTAGGGTGCTACCGAAACTCACTGGGCCAGAATAGTTTTGGTAAGAAATGCGATTGAAATTAAGTGCCGTTTGTAAATGTAAATAATTTAAGCCGCATGTTCTTCGGAAGTGAATTAATTTCGTTGCTGTTGGCTTTCCAGTGTCACTACTTTCGTCACAAACCTGGAACTGGCGGACGTTTTAAGACAGTCGCCAACTATCCCGCCAAAGCCTACTTGAAAGCTGTCAACGAACAGTTTTAAGTGAGGAATCTAGGAATAGGCTCCGACCTCTTATAGCTCCTGAAGAGGTCGTGATATTAGACTAACTGCAGCAGGAATAGAGGTATTTAAACAGCCATTCTTCCCATACATCACCGCTACGGTCGCAGGTTCGAATCCTGCCTCGGGCATGGATGTGTGTGATGTCCTTAGGCTAGGTACGTTTAAGTAGTTCCAAGTTCTAGGGGACTGATGACCTCAGAAGTTAAGTCCCATAGTGCTCAGAGCCATTTGAACCAATCTGCTTAGTGTATTCATCTCTGTCTCCCTCTACGATTTTTACCCTCCACACTTCCCTCCAATACTAAACTGGTGACCCCTTGATGCCTCAGAACCTATACTACCAACCGATCCCTTCTTCTAGTCAAGTTGTGCCACAAATTCCTTTTCTCCCCAATTTTATTCAGTACCTCCTCATTAGTTGCTTGATCCACCCTCTAATCTTCAGCATTTTTCTGTAGTACCAGATTTCTGAAGCGTCTCTTCTCCGTTTGTCTAATGTATTTATAGTCCATGTTTCACTCCCATACATGGCTACACTTCATACAAATACGTTCGGAAAAGACTTCCTGACACTTAAATCTGTACTCGATGTTAACACGTTTCTCCTCTTCAGAAACGCTTCCTTGCCCTAAGCAGTCTACCTTTTATAACCTCCCTACTTCGACAGTCATCAGTTATTTTGCTCCCCAAATAGCAAAACTCACTCACTACTCTAAGTGTCATTTCCTAATCTAATTGCTCATCATCACCTGATTTAATTCGACTACATTCTGTTTTGCTTTTGTTGATGTTCATCTTTTATCCTCCTTTCAAGACACTGTCCATCCCGTTCACCCGCTCTTCCGAGTGCTTTGCTGTCTCTGCCAGAATTACAATGCCATCGGTAAACCTCAAAGTTTTTATTTCTTCTCCATGGATATTAATTCTTATGTAAAGTTTTTTCTTTTTGTTTCCTTTACTGCTTGCTTAATATACAGATTGACTACGACCCTGCCTCACTCCTCAACCACTGCTTCCCTTTCTTGCCCCTCAATTCTTAAAACTGCCATCTGGTTTCTGTACCAATTGTAAATAGTCTTTCGCTTCCTGAATTTGACCCCTGCCACCTTCAGAATTTGAAAGAAACTATTCACAGTCAACATTGTCAAAACCTTTCTCTAAGTCTACACATGCTGGAAACGTACGTCTGACTTTCCTTAATATATTTTCTAAGGTAAGTCGGTCACAGTATTGCCTCGCATGTTCCAACATTTCTACGGAATCCAAACTAATCTTCCCCAAGATCGGCTTCTACCATTTTTCCCATTCGTCAGTAAAGAATGCGTGTTAGTATTTTGCGCCCGTGACTTATTAAACTGATAGTTCAGTAATTTTCACACCTGCAACACCTGCTTTCTTTACTACTGGAATTATTACATTCTTCTTGAAGTCTGAGGGTATTTAGCCTGTCTAGTACATCTTACTCACCAGATGGCAGAGTTTTGTGAGGGCTGGTTCTGCCAAGGCTATAAGTAGCTCTAATGGAATGTTGTCTACTCCCAGGGTCGTGTTTCGACTTGGGTCTTTCAGTACTCTATCAAATTCTTCACGCAGTATCATGTCTACCATTTCATCTTCATCTACGTCCTCTCTCCATTTCCATAATATTGCCCTCAAGTACATCGCCCTTGTATAGACCCTCTATATACTTCTTCCACCTTTCTGCTTTCCCTTCTTTGCTTAGAACCAGTTTTCCATCTGAGAGCCTGATACTCATATAGGTAGTCTCTTTTCTCCAAAGGTCTCTCTAATTTTCCTGTAGACAGTATCAATCTTACCCCTAGCGAATTATGCCCCTACATCTTAACATTTGTCGTCTAGCCATCCCTGCTTAGCCAATGTGCACTTCCTGTCGACCTCACTTTTCAGATATACAGGGTAATTACGATTAAACTTACACTACTTGAAAGCCCCCCAACCCATGAAAAACTGAAAACGAGAGATTGTAGGAGAATGAAACTTATTGGAAGAAGTTGTAAGAACATGAAGAGAGATAAGGAGTGAACCATTGAAAGAAACCTTTCGATTTCCAAATGAGAGCGTAACATTTTTTAATTGCGCAGCTTGTTTAAGTTCCAGGTTATAAACGTTGCTCGGTGTCACGAACATCCGCATCCCCGACAGTCTCGAGCTGCTCTAGAGACTGATCTACTGCTGCCCGAAACACCTCAGGCACCTACCACGCTGCGCTTATCTCAAACTTCGAAGGTGCGTTACTGTCCCGTTGATAAGCCTTGTCCGTCAGGTAACCCCACAAGCAGAAATCTCACGGATTAAAATTTGGTGACCACACGCGTTCAGAAGAAGATTCGGTTTTCTCCAAAGGCTTTACGGAGTGATCGAGCAACCTCACGAGTAATGTGAGGTGGAGTTTATCAAAAATGTTCAAATGTGTGTGAAATCTAATGGTACTTAACTGTTAAGGTCATCAGTCCCTAAGCTTACACACTACTTAACCTGAATTATCCTAAGAAAACACACACACACACACACACACACACACACACACACACACACACACACACACACACACGTCACACACGTCACACAATCCCAGGGAGGACTCGAACCTTCGCCGGGACCAGCCGCACAGTCCATGACTGCAGTGCCTTAAGACCGCTTGGCCAATCCCGCGCGGCTGGAGTTCATCGTGGATCAAAACAGTTTAGTCCAAACCACCTTTCTGCTGTAGAGCAGATGTCACATATTGGCTTAGCAGATCACAGCAGTTTGTACCGTTCCCCCTGCATGTCCTTGGTCCTTGGGGTCCGAGGTCAGAGTATGGACGTGTAAAGGCAAGTCATGAGACTAACACTACCACCAATGCAAACCCTGCAGCACAGTGACTGATCATCATTCCTATGGAGTTTGATACCCATTCGGTACAAAAAATGGTTCAAATGGCTCTGAGCACTATGCGATTTAACTTCTGAGGTCATCAGTCACCTAGAACTTAGAACTAATGAAACCTAACTAACTTAAGGACACCACACACGTCCATGCCCGAAGCAGGATTCGAACCTGCGACCGGAGCGGTCACTCGGTTCCAGAGTGTAGGGCCAAGAACCGCACGGCCTCTCCGGCCGGCCCATTCGGTACACAGCTGTCCGTCTATACTGGCTGAAGTAGCCAACCTGGACAATCTCAAGTACCTTGTGCACAGTGCTTCGTAAATTGCGGATGTAGATGTAGTACTGGGATCTCTAGCATTTTCGCACAGCAACCTTGTCACATCCGCCTAAACGACTGTTTTCAGTTAATGTCAGTACCTCGGTGTTCCCGTGATGGCGTTGACGAACATTTCATCGCACCATGCATCTCTTATGTTGAAAAACTTCCTTACGACGGGATTCACAACGAGAAAGGATGCGTTGTTGGGGCTAAGCGCGTGTAGATTAGGTACTTACAGAATTCCGTAAGGAAAAGTGTAGGAAAGAAACGCCTCACCACGAAGGAATTCTGTGAATGGGACAGAAATCAATAGATCTGATGATCATATAGAAAAACATTACATTTCCAGAACAATTGGACGATTTATTCAAAATTAAGAGCTGCACAAAGTGAGTCAGCAACACGTTGTTCCACTTTAACCTTTACGCGAGGAGTTATTCGGATTGGTATCGATCGATAGAATTGGTGGATATCCTCTTGAAGGTGTGCTACAAGTGTGCCGCGGATGACAACCAAAGGCGCCCTGCTATGAAACGAAAAGGCACAACAGATCATCACTCCTCGTTGTCGGTCCGTATATGGCGGGTGAAAGGTTGGTAGCCCACCACTGTCCATAGCGTCTCCAGACACGGGTTCGCTGGTCATGGGGGCTCATTTCCAAACAGTTCTCATCACTGAAGACTGTTCTACTTTTGAGACAACTAGCTTCAAGGCGAAGACGTGTCTGACATGCAGCGGACAGCAGCCCACCATATGCCCAACAACCAGGAGTGATGGTTTATGGTGCCATTTCGTTTTATAGGAGGCCACGTTTGGTAGTTATTGGCGACACCCTCACAGTGAAGCGGTACGTGGACGATATTCTATGTAAATTTATGTTGCCCTTCATGGCAACTCATCCTGGGCTTACGTTTCAGGAAAGTAATGACATCCCGCACACAGTAAGAATTTCCACTTTCTTGCTTTTGTGCTTGCGACACTCTGCCTTGGCCAGCAAGACCGCTGGATCTTTCCCCAATTGAGAACGTTTGGAGCATTATGGCCAGGCCTCTCGAATCAGCTCGGGATTTTGAGGTCTGACGCGCCAATTGGACAGAATTTGACACTATATCCCTCAGACGGAAACCCACAAAATCCATCAATCAATGCCAAGCCGAATAACTGCTTGCATAAAGGCCAGAGGTGGACCAACGTGTGAAGCTCTTTCTCTGGAATCATCAATTTTTCTGAAATTTTAATCTTTTATTTGTCGGTACACCTACATCATATCTATCGATTTCCATCCCATCTCCGATAATACCTTAGTTGTTGGTCGTTAATGTTGTCTTGGAGTGTATTTTCACGTCTCATGAACAGTGAATTTATTCTAGGTCGGAAAATTCGGTACTTTTCGAAATGAGCAAAACCTTTCCACTCCAAACCAAACCACGAATTACGCGGCATCTCCAAAAACCTGCGTTCATGTATCTTCTTCCTCAACTTCCCTGTTTCTGCCACACATTATCTGCGTTCAGCTTATTTAATTGCGTCTTTGTAATTTCGAAAAATAAATAAATCTTTCTTTACAATTGAATTCAAGTAATACTACTTGTTACATTCTGTTACTCTTTCTTAATAAAGGCAGAAAATTTGCAAATGCAAAAAATTAAAATAAATATGTTGGGTGTAGTAGCACCTTGGTTCGAGGTATGCGTTGAACTGTAGTACCCCAACATCTGGATGGGTAGGTCAGTTCAGAGGATGGAGAAAGGCAACGGCGTACCATCCTCAGCAGGACCGTGCCAAGTGAAGCACTGTGGCTTTCAGACCAACTTCTGGCTCGGTGACAACTTTACTTACTTTGAAGGTAACACCAAATGCTGCCCAAAACTCGTATTTCTCAGAATGGACCTACGTTTCGTTCAGTTTACATCAAAAGTTGAATGCAAACTAAGCGTCCCATGGGATTACAAGTTGGTTGTACATACTGTGTCCTTTTTTCACCTTGTCTTCTAAATTAATCAGCAACTGCAGACTCTTGCTGGGCAATCTGAACAGTCATCGTTTTCCACTGTTTCTGACTTCAAACTTCCTAAGGGATGGGCCTTGACGTTACTATGAAATACCTACTGTGTTTAATCATCTATAACAAAGAACAACCAAATATCTCAGTAGTTATTCCACAAGGGCTTATGTTGAATGTTTTCGAAATTGTAACACGTCACATATGAGTGAGTCTGTTGAGCATACCTGCAGGTCTCGTGTACCTATGGCCCGCGTGTTGCCTCTTACAAGGGAACCTCCCCATCGCACCCCCCTCAGATTTAGTTATAAGTTGGCACAGTGGATAGGCCTTGAAAAACTGAACACAGATCAATTGAGAAAACAGGAAGAAGTTATGTGGAACTGTGAAAAAATAAACAAAATATACAAACTGAGTAGTTCATGGGAAGATAGGCAACATCAAGGACAATGGACCGAAGGAGCGCTGTGGTCTCGTGGTAACGTGAGTAGCTGCGGAACGAAAGGTCCTTGGTTCAAATCTTCCATCGAGTGAAAACTTTAATTTTTTATTTTCAGTTTATGTGACAAACTCTTATGTTTTCATCACTTTTTTGTGAGTGATTATCACATCCACAAGAAAACCTAAATCGGGCAAGGTAGAAGAATCATTTTACCCATTCGCCAAGTGTACAAGTTAGGTGGGTCGACAACATATTCCTGTCATGTGACGCACATGCCGTCACCAGTGTCGTATAGAATATATCAGATGTGTTTTCCTGTGGAGGAATCGGTTGACCTATGACCTTGCGATCAAATGTTTTCGGTTCCGATTGGAGAGGCACGTCCTTTCGTCTACTAATCGCACGGTTTTGCGATGCGGTCGCAAAACACAGACACTAAACTTATTACAGTGAACAGAGACGTCAATGAACGAACGGACAGATAATAACTATGCAAAAATAAATAAAGTAAAATTTTCACTCGTGGGAAGACTTGAACCAAGGACCTCTCTTTATGGAACTGCTCACGCTACCACGGGACCACGGCGCTCCTCAGCTTACGTTCTCCTTGATGTTGCTTATGTGGCCCATGGACTACTCAGTTTGTATATTTTGCTTATTTTTTCACAGTTCCACACAACTTCTTCCTGTTTTCTCAATTGATCTGTGTTCAGTTTATCAAGGCCTATCCACTGTGCCAAGTTATAATTAAATCTGAGGGGGGTGTGATGGGGAGGTTCCCTTGTTAGCTGCTGCTCGCCTTCTGCTGCGTTCATCGTATTGTCAATAATTTTAAGTGGAGGATTTACTGCTACGATTGACCATCATTATATTCTGATAAATGCTCCCCATATACACAGTGTCTCCCAGTTCCGTTAGGACAGCCTGCGAGAAATTCCAAACTGCAATGCTATCTGGTGGCGAGTTGCGGCGTTACCTTCTTTGAAGGCTCAAAAACAGCTGTGTAAAATGTCAAAGGGTGTTGCCCCTCAATGACGGCACCCCAGTCCACAAAGGAAACTGTGCACGGGTTTTCGCCAGCAAATAGGTGACAGTCCCGGATCACAGACCATATTCAGAACGAAATTTTCACTCTGCAGCGGAATGTGCGCTGATATGAAACTTTCTAGCTGATTAAAACCGTGTGCCGGACCGTGTGAAGGCATTGCTAATTACGCATATAAATTTTTTTTTCGTGATTTTCTTTGGATTTTTATTCTTTTTCTTTTGTTCATGTGGGCATTCCTAATTGTGATTATGTAACATTCTACTGTGGTTTTTAAATGTAAAGATGTAATTGTGATTATTTCGTTTGCCAATGGATAAATATGTTTCTTGTTTTGTACCTGTGGTAAAGTTTCTAAAGTTCTCTTTTGGAATATTATTAATTGCGAAAAATGCAGTCAATAACATTTATAAAGGTTTATGTAATTTACGATAACGATATAACATCTATAGACGGGACAGCGGTAGTGATATCGAGAGTGAAAGGTTGTTGCGTAGTAGAGGGGATGGTGGATGGGGTGTCTGAAGCGTGCGCGGGAAAAATAGTACTGTGTTCCATGAAAAGCATACGTAATTGTATGGACAGTGATACCGAACTATCAGATTGTTAATTCTCTTTACCACTGCGGTATGTAATGCCATCGCCGGCGAACTTTAAGAGCAAATAAACCGGACTGTGAAAGTGCCGCTAACATTACTTTGTTTTGACCGACACGAACTGTGCCTTTATTCGAATGAACTTTGCTGGCATTGGTTTTGGGTGGTGGAACTGTTGTATATCACATTCTATCAAGCCATGAAAGTGAAGACTAATTAACTGTGCAATATAAATGGCTTTCAGTGACGTTGTCGAAGTTTGAAATGCGAGAACAGAGTGGAGACTATATGAATGTGACGAACCGTGTAATTATGGACGATAGCGTCACGGACAGTGCATAAAGTGTAAAAACGAGCGATGTCTACGTCATGTACTTTGAAAGAGAGGACATGTCAACAACCTTCGTATACTGGCGTCTTGTGTTTTGTTAATCACCACGGGGTTAATGATACAGCTGTGCCGCAACTTTATTTGCGTTTCGCCGGAGAAGATTAACCAGCGGCACTGCCTGTATCCTGCTCTCATCATAGTAACCCGCCGACATCGTGCTGCCTAACGCAACGCTATCCCCTGACCTAGAAACTTTCTTTCTCTATTAAAAGTATAAGAATTACAGACTCTGTTTAATTAAATTCTTTGTTTAGTTTGTTTACTTGCTTTCTGCTAACGAAAATAAAATTACAATCAGTGAATTAAAAGTTGCCTGGTAGTCATTGTTGAAACACCAGTAAATATAAACTTCCTCTCATTAGGACTAATTCTCCTTGCATGTCAAAATTATTGTAGTTATTTTATGTAGTTTTATGTATTGTTATGAGACTAGATATATGACAGTAACTAATAAGAGTATTTTGTCGCGAAATATGGCTTCGCGCGAAAATTACGGCGACTGCCATAATTGCTTGCGTTCTGACCAATAACGTAAAAGCTGCTACTCCCGTATTGGTGCTTTTCCTGACATGAGCGGGAATTATAACTGTCAGCTGTCAAATCACGTAGTGACTGTTTACCCAGTAATAAAAGTTTTTTGATATTGTATTGCTACGAGTCGTAGTATTAAGAGGCACTGGTTATACTCAAAAGTGGGTAGAGGTATGGTGAAACCCCCCAGTGTTCATGCGATTGTTAACAGTATTGTGTGTGATTCACGAAATTTTGTCACTTTTTCTAATTCCTTTGAAGTTTCAAAGAATATATACACAATTTTGTCGGTTCAGGTTAATTTCAGAGCAGTTTCTCGTGAACATTAGAGTTTTCAGTTCATAAACAAAGTGGGACCGTGACCAATTGAGAAGTATAACAAAGAGTGTGGTTTTCCAACTAGAATTTTGGATGACTTCACAGTTCAGATTTTGATAATTATTTTTCCTGTGGGTTGAGGTCATTACAACCGAGACTCGAACTCTGGTCCTTTACCTTTCGCGGGCAAGTGCTCTTCCAACAGAGCTAGCCAAGCACGACTCACGACCAGTCCTCACAGCTTTACTTCCGCCAGAAGAGCTGCTGTGAAGTTTGGAAGGCAGGATATCAGGTACTGGCGGAAGTAAAGCTGCGAGGATGGGTCGTGAGTCGTGCTTGGGTAGCTTAGTTGGAACAGCACTTGCCCGCGAAAGGCAAAGGTCCCGATTTCGAGTCTCGGTCCGGCACACAGTTTTAATCTACCAGGACGTTATATCGACCGTATTGTTGTATTTAGCCCCAGCCGACCTCTGGTTGTTCCCCCAAATTGAAGCTGGCAATGAAAGGACACCGTTATGATGCAGTTAAGGACGTGCAAGGAAACTGTACTGCAGTAGTAAACTCCAAAAAAGGACTACAGTGTTTTCAAAACATTTCCAAAACACTTTTGAAAAACTTTCAGCTGTGTTTTGATTCACGGGGAGACCGTTTTGAAGAAACAACGTGATTTTGTTAACATAATCCATGGCTCATTTTGCATAGTCACAATCTAATCTAATGGCACTGGGACACACTGTGTATTCTTATAGCAGGGTGCTCTGTTCTGTCTATCCTGTTCATGACTTCAGAACCTCCAATTGGAATCATCGGATATTATACGCTATCTGATCAACAGTATCCGGACACCGCAATTCAGTGAGGAATTGACCACTCGATAAGACGATAGACAGACCAGGCAGTGTAAAAGGAGGCAAAGAGTATCGTATTATGACTAAACAAGCAATAACAGCAAACTGGATTGGTCAGGAGACGTGGATGTGACCTACGTAACAAACCCATCCGGAACATTTCAACCCTTCTAAAGCTGGTCGAATTGACTGTAGTGGTTGTGAAGTGAAAACGCGAGGGAACATCAACAGTTAAATAAAGACCAGGCAGATCTCACCTACTAACATGGGCCGACGACCATTGCACGGGGTGGTTGTAAAAACTACATTAGCGGAAGGAACCATTAGTGAGTTCCAAAAGTGCTGTCAGCACTCCAGATACACAATGACTGTGCATATAGGGAGCTAAAATGTAACGGGCTACGACGGCCGAGCAGTCCCTCATTAGCCACACATTTCTGTAGTAAATGACAAGTGGTGCTCGAGGCGGTGTAAAGGAGCGACGCTCCGGGACAGTGGACGACTGGAAAGGAGTGATCTGGAATGATGGTTCACGCTACACCCTGTGGCAATCCGATGGAAGGGTTCTGGTTTGGCCAATGCCTGGAAAACGTCACCTGTTATGTACTGCCAACCGTAATGTTTTGACGAGATTTGATAATGATAATGATGTAACTCTTCAGGCTTTCCCGGCGATCTAATGACATCTTGGGTTGTCGGGTGTTCTGCCGGATATCAGCGTCGTACTTGCACGATATTTCGGTCACGTAGCTCGTAACCGAAATCAGGTGCGGCTTGAGACTGCTCCTCGAGTGGACCTGGTCCAGTATTTATGCCTATGGCCTTCCCCCTCCACCAACGGCTGCAGGCGCTTCCTCTGTGGTCCGCGCGGACCGCAGAGGGAACACCTAGGACCGCAGCGGACGGAAAACGGAGCAGCAACGCTCCAGCAGGTCGCAGGGAATGGGCGCGGACCACAGAGGAAGCGCCTGCAGCCGTTGGTGGAGGGGGAAGGCCATAGGCATAAATACTGGACCAGGTCCACTCGAGGAGCAGTCTCAAGTCGCACCTGATGAAGGTTACGAGCTACGTGACCGAAATATCGTGCAAGTACGACGCTGATATCCGGCAGAACACCCGACAACCCAAGATGTCAATGATAATGATGATAATGATTTTGATGATTTGATAATGATTTTGATGATTTGATAACGATTTTGATGATTTGATGATTATGACGATGATTTGATTATTATGACGATGATTTGATGATTATGACGATGATTTGATGATTATGACGATGATTTGATGATTATGACGATGATTTGATGATTATGACGATGATTTGATGATTATGACGATGATTTGATGATTGACGATGATTTGATGATTATGACGATGATTTGATGATTATGACGATGATTTGATGATTATGACGATGATTTGATGATTATGACGATGATTTGATTATGACGATGATGATTTGTGTTGAAGGGGCGCTCGACATCATGGTCATCAGCGCCCTAACGAAAAGTCAGCATGCAAAATCTCATGGGTGAGGACGAAGGCTGTCCCCACATGCAGAGCATTTTATAATGTACACTACTGGCCATTAAAATTGCTACGCCACGAAGATGACGTGCTACAGACGCGAAATTTAACCGACAGGAAGAAGATGCTGTGTTATGCAAATGATTAGCTTTTCAGCGCATTCACAAGAGGTTGGCGCCGGTGGCGACACCTACAACCGATTTCTCATACACAAACAGCAGTTGACCGGCGTTGCCTGGTGAAACGTTGTTGTGATGCCTCGTGTAAGGAGGATAAATGCGTACCATCACGTTTCCGACTTTGATAGAGGTCAGATTGTAGCCTATCTCCATTGCGGTTTATCGTATCGCGACATTGCTGCTCGCGTTGGTCGAGATCCAATGACTGTTTGCAGAATATGGAATCGGTGGGTTCAGGAGGGTAATACGGAACGCCGTGCTGGATCCCAACGGCCTCGTATCACTAGCAGTCGAGAAGACAGGCATCTTATGCGCATGGTTGTAACGGATCGTGCAGCCACGTCTCCATCCCTGAGTCAACAGATGGGGACGTTTGCAAAACAACAACCTTGTGCACGAACGGTTCGACGTCGTTTGCAGCAGCATGAACTATCAGCTCGGAGACCATGGCTGCGGTTACCCTTGACATTGCATCACAGACAGGAGCGCCTGCGATGGTGTACCCAACGACGAACTTGGGTGCACAATTGGCGAAACATTTTTTCGGATGAATCGAGGTTCTCTTTACAGCATCATGATGGTCGCATCCGTGTTTGGCGACATCGCGGTGAACGCACATTGGAAGCGTGTATTCGTCATCACCATACTGGCGTACCCGCCGTGATGGTATGGGTGTCATTGGTTACACGTCTCTGTCACCTCTTGTTCGCATTGACGGCACTTTGAACAGTGGACGTTACATTTCAGATGTGTTACGACCCGTGGCTCTAACCTTCATTCGGTACCTGCGAAACCCAACATTTCGGCAGGATAATGCACGACCACATGTTGCAGGTCCTGTGCGGGTCTTTCTGGATACAGAAAATGTTCGACTGCTGTCCTGGCCAGCACGTTCTCCAGATCTCTCAACAATTGAAAACGTCTGGTCAATCGTGGCCGAGCAACTGGCTCGTCACAATACGCCAGTCACTACTCTTGAACTGTGGTATCGTGTTGAAGCTGCATGGGCAGCTGTACCTGTACTCGCCATCCAAGCTCTGTTTGACCCAATGCCCAGGCGTATCAAGGCCGTTATTACGGCCAGATGTGGTTGTTCTGGGTATTGATTTCTCAAGATCTATGCACCCAAATTGCGTGAAAATGTAATCACATGTAGTATGATATATTTGTCCAATGAATACCCGTTGATCATCTGCATTTCTTCTTGGTGTAGGAATTTTAATGGCCAGTATTTTATTAAAGCCTACCGCCCTTCCCCACCAATTTTGGAATGTGGCCCGACCACAAAATTTCACCACTCTTTTAGCACTGGTATCGGTATCTGCGAGGATGGTGGGCACATCTCCATCGAGCTGGAGGCTGCGCGGATATCAGAATATAGGAGACACGTAGCCACAGTATGTCGAACTGAAAGCGGCACGCCACAAACTTCACTGAGTGGTGGATCCTCCTGCCGGAGGAGGAAGCCTTGTGTGAAAGGCCTATGCCGGATTCGCAGTCTGGTAAGCAAAACCTCCTACCAGCGGCGAAGCTGACATGAAGTCCGTCAAGCCTTTGTGGTCGATTTGAGCGACCGTAGTTCATTGTCTCTCACCTGCAACCATTCAGTCTCCCACTGACACATGATGTACACTGCTGGCCACCGTAAATGCAACACCCTGAGGGAAGCATCCGAATCAAGTGAAATTTACACCATGGGTTTGCAGCGATGAGATACGCAACTGATTAGAATTTCAGCGCAGACGCATATCACGCGCGCCTGTGGCGACACCTCATAGCGCCATTTAAGGCTTGGCGATTTCGACGAGTGTACGTTCGGCACGTGTGTTTACCTTGTGATTGTTTCACAAGACTATCAGTTATGCCTCGTAGACAACAGCGAACATCGTTTGATGAAGTATCCGAGTCCGACAGAAGAAGGATAGTGGCTTACCGAGATTGTGGATTATCATACAGAGACATCGCTAGTCGTGTTGGACGAAACCAAACAACTGTAATGCGGATATGTGACCGTTGGATGCAGGAGGGTACGAGGGACCGACGTGGTCGATCGCATTCACCTCGGTGCACCACTGCACGTGCTGATAGACACATTGTGCGCATGGCAGTGACGGATCGCTCAGTGACATCCCGAACCATAGCACAGCGCATTGCGTCTGTAACGCATCATCCAGTGTCTGCGCGTACCATTCGACGCCGTTTACAGCAGAGTGGTCTGTCCGCAAGACGTCCATTGCTTCGTCTACCATTGACGCAGAACCACAGACGTCTCCGTCGCCAATGGTGTGATGACCGACGGATGTGGACGGCAGAACGGAATGACGTTGTCTTTACTGACGAGGCACGCTTCTGTCTGCAGCAGCACGATGGTCGGATTCGAGTGTGGAGACACCGTGGAGAGAGGATGCTGGACAGCTGCATTATGCACCGCCACACTGGTCTTGCACCGGGTGTTATGGTATGGGGCGGTATTGGATATTACTCTCGCACGCCTCTAGTACGCATTGCCGGTACTTTAAATAGCCGGCGCTATATATCCGAGGTGCTGGAGCCAGTTGTACTTCCTTACCTTCAGGGCTCGGCCACAGCCATATTTGAAAAGGATAATGCGCGACCACACGTGGCACGCATTGTCCAAAGGTTCTTCGTCAATAACCAGATTGAAGTGCTTCCCTGGCCGGCTCGCTCTCCGGATCTTTCGCCGATAGAAAACATGTGGTCCATGGTTGCTCAACGAGTGACCCAGATTACATCCCCAGCTGCCACACCAGATGATCTTTGGCAACGTGTGGAAGCTGCTTGGGCTGCTGTACCCCAGGAACACATCCAACGTCTCTTTGACTCAATGCCGAGACGTGTGGCAGCGGTGATCTCCAACAATGGCGGCTACTCTGGCTACTGATTCTGGCAGGAACCACATGTCACAGACGTCTGTAAACGTAATCATTTGATACTTGGTCAAAATGTTATCTACAAAATAAATTTTGTTGTGCTATCTCTTGTCTTTCTTGGTGTTGCATTTACGGTGGCCAGCAGTGTATATCAGAAAATGAGATGATGGCGTGTAACGGGATAGGACATTGCTGGACAGCATTATCCCAACATGCTACCTTGGCGGCTTTGTCAGCCATGTCGCTGCCCTGTATCCTAATGTGTCCAGGTACCCAGTTAAATATCACTTCCTTGCCACGGTGTTGGAGCCGCTGTAAGGAGTCATGGATGAGCTGAATCAGCCGGTCTACCGGATCCATTTGGTGAAGTGCCTGCATCGCACTAAAGTCTCAACAGACAAGAAACCTTATACGGTGATGTCTGTGAACGCTCTCCAGTGCCATCAGAATGCCATGTAACTCCGCATCATGATTTGTAAATTGTTCTGGAAGACGAACTTTAGAAACCCTACCAGGGAAAACAGCAGATAACCCAAGAGCGTTCTCCTGCTGGGATCCATCTGTATAAGTAACGATAAAAGATGTGGTGTTACTATATGACAGCCATGGAGTTGGAGGGGGGGGGGGGGGAGAAAGGCCAGGAGGAAGGAGTGGCGGAAGGTTGGAGGGGAGAAGGGGTTAACTGCTACGGTAATAAGATAGCTATGCCGTTTTAACCAGTCATCTCTTGTGTAAAGGCGACACATCACAACCACGAGAGTGGTCTTTTTTTTTTAAAAAAAAAAAAAAACGACGTATCTCTTCGACTTCCTCCCATATAGGGGGCACCGCAGCAGGTCGCCTGTCACTGTGGTGATGTATTCAATTTCCGTTTGATCTTTCGAAGGTTTAATTGAGATCTGACTATATCTCAAACTTTTTGAGACAATACTTCATTACAGAGAATTGCATCATTTGTGACAGACTGGATTTACTATTAATATTGTCTCCCCCCATGAACCATAAACCTTGCCGTTGGTGGGGAGGCTTGCATGCCTCAGCGATACAGATAGCCGTACCGTAGGTGCAACCACAACGGAGGGATATCTGTTGGGAGGCCAGACAAACGTGTGGTTCCTGAAGAGGGGCAGCAGCCTTTTCAGTAGTTGCAGGGGCAACAGTCTGGGTGACTGACTGATCTGCCCTTGTAACACTAACCAAAACGGTCTTGCTGTGTTGGTACTGCGAACGGCTGAAAGCAAGGGGAAACTAAAGCCGTAATTTTTCCCGAGGGGATGCAGCTTTACTGTGTGGATAAATGATGATGGCGTCCTCTTGGGTAAAATATTCCGGAGGTAAAATAGTCCCCCATTCGGATCTCCGGGCGGGAACTACTCAAGAGGACGTCGTTTTATCAGGAGAAAGAAAACTGGTGTTCTACGGATCGGAGCGTGGAATGTCAGATCCCTTAATCGGGAAGGTAGGTTAGAAAATTTAAAAAGGGAAATGGATAGGTTAAAGCTGGATATAGTGGGAATTAGTGAAGTTCGGTGGCAGGAGGAACAAGACTTTTGGTCAGGTGAATACAGGGTTATAAATACAAAATCAAGTAGGGGTAATGCAGGAGTAGGTTTAACAATGAATAAAACAATAGGAATGCGGGTAAGCTACTACAAACAGCACAGTGAAGGCATTATTGTGGCCAAGATAGACACGAAGACCACGCCTACTACAGTAGGACAAGTTTCTATGCCAACTAGCTCTTCAGATGACGAAGAAATTGAAGAAATGTATGATGAGATACAAAAAAATTATTCAGATAATGAAGGGAGACGAAAATTTAATAGTCATGGGTGGCTGGAATTCGATAGTAGGAAAAGGAAGAGAAGGAAACGTAGTAGGTGAATATGGATTGTGGGTAACAAATGAAAGAGGAAGCCGCCTGGTGGAATTTTGCACAGAGCACAACTTAATCATAGCTAACACTTGGTTCAAGAATTATAAAATAAGGTTGTATACATGGAAGAAGCCTGGAGATACTGACAGTTTTCAGATACAGTATATAATGGTAAGGCAGAGATTTAGGAACCAGGTTTTAAATTGTAAGACATTTTCAGACTCTGACCACAATCTATTAGTTATTAACTGTAGATTAAAACTGAAGAAACTGCAAAAAGGTGGGAATTTAAGGAGATGGGACCTGGATAAACTGAAAGAACCAGAGGTTGTACAGTTTCAGGGAGAGCATAAGGGAACAATTGACAGGAATGGGGGAAAGAAATGCAGTAGAAGAAGAATGGGTATGTCTGAGGGATGAAGTAGTGAAGGCAGCAGAGGATCAAGTAGGTAAAAAAGACGAGGGCTAGTAGAAATCCTTGGGTTACAGAAAAAATATTGAATTTAATTGATGAAAGGAGAAAATATAAAAACGCAGTAAATGGAGGAGGCAAAAAGGAATACAAACGTCTCAAAAACGAGATCGACAGGAAGTGCAAAATGGCTATGCAGGCATGACTAGAGGACAAATGTAAGGATGTAGAGGCTTATCTAACTAGAGGCAAGTTAGATACTGCCTACAAGAAAACTAGAGACACCTTTGGAGAAAAGAGAGCCACTTGTGTAAATATCAAGAGCTAAGATGGAAACCCAGTTCTAAGCAAAGAAGGGAAAGCAGAAAGGTGGAAGGAGTATATAGAGGATCTATATAAGGGTAATGTACTTGAGGACAATATTATGAAAATGGAAGAGGATGTAGATGAACATGAAATGGGAGATACGATACTGTGTGAAGAGTTTGACAGAACACTGAAAGATCTAAGTCTAAACAAGGCCCCGGGAGTAGACAACATTGCATTAGAACTACTGATATCCCTGGGAGAGCCAACCCTGACAAAACTCTACCATCTGTTGAGCAAGATGTATGAGACAGGCGAAATACCCTCAGACTTCAAAAATAATATAATAATTCCAATCCCAAAGAAAGCAGGCGTTGACAGATGTGAAAATTACCGAACTATCAGTTTGATAAGTCACGCCTGCAAAATACTAACGCGAATTCTTTACAGACGAATGAAAAAACTGATAGAAGCCGACCTCGGGGAAGATCAGTTTGGATTCCGTAGAAATATAGGAACACGTGAGGCAATACTGACCCTACGACTTATTTTAGAAGCTAGATTAAGAAAAGGCAAACCTACGTTTCTAGTATTTGTAGACTTAGAGAAAGCTTTTGACAATGTTGACTGGA
This sequence comes from Schistocerca nitens, assembly GCF_023898315.1. NCBI lineage: Eukaryota > Metazoa > Arthropoda > Insecta > Orthoptera > Acrididae > Schistocerca > Schistocerca nitens. The sequence continues at coordinate 30,887,822 of NC_064620.1, read as the reverse complement.
ATGCTCTCTTTCAAATTCTAAAGGTGGCAGGGGTAAAATACAGGGAGCGAAAGGTTATTTACTATTTGTACAGAAACCAGATGGCAGTTATAAGAGTCGAGGGGCATGAAAGGGAAGCAGTGGTTGGGAAGGGAGTGAGACAGGGTTGTAGCCACTCCCCGATGAGAAATAAAAACTTTCAAGGTTCGCTGATGACATTGTAATTCTGTCAGAGATAGCAAAGGATTTGGAAGAGCAGTTGAACGGAATGGACAGTGTCTTGAAGGGAGGATATAAGATGAACATCAACAAAAGCAAAACGAGGATAATGGAATGTAGTCGAATTAAGTCGGTTGATGCTGAGTGAATTAGATTAGGAAATGAGACACTTAAAGCAGTAAAGGAGTTTTGTTCTTTGGGGAGCAAAGTAACTTATGATGGTCGAAGTAGAGAGGATATAAAATGTAGACTGGCAATGGCAAGGAAAGCGTATCTGAAGAAGAGAAATTTGTTAACATCGAGTATAGATTTAAGTATCAGAAAGTCGTTTCTGAAAATATTTGTATGGAGTGTAGCCATGTATGGAAGTGAAACATGGACGATAAATAGTTTGGACAAGAAGAGAGTAGAAGCTTTCGAAATGTGGTGCTACAGAAGAATGCTGTAGATTAGATGGGTAGATCACATAACTAATGAGGAGATACTGAGTAGGACTGGGGGGAAGAGGAGTTTGTGGCACAACTTGACTTGAAGAAGGGATCGGTTGGTAGGACATGTTTTGAGGCATCAAGGGATCACAAATTTAGCATTGGAGGGCAGCGTGGAGGGTAAAAACCGTAGAGGGAGACCAAGAGATCAATACACTAAGCAGATTCAGAAGGATGTAGGCTGCAGTACGTACTGGGAGATGATGAAGCTTGCACAGGATAGAGTAGCATGGAAAGCTGCATCAGACCAGTCTCAGGACTGAAGACCGCAACAACAACAATTGTCTGAGACGTTGATAACATGGAATACGGACCGCCAGGATCTTTCTCACTTCCCTCGGGGACGTTTGTCGATGACTCTCCATCTAAGATGACATGTTGCGTCCTCCCTATCAATAACTCCTCAACACAGCCATAATTTACGTTTGATACTCCACGCGATCGTACTTTCTTTAATAAGCGTATTGGGTGAAGTACTCTTCAGAAGTCTCCTAAAACTGCACCTACATGATAACCTCGTTTCAAATATTTCAGAATGTGAAGTGGGGAAAGTGCCAGTTTGGCTTTGCAAGATCGATGTCTTAAGAATACATGCTGGTTGGATTGGAGGAGGCGATTCTGTTCGCGATATCTCATTTTGTTTGAGCTCTGATTCTATAGCAGATGTGTATCAATGATAGTGGACAGTCGATTGGTAGATCTCTTCTCCTATTCTTTTTATCGGTACGACCCGTGAGAAATTCGATAGTACTTGTGCACATTTATTAGGTAGTACTTCGTCTACAGAAAGTTTGAGGATAGTATTAACCCTTTGCCTTACGATTTAAGTTCCGTTAGCGTGAGCCGTAAACGGCTGCAAAAACGGCTGCGCCTTACGATTCCCGGCGCTTACACACGCTACGGCTGCGGTGGACTACGCCTGGTGGCGTCCGATTTCGTGCAGACGCTCTCGGGATTTGTAAGTACGTGTGTGAGATACCGGTGACGTGACATTTCTACAGGTATCATACATAATGACGATTAGTTGCCCATTGTAAACGAAATATTCATTGGCTCATTGTTGGTCATCAGTCTACTGACTGGTTTGATGCGGCCCTCCACGAATTCCTTTCCTGTGCCAACCTCTTCATCTCAGAGTAGCACTTGCAACCTACGTCCTCAATTATTTGCTTGACGTATTCCAATCTCTGTCTTCCTCTACAGTTTTTGCCCTCTACAGCTCCCTCTAGTACCATGGAAGTCATTCCCTCATGTCTTAGCAGATGTCCTGTCATCCTGTCCCTTCTCCTTATCAGTGTTTTCCACATATTCCTTTCCTCTCCGATTCTGCATAGAACCTCCTCATTCCTTACCTAATTTTCAACATTCGTCTATAGCACCACATCTCAAATGCTTCGATTCTCTTCTGTTCCGGTTTTCCCACAGCCCATGTTTCACTACCATACAATGCTGTACTCCAGACATACATCCTCAGAAATTTCTTCCTCAAATTAAGGCCGCTATTTGATATTAGTAGACTTCTCTTGGCCAGAAATGCCTTTTTTGCCATAGCGAGTCTGCTTTTGATGTCCTCCTTGCTCCGTCCGTCATTGGTTATTTTACTGCCTAGGTAGCAGAATTCCTTAACTTTATTGACTTCGTGACCATCAATCCTGATGTTAAGTTTCTCCCTGTTCTCATTTCTACTACTTCTCATTACCTTCGTCTTTCTCCGATTTACTCTCAAACCATACTGTATACTCATTAGACTGTTCATTCCGTTCAGCAAATCATTTAATTCTTCTTCACTTTCACTCAGGATAGCAATGTCACCAGCGAATCGTATCATTGATATCCTTTCACCTTGTATTTTAATTCCACTCCTGAACCTTTCTTTTATTTCTATCATTGCTTCCTCGATGTACAGATGTAAGAGTAGGGGCGAAAGGCTACAGCCTTGTCTTACTCCCTTCTTAATACGAGCACTTCGTTCTTGATCGTCCACTCTTATTATTCCCTCTTGGTTGTTGTACATATTGTATATGACCCGTCTCTCCCTATAGCTTACCCCTACTTTTTTCAGAATCTCGAACAGCTTGGACCATTTTATATTGTCGAACGCTTTTTCCAGGTCGACAAATCCTATGAAAGTGTCTTGATTTTTCTTTAGCCTTGCTTCCATTATTAGCCGTAACGTCAGAATTGACTCTCTCGTCCCTTTACTTTTCCTAAAGCCAAACTGATCGTCACCTAGCGCATTCTCAATTTTCTTTTCCATTCTTCTGTATATTATTCTTGTAAGCAGCTTCGATGCATGAGCTGTTAAGCTGATTGTGCGATAATTCTCGCACTTGTCAGCTCTTGCCGTCTTCGGAATTGTGTGGATGATGCTTTTCCGAAAGTCAGATGGTATGTCGCCTGACTTATATATTCTACACACCAACGTGAATCGTCGTTTTGTTGCCACTTCCCCCACTGATTTTAAAAATTCTGATGGAATGTTATCTATCCCTTCTGCCTTATTTGACCGTAAGTCCTCCAAAGCTGTTGTAAATTCCGATTCTAATACTGGATCCCCTATCTCTTCTAAATCGACTCCTGTTTCTTGTTCTATCGCATCAGACAAATCTTCACCCTCATAGAGGCTTTCAATGTATTCTTTCCACCAATCTGCTCTCTCCTCTGCATTTAATAGTGGAATTCCCGTTGCACTCTTAACGTTACAACTGTTGCTTTTAATGTCACCACAGGTTGGTTTGACTTTCCTGTATGCTGAGTCTGTCCTTCCGACAATCATATCTTTTTCGATGTCTTCACATTTTTCCTGCACCTATTTCGTCTTAGCTTCCCTGCACTTCCTATTTATTTCATTCCTCAGCGACTTTTATTTCTGTATTCCTGATTTTCCCGGAACATGTTTGTACTTCCTCCTTTCAATCAATCAACTGAAGTATTTCTTCTGTTACCCATGGTTTCTTCGCAGCTACCTTCTTTGTACCTATGTTTTCCTTTATAAGCAAGTATACATTGCTGAAATACGTATTAATAATAATATTCATAACAATGCAATGATCTAAGACTGTATAATATTTTGTTCAAAACATTCTGGGACCTGTTACGTTAGTACATTGACAAACATATTTTCAAACGCAACGTCTTCACAATGACATGTACACGAATTTAATAGTGTTCGATTGTATGATATCGTTCAAAACAATCTGGCACATGTAATGCAACCCTGCAATTTTTGCATTCCCACGTTGTTTCGCTGCGTCGTTTATGCTTTCGGTACACTACACAAGCTCTCGCAGGATTTACTTTTGATGGTGTTGGATCAATGTGTTTGGGAAACTGTGCCCAATGTTGCGCGTGCAGTCTTTGTGGTATATCGCGGGATGCTAATCATACCTTCGATTATCTTCCGGTAAAGGTGTAGTTCTCAACAATGATTCTGCAATGTGAATCCTATATTCTGCGTAGCTCTGTCGTTTGCCGCAATGTATTTTGTAATATAAAATGTACTTGTTAAATAAAGCAACATCAAATAGGCAAAAGAATATCTTGCGGTATCCTTTCATACATTTTCTCATCACAGGGAAGGATGCGAGCATCTGATCTTGGCGATCAATTCCATTCATGCCTCTATTGTATTCGACGACACATTTAGCTTTCCACGAGATATGTTGTGGCAATCATTTCTGCTGTTTAATGTTTTGTGGAAAGCATGTGCCGGTCATGGCGGCCGAGCGGTTCTAGGCGCTACCGTCTGCAACCGCGCGGCCGCTACGGTCGCAGGTTCGAATCCTGCCTCGGGCATGGGTGTGTGTGATGTCCTTAGGTTAGTTAGGTTTAAGTAGTTCTTAGTTCTAGGAGACTGATTACCTCAGATGTTAAGTCCCATAGTGCTGAGAGCCATTTTTTTTTTTTTGGAAAGCATGTAAACGTCTCGTTTATCTTTCCATTTTAGTGCCAATATTCCATTACAACTCCTCACTGAATATTCTCCGTTCTTTAATTTTGCCTCCAGGAAGTCTCTGGGCAAATTTTTTCTGTTTGAGCGCACTATTCCAATCACATTAGTTTTATTAGTGAGAAGAGTTTTGAAAAGTTTCGGTGAAGAAAACCAGTTATCTAAATACAGAGTATGACCTTTGTGTAATACCGACTGTGATAGTTCTAGAACTACACTTTCAGAGTCACTACCACCAGCATCACGTTTGTCACTACCCGCGTATATCTTAAAATCATAGCAGTATCCTGAACTTGACTCTCACAATTTATAAATTTTTATACCTCGCTCTTTTTGATGGGTTAAATTGTTTGTAGGATAAGCGCCCCTTACATGTCAATGATTCATCAATGGCAATATTCTCTTGAATTGTGTACACTTCCTTAAATTTTTGATTGAACGTATCTATGACTGGCCTTAGTTTGTACAGCTTATCTGTGTTGTTGGCTAACTGTTATTCGCTAGATACAGAAATCTACTTATGTGCACAAATCTGAATGGCATCGTCTTCTTAAATATTGGTGTTTCCATAATGGCTCTCTTAGACCAATACATCTGAATCGACGGTTTCCTTACTTCAGCCATGATTATACATTGTGCAATGTGTATTTTTATTTCATTACAGCCGATATGAGACCACTTTTGGTCTATTTTTCGTCTCTTCTGTTCATTGTTGAGTACGTCTTGTGCATATCTAGTCGTCTCAGTTACAATGTTTTCCCAAAATGTAGTATTAAATATTACATACAATACGTCTAATTCTCTTATGTTTGTACTCACGTGCCGTAAAGCTGCTTCCTTTATTCCGGGAATTTCCGTGTATGTCCAGATTGTTGGTTCATTGTCTTCCTTTTGCGACATCCACGACTGATTGTTGCTGGTAGCTTTGCTCTTCTTCGTCAGTATCATCTTCAGTCACCAGCCGCTTACACCGTTTTCGTACAGGAGGTAAAACGTCTCTACCACTGTCACTGCCGCTGTCAAAATATCCTGGAAAATCATTGTTGACTATGCCACCACATGTCTCCCTTTCCTCGTGAACACTTTTGCTACACGTCGGGAACATTGTGAAAGTATTTTTGTAATGTCGGCACGTCCGAATGCGGCGAAGAACACTTCGTGCATGCCGCATGTACTCGATCAGCTCCGAACGTGTCAAAGACGTTCTGTTTACATTTGGCGCGGGTGACCGACAACGTGTGTCACACGACATGCGCTTGTTCGGCGCGGTATCGAGACGTACCGCGTCTCTGATACGTCCAGCTGATGTTTGGCCAGGTCGGCACGCTACGTCTCTCACGCGACATTGTAAGCTAAGGGGTTAATAGTGGCAGCCTGGTAATTAACATACATCTTTAAAGAGTGTCCCAACACATTTCCCAGTGGCACAATTTAGGTTCCTTCTACTTCTGTTGATGACTTTCCAATCTAAGATAATGAGCTGCGTCCGCCGGTGCTGTCAAGTAGTCGTGGCAGGGATAGTCCGCTTCCACGTGGGCGGCACCCAACGGCCCTTGGTGGCTGCAGCGCCAGTGGAGGCTATCGAGCGAGCAGTGGTCGGCCCGCACCGGCGCGTCTTCCCAGCGACACACTTTCTGGTCACGTGCCTCGCACCTGAGCTCACTGCCCCGTGGGAGCTGACCCCACGTGCGGCGAGTAGCGGAGGATGCGTGGAGCACCGGCAACACTCCCGTTCAATACCCTTCGTGCCCCGTGGTCTGAGGGTAGAGTCGTTGACAAGTAATCAAAACGTACTGTGCTCACTGTTCGACCCTTACCAATGATTAAGAATTGAAATCAGCAGCAAAGACGACCGAATACGTCGGGTATTCGCATTCTGCGAACGACCTCGTCAAAGAGGGCGAAGGAGCAGACGGATTTCGAAGGCAGCCTTTTGTCCTTGGGGTGGTAAAATACCCCTAAAAGACGAATCAGCAATTAACAAGGACATGAAAATGAAGAAAGTAATCGAAAGCACTACATTGAAGAAACACAATGTTTACCCACAGGACTTGGTTCAAAATGGTTCAAATGGCTCTGAGCACTATGTGACTTAACATCTGAGGTCATCAGTCCCCTAGAACTTCGAACTACATAAACCTAACTAACCTAAGAACATCACACACATCCATGCCCGAGGCAGGATTCGAACCTGCGACCGTAGCGGTCGCGCGGTTCCAGACTGTAGCGCCTAGAACCGCTCGGACACCCTGGCCGGCCCGGTATTCACCTAGCGGGATGTGGAAAACCGCCTAAAAACCACATCCAGACTGGCCGGCACATCGACCCTCGTAGTTAATCCGCCGGGCGGATTCGATACGGGGCCGGCGCGCCTACCCGAGTCCAAGAAGCAGCGCGTTAGCGCTCTCGGCTCTTTGGCGGGTCATCAAACAAAGTAAGAATGTATGCACCTAATTTAGATCTTATTGGCGACTGTTGATCCACACCCGTCAGTGCGTATGATGTGAGTAATTGTTTCTTTATCTAGTCGGCCATTTCATCCCCGAGGTATCCACATCATCTGAGGCCCAGAGAAAGATCAACGTATGAGAAGAGATTTTGAACTGCAGATATCAGAGCGAGAAGAGTAACATCGATCAATGGCCTGGATGTTGCTCATTCAGTCACCACAAATTACGATGCAGTCGAGGATAGTCGTATTAATAAAAGTTACGGCTGTTTTAATGGCTATCAGATTTTTCGTAAAAGCACTATACATTTCCGGTAGAAAATAATGTTCCTGACCGCCGGAGGTATGAAAGCATATCCCGTCATATCTATATTTTCAGAGCCGTCAGTGTGAATAACGGTAACACCGTGTTACTGATAAAGAACTGAGAAGAACAGACGCCGAAGGTCATGAAGTCTTTAGGTCCTTAAGATTGGTAGGCTCTAATTCGTGGTCTGGGTACTAACCAAGGGCGAGTGCGCGGAAAAATACGGGGTGCACAGTCTGAGGTTAGGCTGAGCTCCAGGCAGAGGCCTCAAGATGCATGCCCACTAGAAGTGCCAGGTGAGGGTGGGTTTCAGGTGTCTGTGCCTCCTGCATGAAAAAAGAAGTTGGTAAATTGAATGATAATTAAATACTGCGGATGACAAGATGCGTTTGAAATAATCTAACGCTGCAGACACAATGACAAGGAAGATGGCCCACCACAATAGGTAGTCGGATGGTTTATCTATAGAAATCAACATGCATTCCGCAAATAGAGATGAAGTGAAGCTCAGCTCGTTCTGTTCCTCCATGAGGTCTATGGCGCTGCGGACAACGGCCCTTTCAAAAATGGCTCAAATGGCTCTGAGCACTATGGGACTTAACTGCTGTGGTCATCAGTCCCCTAGAACTTAGAACTACTTAAACCTAACTAACCTAAGGACATCACACACACATCCATGCCCGAGGCAGGATTCGAATCTGCGACCGTAGCGGTCGCGCAGTTCCAGACTGTAGCGCCTAGAACCGCTCGGTCACTGCGGCCGGCCCAATGGCGCTTTGCTTGATGCCTTGCTCATTGACTTCGGGAAGGCATTTGACATGGTCCTCCCTTCACAGGAGGAAACTCCGGCTTATTAAGCCTCTCCCAGCGGTTTGGACGACCTGCTCTCTGCCCTCCCGCCGTGAGGTGGTCATTTTAACTCGGCTACGTGCGTGTTGGGCACTGCCTTTTTAGCCATCGTCATTTGTTAAGTGGCGCTACCCCACCACTTTGTACACACTGCACCCAAGTTTTAACTGTCTGCCATTTCCTGACGGAATGCCCATGTTTTACTTCCCACTTGGGTTTGCCGTCTGAGTTTTAGCAAATGACGCGCAGGCTGTCGACCGCGTTTTACTTTTTATCCGCCAAAGCAATATGGCGAAGGCTATTTTACTTTCTAGTTTTGGGCCTCCGTTTCTGTATGGTATCTTTTTTAGCCCTTTCTACATGTCCCTGTTTTTAGCTGTCTTAAGGGGCTCCGGAAAGGCTCAAAATCATGAAAAGTTCAATTTTTACTTTTTTGCATCTTCTGAATCTGCAGACTATTACCTTTTAATAGATATATAATTTACTCAATTCCGAAGACTACAACTATTTTTAATTTTTTTTTTGAAATGTGTTCTACATGGGCGTGACCCACTGTGGCGCTGTTAAACTGCTGTCAAAGGGTGTTATTATTAACGTCCGTGTTCATCAGGTACATTTTAGTGATGTGAGATAAAGTATGGAGGTGATAAAACCTATTTTCAGAGACTTAGCAGCACCTGAACTGTTGAAAAAGTGTATTCACGGAAAAACTCAAAACCCCAATGAAAGTGTAAATAGTGTTATATGGTCGAGAATCCCCAAGACTGCATTTGTTGGAATAGAAACACTTCACTTTGGTGTGTATGATGCTGTTGCGACTTTCAATGATGGCAACATTGTAAGGTGCAAGGTATTTAGAAATATGGGAATGAAGATAGGTTCTAACATGGTACGAGCGATGCTTGCTTTAGACAAGGAACGCCTTCGGGCTGCAGACAGGGCTGTAAAGAGTCTAGAAATACAAGCAAGAGTAAACAGGAGGAGGAACAAGAGGAAGCTGGAGGAGGAGTTTGCAGAGGATGAAGATAATCCATCCTATGGACCTGGAATGCACTAAAAAGTTAATCCAATCTTTGTCGCTCGATTCCCAAAACTTTTATTTTCTCATACTAATTACATGTTTTCTAAGGATCTTCCAAACATATTTGTTTCAAACTTTCAGTAAATGTTACACAGTACCTTCTGCATAATTTAACACAGCCCTTTTTCCAAAAAACTGTATATTTTTGAATATATAAATAAAAAATTGCAAAAAATGTTGTGAATTTTCATTACAATTGAAAAAAAATCATCTTTAATAACTGAACTAAAATTTTGTAAAATCCCTGTGTTAAGTTGTAGCCCATATTCCAATAAATAATCTGTAAAAAGTTCAACTTCGTACCTCAAATACTTTGTGAGGAAAGATGTAATTTATAAGCATTATTTTAACATTGCAAGTATAGGGCGTTCCGGAGCCCCTTAAGCCAATTGGGACTGACGTATAGTTGTTTTTTAACACCTCTCTGTCTTCGTGTTCTATAGTTTTGACTTGGACGCGTATGACCCCAGTTGTTTTTGCGGCCTAAAGCGAAACAAAACCAAACCAATCCCCCCCCCCCCCCCCCCATTCTTGTTTAGTGAAAGAAATATGAGCTTACGAGAATCGGACCAGACTTGAGACTGGGTTCAAGACTTCCTTGCAGACAGAAAACACATGCTCTTAACGGAACACAGTCGACAGGTGAAAGGTGATTTCAGGTGTACTCCAAGCGTGATAGGACAGTTACTGTTTACATTGTATACAAATGATCTATCAGAACACGTCGGGAGTTCTCTAACCCTGTTCACAGATGATCAGGTTATCTATAAAAAAGTAACAACGCCAGAAGACAGTATCGATTTGCAGAATGACCTACAGACGATTGATGTAACATATTGGCATACATAGGAAAAGGAATCAACTGCAACACAACTGAACTATTAATGACAAATTGCTGGAAAAGCATCTAACGTAAAATATCTTCGTGCAATTATCCAGAGCGATTTTAAGTGGAATGACCACATAAAGCAAATCGTAGGAAAAACAGATGCCAGACTGATCACAGGAAGAATCTTAAGAAAATGTAACTCATCCATGAAGGAAGTGGCATGTAAGGCGCTTATTCTACCGATTTTTGAGCACTGTTCATCAACATGGGATCCTTGTCAGGTGTAGAGAGAGAGAGAGAGAGAGAGAGAGAGAGAGAGAGAGAGAGAGAGAGAGAGAGTCCAGGATCCAACAAAGATAGGCGCGTTTTGTCACAAGATCGTTTAATTAGAGGGTAAGCGTAACAGAGATGCTCAAAAAACACCTGTTGCAGACGCTACAAAAGATGCGTTGTACATCACGGACAGGTTACTATTGAAATTTCGAGGGAGCGCTTCCTTCCCACACACACCTCGCAAAATGACCACGATGAGAAAATTCGAGAAATTAGAGCTGAAAAACAGACTTACCGAGAATCATTCTTCCCACTCGCCATCCGCGAGTGGAACAAGGGAGGGGGAGAGGATCAGTCAGTGATACTAGAAGTACTTATCGCCACACACCCTTACGTGACTTGCGGACCGTGATGCAAGTGGTCACTGCGTAAGTGAGGAAGAGCTAGTACCGTCGAAACTGAGGGAGGAAAATCCTCACTTCACCAATGACTGTCCACATGACTTGTCCTGGAGACACCAGTGGCCAATCTTATTGCACGGTGATGACTAGGTGGAACTATTTCAAAGCAGAAGGTGTCTCTGAGGATAAACCTAATCATAGTCCAGTCGGAACGAGAGCAGGGGCCGGTAAATATGCATTCAGCATCCCAGGAGATGCAGAATGCCCTCAACACTGAAGGGGGCATGACATACTATACGTCATAGTATAGTGTATTTAGTTGTCACGTTGGCCAAATGATTGGAGGGTGTAATGGTTCTTTATTTACGTGACCATTACGGCACTCCAACCCCAGTTCTCGATACCAGTAATATCGTACTGCTTTTCTGCGAAGTAAGAGATATTTTTGTGACAATATTCACATTCGGTTTTGTTAATGTATAGGTACTCCGATGTATCGATATATTACAGTGATATGGTTCTTGTGTGTATTCATTTCTGTGAGACTGTTACAATCTTTGGCTTACTTGTAACTGTTTTGGCGCGAATGCGCACAGAGCAGTCTTTGTTTCACTTTGCAGAAGTTAAGTTGTTATTTCGCTTTGTAAAAGAACAGTCAAGTCTTGTGTTTGGTTAAAGTGGAAATTAAATATATGAAGATTGATAAAAAACCGTTTTCTTGATGAAGTGACAATTAAGAAGAAGTATATGTGAATTTACAAGAAGTTTAATAAAAATGTGGATTGTGAACACCAAGTCAAAAATATTTCTACCATACTATTGTTCTGATTTGGGATTGATTGATCATTAAGAATGTCCTGAAAAACGCATTTGTTAGGTCTTCAAATATTGCTAAAATACAGATCTGGACCTTCGGCAGTCAAAGTGGAATCACCCTAGAATCAACAAGATGAGCCATAACAACTTCGACGAAATCTTCGTGGGAATCCATTCAAGATAAGTGCCAAAATTGATGACTTTTTTACAGTGACTTCATTATTTCCATTCTGACGATACAGACAATAACTTTGTTGTTGCTCGATAAAGCGAACATATGCTGCGTGAGCAACATTATTAATCTGATTTCTAACCTACTTTGCAAGTGGTGGTATTGTTAGAAGGGGAAGAGTGACTGCACTTTGGCGAGGTGCATCAGCAGGATGGGAACCATGGGCTCTGGTAGATGCAAGCCGGAGGGTTACTCCAGTGCTTAGGATAGCAGACACCACCTGATCCCGTTCCCTTCTCCAACCTTCGCCAGCGAACTCAGCAACTGGGATGTGGTCTTCAGGGTATAATGGGTCGAGTCAAGCACGTAACAGCTGACCACCAGCTTCATACATGACTGGAAACGCTGCTGGGGTTTTTCATATATTACTAAATAATTATCTGTCACTGGAGCAGCTGAAGAGATGATTTTAAATTTGAAACCTTTATGCACTGTAAAACATTCGCAGATGAGAGTATTTCTATGGAAGTTCATTGTTCCGTTGTACGACACGATGAACTGCCACTGACTATCACCTGAAGTAACAGGGGCCCTGGTTGCTTCACGCAACTGTGTCGTACAGTCCAAACTTCGAGTCATCAGATGTGCTTGGAAAATATGTAAATGAAGCAAAACGAAGTGCCTCTCTTCTTCGTCTATCAGCATAGCTTTTGGCTTATGCATAAAAAATTGAAACCACGGATTTTGGATTCGCATGTATTCTCCACTATGCAGTGCCTCTCGTTCGAATCTAAGGAAACAATTCGGTAAACTAATTTTTTTGACATCTTATAGTCCCATGTCACAGTTTGATAATAAAATAGTTTACTTTTCGTCAATGATCATAGCTATTGTGATACTCCACAAATAAGTAAACCACTGGGCATGTATTGAGACGTTTGCAGTGAAGTCTGTTGTCGCTCGCCATTTTACGTTTGGTGCATTTTAGGTCATACATTGCTGCAGACGAAATACAATTAACACATGGTGGAAAGATATCGACACCTCTTTCCATTCTCAGTATCTGAGATATATTGGAGGTTGTCCGTGATGAGGTTGCAGCTATGCACTACATGCGAGATAACTGCCGCCTGTTATGCACAGTGCAGAACTGCCTTGTGTTTCTCTTTTTCATATGCTACCGATACAAGCCCCCCCATGAACCATGGACCTTGCCGTTGGTGGGGAGGCTTGCGTGCCTCAGTGATACAGATGGCCATACCGTAGGTGCAACCACAACGGAGGGGCATCTGTTGAGAGGCCAGACAAACATGTGGTTCCTGAAGAGGGGCAGCAGCCTTTTCAGTAGTTGCAGGGGCAACAGTCTGGATGATTGACTGATCTGGCCTTGTAACATTAACCAAAACGGCCTTGCTGTGCTGGTACTGCGAACGGCTGAAAGCAAGGGGAAACTACAGCCGTAATTTTTCCCGAGGACATGCAGCTCTACTGTATGATTAAATGATGATGGCGTCCTCTTGGGTAAAATATTCCGGAGGTAAAATAGTCCCCCATTCGGATCTCCGGGCGGGGACTACTCAAGAGGACGTCGTTATCAGGAGAAAGAAAACTGGCGTTCTACGGATCGGAGCGTGGAATGTCAGATCACTTAATCGGGCAGGTAGATTAGAAAATTTAAAAAGGGAAATGGATAGGTTAAAGTTAGATATAGTGGGAATTAGTGAAGTTCGGTGGCAGGAGGAACAAGACTTTTGGTCAGGTGATTACAGAGTTATAAATACAAAATCAAATAGGGGTAATGCAGGAGTAGGTTTAATAATGAATAAAAGAATAGGAGTGCGGGTTAGCTACTACAAACAGCATAGTGAACGCATTATTGTGGCCAAGATAGACACAAAGCCCATGCCTACTACAGTAGTACAAGTTTATATGCCAACTAGCTCTGCAGATGATGAAGAAATAGATGAAATGTATAACGAGATAAAAGAAATTATTCAGGTAGTGAAGGGAGACGAAAATTTAATAGTCATGGGTGACTGGAATTCGTCAGTAGGAAAAGGGAGAGAAGGAAACATAGTAGGTGAATATGGATTGGGGGGAAGGAATGAAAGAGGAAGCCGCCTTGTAGAATTTTGCACAGAGCATAACTTAATCATAGCTAACACTTGGTTCCAGAATCATGAAAGGAGGCTGTATACATGGAAGAAGCCTGGAGATACTGACCGGTTTCAGATAGATTATATAATGGTAAGACAGAGATTTAGGAACCAGGTTTTAAATTGTAAGACATTTCCAGGGGCAGATGTGGATTCTGACCACAATCTATTGGTTATGAACTGCAGATTGAAACTGAAGAAACTGCAAAAAGGTGGGAATTTAAGGAGATGGGATCTGGATAAACTGAAAGAACCAGAGGTTGTAGAGAGTTTCAGGGAGAGCATAAGGGAACAATTGACAGGAATGGGGGAAAGAAATACAGTAGAAGAAGAATGGGTAGCTCTGAGGGATGAAGTGGTGAAGGCAGCAGACGATCAAGTAGGTAAAAAGACGAGGGCTAATAGAAATCCTTGGGTAACAGAAGAAATATTGAATTTAATTGATGAAAGGAGAAAATATAAAAATGCAGTAAATGAAGCAGGCAAAAAGGAATACAAACGTCTCAAAAATGAAATCGACAGGAAGTGCAAAATGGCTAAGCAGGGATGGCTAGAGGACAAATGTAAGGATGTAGAGGCTTGTCTCACTAGGGGTCAGATAGATACTGCCTACAGGAAAATTAAAGAGACCTTTGGAGAGAAGAGAACCACTTGTATGAATATCAAGAGCTCAGATGGAAACCCAGTTCTAAGCAAAGAAGGGAAGGCAGAAAGGTGGAAGGAGTATATAGAGGGTTTATACAAGGGAGATGTACTTGAGGAAAATATTATGGAAATGGAAGAGGATGTAGATGAAGATGAAATGGGAGATAAGATACTGCGTGAAGAGTTCGACAGAGCACTGAAAGACCTGAGTCGAAACAAGGCCCCGGAAGTAGACAACATTCCATTAGAACTACTGATGGCCTCGGGAGAGCCAGTCCTGACAAAACTCTACCATCTGGTGAGCAAGATGTATGAGACAGGCGAAATACCCTCAGACTTCAAGAAGAATATAATAATTTCAATCCCAAAGAAAGCAGGTGTTGACAGATGTGAAAATTACCGAACTATCAGTTTAATAAGTCACAGCTGCAAAATACTAACGCGAATTCTTTACAGACGAATGGAAAAACTGGTAGAAGCCGACCTCGGGGATGATCAGTTTGGATTCCGTAGAAATGTTGGAACACGCGAGGCAATACTGACCTTACGACTTATCTTGGAAGAAAGATTAAGAAAAGGCAAACCTACGTTTCTAGCATTTGTAGACTTAGAGAAAGCTTTTGACAATGTTGACTGGAATACTCTCTTTCAAATTCTGAAGGTGGCAGGGGTAAAATACAGGGAGCGAAAGGCTATTTACAATTTGTACAGAAACCAGATGGCAGTTATAAGAGTCGAGGGGCATGAAAGGGAAGCAGTGGTTGGGAAGGGAGTGAGACAGGGTTGTAGCCTCTCCCCGATGTTATTCAATCTGTATATTGAGCAAGCAGTAAAGGAAACAAAAGAAAAATTCGGAGTAGGTATTAAAATTCATGGAGAAGAAGTAAAAACTTTGAGGTTCGCCGATGACATTGTAATTCTGTCAGAGACAGCAAAGGACTTTTTAAGAGCAGTTGAACGGAATGGACAGTGTCTTGAAAGGAGGATATAAGATGAACATCAACAAAAACAAAACGAGGATAATGGAATGTAGTCAAATTAAATCGGGTGATGCTGAGGGTATTAGATTAGGAAATGAGACACTTAAAGTAGTAAAGGAGTTTTGCTATTTAGGGAGTAAAATAACCGATGATGGTCGAAGTAGAGAGGATATAAAATGTAGACTGGCAATGGCAAGGAAAGCGTTTCTCAAGAAGAGAAATTTGTTAACATCGAGTATAGATTTAAGTGTCAGGAAGTCGTTTCTGAAAGTATTTGTATGGAGTGTAGCCATGTATGGAAGTGAAACATGGACGATAACCAGTTTGGACAAGAAGAGAATAGAAGCTTTCGAAATGTGGTGCTACAGAAGAATGCTGAAGATAAGGTGGGTAGATCACGTAACTAATGAGGAGGTATTGAATAGGATTGGGGAGAAGAGAAGTTTGTGGCACAACTTGACTAGAAGAAGGGATCGGTTGGTAGGACATGTTTTGAGGCATCAAGGGATCACAAATTTAGCATTGGAGGGCAGCGTGGAGGGTAAAAATCGTAGAGGGAGACCAAGAGATGAATACACTAAGCAGATTCAGAAGGATGTAGGCTGCAGTAGATACTGGGAGATGAAGAAGCTTGCACAGGATAGAGTAGCATGGAGAGCTGCATCAAACCAGTCTCAGGACTGAAGACCACAACAACAACCGATACAAGCCGAAGCTGTACATGAAAATCAAACTTACCGAAATGAAAAGACACTGCGAGTCATGAGCTGATGCTGCTGACTGAATGTTTCTTCAGTCTACGTTCCACGATTTCTGAAAAACTTTATGGCAGCATAAAAGAGAGATGAAAGCTAAATTCCTGTTGCTTATGTGCGAGCAACTGTATGAAGCCGGAAAGAACACGTCCGGATTTTCCTTATTTTGTGTTTCTTCCACTTCTTCAAAACAATTGTCTATCCCTACGCAAGTCCACCATCCATCCACGGCTACACCATCGATAGTGACTGACCTCACTTCAAATCCAGCAAAGTTTGTTATGAATACTACTCAAACTGGACCATATACTACTTGGCGAAACTGAATAGTCGTAGAAATACTACCCTAGCTGTATTCATTAATAACCACTATTTATACATGTAATGTTACGGCGTAAAGTCAAGCGCCGGCGCACCAGTCGGGAACGATATAGCATAGATGGCTGTGAGAAGACGTCAGCCAATTTCCACTCTGACCGACCTCTCTCCAGGGCAACAACACGACAGCAGCGGCCTCTATGCGAGGAGGCCAGGTCTACAGCAGCTTCAAGACCAGCAACTTGGATAGAAGCGTCAACTCTAATCACCTGCTTGAACTGTCTACGTAACAAGGACTTGGGAACTGTTATACTGAAGAGATTTCTTATTTTGTCTGTCGCCCTTTGCTTGCCACACATCTGTGCAACACAAAGTTAACAATTGCATTTTTTGTAATAAAACTCGCTGATACAATGTGTGTGAATGTTGTCTAACAATCCGAGAAAGCAGCTTTCTTAGACAACCCATATTTGACGACTAGGCTGGATTTAACATTTAACGCGTTGAATAAAGCAGCATATTAGTTGTTCTTACAAAAAAAAAAAAAAAGAAAAGATCGTTTCATCGTTGCATTTTTGAAGTCATTTACACACTTTCGCCAACTTATTCTCAGCAGGAGAAACAGCAAGCCAAAAAAAAAAAAATTATGTCTTCGTTGTCAGAGTAGTTGATACTAGTTGCTAAGAAAAGGGGGGAGGGGGGAAACCTGTCTGGACTCTGCGTAGAATTCAAGAAATGTGTGTTTGTGCTGGGATACCTCACAATAGCGTTGTACGGGTGAACCGAATAGTTCGTTTTCTTTTTCAGTTTTTGGGCTTTAAATAATAAGCTCAGTAACGTCCTCTTCAGAAGAGCTCATGGTTGCAACTGCAACTAAAAAACGTCATTGCAACGTGTCGTGTCGCGTATCGTGTTTCCTCAGTCAGAATAGTGCCTAACATTCGTCTTCGGCTTTCATGACTAACTTCCACAGTTGCACTTCAGTTCTGAACGACATATCATGATATGACAGTACCACATGACTCAAATG
This sequence comes from Schistocerca nitens, assembly GCF_023898315.1. Classification (NCBI taxonomy): domain Eukaryota; kingdom Metazoa; phylum Arthropoda; class Insecta; order Orthoptera; family Acrididae; genus Schistocerca; species Schistocerca nitens. The sequence goes on along the minus strand of NC_064620.1, from coordinate 30,870,126 downwards.
ACTCATACATGACCTATGTTACAGTGATGTGATTGAGTATTGAATTTAGTATTTCCATTTACACAGATTGACGAAATATAATTAAAAGATTACGTAAAGGATTTGTAACGCCGGAAATGCATATCCTCCTATTTCCATCTATTGTACTATAATTTTTTTTTCCTTGGTTTGTTACCTCAAGATATGACATTTCTGTCTCTTTATATATTGTAATTGTTGTACTGTTTATATATATATATATATATATATATATATATATATATGTTGGTTTGTTTTGTGAATATTATTTGTATTTATACGCTGGGTCTGGCCTAGGGAAAACTATGCTATCGAACGAATACATCGATAGGTCGTGTGGAGAACAAAAGTGTGTAGGATCTTTGGTAGTGAACTCTGCCGCGTGGAGCGCGGGCTGAGCATAGAGTGTCTGGCTGGAGTAGCGAGTGGAGCAGGTGTGTGGTGTGAAGCTCCCGCGAGTTGCCGCGCTTTTGGGGTTTGGCAGCATGTAATTGCGCTCGACTTGCGATGATAGTTTCTGACATGGTGTCGCGGACGGGAAGCATTAGCTGGCGCACATGAAGAGCCCGTTTCGTCTGGTGACCGTGTCGAGAAGGAGGAGCGCCAACATCCAGCTTCTGCAACAGCGACGGCCGACAATGAGTGACTGTCGCCACATCCTCGATCGACGGCTTCAAACCTTCAATCAACCAACAAGGAAGACTGGAAGCACGTAAAGTTTTAGAACTGTATGGCAGACCTCATTTTTTCAAACTTTTAAAATTGTTGCGTCACAAAATTACAGCTACTTAGCATGAACCTTTGTTGCTCATGGTCCCAATTGCATTACCAAGCAGGGTCCCTTCCTTTTCCGAAATGAACCCGAGTGTCGTTGAAATTCAAACGCCAGCATAATTCCATTTCACTGCTTTAATTTCAAAGTTCAGTTAAAGTATTCATAGCTGGCTACAATACTTAGATTACACAAGCACAAATTAAGAGTGCTAGTTTTGTTAGCATATTTTAGCTTACCTGTGACTGCAGCTCAGCTTGGTACGTACTAAATTTTACTATTGTTAATTGTTCAGAATAATTTAATTCAAGTTCAAAGTTAAATCTCTTATTTCTAAATTGCGTAGATTCTAGTAGCTTTTGAAATTATTGTTGAGGTAGTCCAAGACTAACCGTATTTTAGTGAATTTCGATGTGCTTCAGAAAGAAAGCTCACTATTAACTTCAGTCACTAAATTAACTTTCGATTTTCCGGTTTTATTAATTCTTTTGCTAAATTAAGTGTAGCGAAATTTATTACTTCTGACAAACTTTCAGTTTTCACACTACACTTGTCAACCTTCAGTTGCCACGCTTCTAGTGCTAATTATATGTGTAATAATCTTTCTTTTTCAGTTACTATAGTAATTGTCCTTAGGACTGGCGACCGTAATTTCCCCCAAATCTCAAATATCTAATTACCGCTAGTTAATTGTTGACGTAACGGCCGCACATTTACTTTCTTTATTAACTTTACCCCTTTTCAAAATTAATTTCCACCAGTTTCATTAGCATTTTTCCTTTCATTTAGATGTAACCCTTTCCTCCCTCTTTACCGACAAATTAACCTCGGTGAAGATTGCTTTTCCCAAATTTCCATTAGGTACACGCGGTTTAATTTTTCACTGTCATTAAGGTCGATAAGTGAGGGGGAGGTTACAGATTGACACTTAACATTTTAGTTTTACATTATTACATATTCAACACACGATCTGACATGCTTATTGACATACAGAGTAACGCAAAATACTCGTTACAGTTAACCGCTTCTATTGATAACCATTTAATTTATACTTTTTCCAATTGAAACATTTTTTAATTATACATACAGATGAAATGTAACTAGCATTTAGTACGTCAGTGAGTCTGAAAAATCTGTTGTCTGCCAATTTCTAGCGTCTCTAGTATACCGAGTGTTCTGCTTCAGTGTTGTCGGTGTTAGACTGAGATATTCATTGATGTCTGGAAGGCTGCTTTTGCTGGCATAAAGGTGAGCTGCAATTTCAGATTTGTGGTGCACATTTAAACGTAGCGATACGGTACAGCAGTACTATGCTATTTTCCTTCGGACATTCACGGATGTCCGGAGAAACAAGGACTGCAGCAACTGCAGACGTTATGAAATACATGAAATTTAATGGTAGTTGCGAAATCTGAAAACCATCAGCTGTGTAATGAAATGACATTAAAACTATGTGCCGAATCGGACTCGAACCCGGACTTCCCCGTTATCACGAGCGGTCACCTTACAAGGGAAGCTCCCCATCGCACCCCCCTCAGATTTAGTTATAAGTTGGCACAGGGATAGGCCATGAAAAACTGAACACAGATCAATCGAGAAAACAGGAAGAAGTTGTATGGAACTATGAAAAAAATAAGCAAAATATACAAACTGAGTAGTCCGTGTCCAAGATAAGCCACATCAAGGTACGTGTACACTGAAGAGCACCGTGGTCCCGTGGTTACCGTGAGCAGCTACTGAACGGAAGGTCCCCGGTTCAATCCTCCCTCGAGTGAAAAGTTTTAATTTCTTATTTTCAGACAATTATCAAAGTTCATGCACTCAGACATGATCAACTTCGCTCTCCAAAATTCCAGGACATGTTCAGATTTGCTTGGACACATGCAGGATTTGACGGTCTACACACGGAAAAACTTGAAAACGTTAAAAACGTATGTTTTGACAGAGCACAGAGAAAACTGTGCGACTGTGAAACTTGCATTCATTTGTTGCCGTTTATGTGACAAACTCTTATGTTTTCATCACTTTTTTGGGAGTGATTATCACATCCACAAGAAAACCTAAATCGGGCAAGGTAGAAGAAACTTTTTACCCATTCGCCAAGTGTGCAAGTTAGGTGGGTCAACAACATATTCCTGTAATGTGAAGCACATGCCGTCACCAGTGTCGTATAGAATATTTCAGACGTGTTTTCCTGTGGAGGAATCGGTTGACCTATGACCTTGCGATCAAATGTTTTCTATTCCTATTGGAGAGGCACGTCCTTTCGTCTACTAATCGCACGGTTTTGCGGTGCGGTCGCAAAACACAGACACTAAACTTATTACAGTGAACAGAGACGTAATGAATGAACGGTCAGATCGTAACTTTGCGAAAATAAAGTAAGTAAAATTTTTACTCTAGGGAGGACTCGAACCAAGGACCTCTCGTTCCGCAGTTACTCACTAACCACGGGACCACGGCGCTCCTCAGCTTACACAGTCCTTGATGTTGCATATCTTACACTTTGACTACTCATTTTGTATAATTTGCTTATTTTTTCATAGTTCCACACAACTTCTTCCTGTTTTCTCGATTTATCTGTGTTCAGTTCTTCAAGGCCTATCCACTGTGTCAATTTATAACTAAATCTGAGGGGGGGGGGGGTGCGATGGGGAGGTTCCCTTGTTAGATTTTAGGCTATCCGAACATGAGACACTGCCAGACCCGTCGTCGGCCATGTCTGAAAGAACACTGCATCGTATTTCTGAACAACACAGCACTGCTTTATCTTATTTACCCACCGACACCGGACAAGCAACTTTCAATCGAAAGTGTCTTACCTGTACGGGAACACATGTAACGAATGTACGAGTGCACGTCGTAGACACACGGTTAATGACAAGTGTAAGCTTACGTCTGGCTATGAGTCGCCCTCGGATAGCCTAATGCTAAGCCGGCCGCTCGCGAAGGGCGGGAATACGGGTTCGAGTCCCGGTCAGACACAAATTTTCAGTGTCGTCATTCCACTGAACAGGTGACGGTTGTCCATTTTCGCAATTGCGAATACGCTGCATTTATTTAAACATAGAGCTGCCGTGTTCATTATATCGTATGGCAAATGATCTGCCTGTCGTACCTATATAAAAACTGACAGATTGGGCGTGTGATTTTGTAAACACCTGGTTGCTTATATTTGTCAAGTTTGTTACGATTTTGACTAAGGAGATGCTTTATTTTATTATTTTAATGACATATCTTTCGAATTGACTGTAAACTGTATGAAAATCTCTTCCAGTGGATGGAGTTTCTCAAAAATATCTGCAAGAAGGCTCATAGTATTCCATACACTGGATGAAGTTCTTAGTACGTAATTACCAATCAATTCAAAAATATAATATTAAAATGAGCTATTACTCAAATAATAAAGGATGCCCTTCCTCAAATTTACAATAAACTTGGCAATCATAAGCAACCAGGCGTTTACAAGATCTCATGCCCAGGCTGTCCCTGTTTTTATGTGGGTAGGAGAGGCGCTCATTCGCTATATGAAACGAATCCATTTCTGCTCTACGTTTAAATGTACATTATAAATGTATTACCTAAGAATAAAACGTACCAAACGTAAATTGGCCAGCGACTACATTCTTCACTACAAACTTCTCAAATTATGCCCGGTGGTTTACTTATTTCTCGATTATCACAATAACTATGAACAATAGCGAAAAGAAAACCAGTTTACTGGTTACTGAATATTAGAACTAAAGATTATTCTTTGTTACAAGCGGACTTAACGAATGTAATCTCCCTCAGAGAGGCAAAAAGCAGTAAGCCTAATACCGTCATTGACTCCTCGTCGTAACCGTGGGCAGTTGGCCACAGATTAACGACCAAGTTACTTCCTTTTTGTCACCTGGAGAGATTTTTCGATGACAACCACAAGAAAAATACTCTGTTTTGTAAATGGAACTAACGAAAGTTCTTTATCGTTGCCTTTATACTTCCTAGGAATTGATTACTTTTTGAAACAGTACCCAATCAGCAATGCTTCTTCAGTAAATCGAGGCATATTTACTTGCAAGTCGACAGTAACTGGATGATCGAATGCGCGCTGTTTTCAGCATTTTCTGTACAGAAAAAAAGCAGTTCCTAAGAACGGCGTACGAACATGCCGACTATTGTGTATGTCTAAAATTACTGTAATTTTCAAGTGAAGATCAACACAAGAACGTGCAGACTTAGTTTATCGCCATCTTTTGAACTTTGGGATAAGGAACATGGGAGCTTGGTACCGACATATCGCGCAGACAGAGGGCAAAACAAGTGGTAACGAAATGGGTTTAGTATAACAGTGTGCACGGGTGTTTCTGGAAAGACTACAGCACGAGTTCGCAGGATTGTTCGAATTTATCTGATGAGAAAACGGATGGCACACTAACAGCGCGCGGGAAAAGCGAACCCTTAAATACTTTCAGTGAAAGCTGCGATTTCTCTTATTATGATGCTCATTTCTCCCTATGTACGCGAGTGTCAACAAAATACTGTTACATTCGGTGGAGAACTTTGGAGATTGAAATTTTGTGACAATATCGCGCTGCAAAGAAAAACGCCTTCGTTTTAGTGACTGCCACCCCAACTCGCGTACCATATCCGTATTCTGCGATAATACAAGCCGAACTGCCCTTCTTTGAACTTTTTCGCCGTCCTCCATCAATCGTATCTGGTAAAGATTCGACACTGCACAGTAGTACTCTAGCAAAGGACGGACAAGCGTAGGTGTGTAGGCTGTCTCTTTAGAAGACGTGTTTCATCTTCTAAGCGTTCTGTCAATGAAACGCCATTTTTGGTTTGCCTTCCCCGCAACATTAACTATGTGATCATTCCAGTTTAAGTTATTCGTTATCGTAATTCCTAGTATTCAGTTGAATTCACAGCCTTTAAATTTGTCTGATTTATCAAGTAACCGAAATTTAACGGATTCCTTTCAGTACTCAGGTGGATGTCACTTCTTTATTTGGAGTGAATTACCGCTATACATTTATCTTGTATAAATCACTTTGCAGTTGATTTTGGGCATTTGATGATTTTACAAGACGGTAAATGACAGCATCATGTGCACAAAATCTGAAATATTTGTTTAGATTGTCTCCTATGTTATCCATAAGTACTAGGAACAGCAAAGGACCTATAGCAGTCACCGAGGAAGGCCAGATACCATTTCTGTTTTACTCGATGACTTTCCGCTAATTACTTCGAACTGTGACTATTCCAACAGGAAATCACAAACCCAGTCGCATAATTTACACGATACCCCATAGGCAAGTAACTGGATTAGGAACCGCTTGTGAGGAACGGTGTCAAAAGGCTTTTGGAAATCCTGAACTTTGGAATCAATTGCACTGTCAACAGCACTCGTTACCTCGTGAAAATAAACAGCTAGTTGTGTTTCCCAAGAACAATGTTTTTTTAATCCGTGCTGACTATACGTGAATAAACCGTTTCTTCGAGGTAATTCATGATGTTCGAACACTGTATGTTGCAAAATCCTACTGAAAATCGACGACGTGTAATGGGTCCGTAATTCCTCGGAGTATTTGTATTTCTTTTCTTGTATATTCGTGTGGTCTGTGCAACTTTCGAGTCTCTAGATACCTATCTCCCATAGAACGAGCGGTTATGTATAATTGTTAAGTATAGAGCTACTACATCAGCATACCCTGAAAGAAATATAATCGGTATACAATCTGGACCGGAACACTTGCTTTTATTAAGTAATTTAAGTTGCTTTGCTACACCGAGTTTATCTACTTTTAAGTTACGCACGTTAGCAGCAGTTCTTGATTCAAATTCTGGTTTTCTTTCATGAAGGAATTTCGCAGAACCTTGTTTAGTAACTCCATTTTAGTGGCATTGTCATCGGAACATTACGACCGCTGTCGCGCAGTGAAGCTATTGATTGCGTCTTGGCGCTGCTATCTTACACATAACCAGAATCACTAGATTTTTTTGCCGGGTTTCGAGACAGACTTTCGTTGTGGCAACTATCAGAAGCATCTCGCATTGGAGATCGTGCAAGATTCTAGCTTCTGGAAAACTCCGCCAATCTTGAGGGTTTTTGCGTCCTTTTAAATTTGACATGCTGTTTTCGTTGCTTCTGGAAGTGTATTATGACCTGTTTTCTGTACTGTGGGGAGTCAAGCTCCGTCTCTTATTAATTTATTTGCTTTAAGTCTTTTGTTTGGGTTTAAGGGCGCTCAACTGCTGAGGTCATTAGCGCCCAGTCACTGTTGTGAGAGCACATGGAATCTGGTAAAACTCAAGGGGATGGGGGGGACACCAGAAGGACCTGACAAAGATGCAGATAAAATAAGTAAAAGGTTAAATGTCCTTGGACAAGCCAGTTAAAGTTATAAAACGCAGAATACGAGCAGCTGCTCGAGCGTCATCAGCTAAAACATCCGGTAAAGTAGATGGCAGGGACAGGACAACACGAAATTGACTAAAACGGGGACACGACAATAAAACATGGCGCACTGTTAATGCCTGACCACAAGGGCACTGCGGGGCTGGGTCACCGGAGAGCAGGTAGCGGTGGCTAAACCGGCAATGCCCAATCCGCAACCTGGTCAGAAGGACCTCCTCGCGCCGAGATGGTCGGGAGGATGTTGTCCAAGCAGTTGGGAGCGGTTTTACTGCCCGGAGCTTGTTTCCTTGGAGGGATGACCAAGCATCCCACCACAACGACACAAGCCTCTTACATACATCCCCACGAACGTCAGATGACGGGACACAATGGGAGGCTGGCCGAGGCAGGACGACTGCAGCCTTGGCTGCAGCATCCGCAGCCTCATTCCCAGGCACTCCTACATGTCCGGGAACCCACAGAAAGCTGACAGAACCACCATTATCAGCGAAAGAATGGAGGGACTGCTGTATCCGTTGAATCAAGGGATGGACCAGATAGGGAGCTCCAAGGCTCTGAAGAGCACTGAGTGAGTCAGACCAGAGTACATACGATGAATGGCGGTGGCGGCGGGCATACTGAACGGCCTGATGGAGAGCAAAAAGCTCGGCCGTAAAGCTGGAACATTGGTCGAGGAGCCGGTATTTAAAGGTGGCGGCCCCGACGACAAAGGCACAGCCGACACCATCGTCAGTTTTGGAGCCATCGGTGTAAATAAAGGTGTGACCGGCAAGTCGAGCACGAAGTTCGACAAACCGTGAGCAATACACTGCAGCCGGAGTACCCTCCTTCGGGAGTGAGCTGAGGTCAAGGTAAATATGAACCGGAGCCTGGAGCCAAGGTGGTGTCGGGCTCTCACCCTCTCTGTAGGTGGTAGGGAGGGCAAAATCCAATTGTCGAAGCAGGCGACGGAAGCGGACTCCGGGGGTCAGCAGGGCAGACACATACAACCCGTACTGACGGTCGAGAGAATCGGCGAAGAAGGACTGGTAAGAGGGGTGGTCAGGCATAGACAACAGCCGGCAGGCATACCGACACAGCAGTACGTCGCGCCGGTAGGTCAATGGTAACTCGGCAGCTTCAGCATAAAGACTCTCGACAGGACTAGTGTAGAAGGCTCCGGTCGCAAGACGTATCCCCCGATGGTGGATGGAGTTGAGCCGGCGTAAGAGGGATGGCCGAGCGGACGAGTAGACGAAGCTCCCATAATCCAGCTTCGATCGGACTATCGACCGATACAAGCGAAGCAGGACAGTGCGATCCGCTCCCCAAGATGAACCGCTAAGAACTCTGAGGACATTAAGGGAACGTGTACAACGGGCCGCCAAATAAGAGACATGTGGAGACCAACACAGTTTCCTGTCCAACGTGAGCCCTAGAAACTTAGTTGTGTCCACAAATGGGAGAACAACGGGACCGAGATGTAAGGATGGCGGAAGGAACGCTTTATATCGCCAAAAGTTGATACAAACCGTCTTCTCTTCAGAGAACCGGAAGCCATTTGCCACGCTCCATGAGTAGAGGCTGTCTAGACAACGCTGAAGGCAGCGCTCCAGGAGGCATGTTCTCTGGGCACTGCAGTAGATCGCGAAGTCATCGACAAAGAGAGAGCCTGAGACATTAGGTGGAATGCAATCCATAATTGGATTGATCGCGATGGCAAAAAGGGCTACGCTCAAGACGGAGCCCTGAGGCACTCCGTTCTCCTGGAGGAAGACGTCGGACAATACGGAACCCACACGTACCCTAAACTTTCGATCCGTTAAAAAGGAATCAATAAAAAGGGGCAGGCGACCGCGTAGGCCCCACCTGTGCATAGTGCGGAGGATACCTCCTCTCCAACAGGTATCATAAGCCTTCTCCAAATCAAAGAACACGGCTACCGTTTGGCGCCTTCGCAAAAAGTTGTTCATGATGAATGTCGACAAGGTCACAAGGTGGTCAACAGCGGAGCGGCGGCGACGAAAGCCGCATTGGACATTAGTAAGTAGACGTCGAGATTCAAGAATCCAGACTAATCGAGCATTAACCATGCGCTCCATCACCTTAAAGACACAGCTTGTAAGAGAAATGGGGCGGTAACTAGAAGGAAGGTGTCTATCCTTCCCGGGTTTGGGTATAGGAACAACAACGGCGTCACGCCAACGCATGGGGACTTGACCTTCGGTCCAGACGCGATTGTAGGTACGAAGAAGGAAGCTTTTGCCCGCCAGAGAAAGGTGTGCCAGCATCTGAACGTGAATGGCATCTGGCCCCGGAGCAGAGGACCGGGACAGTGCAAGCGCACGTTCGAGTTCCCGCATAGTAAAGGGGGCATTATAAGTTTCCAGATTCAGCGAGTGGAAGGAAGGTCGCCGAGCCTCTTCTGCCTCTTTCCTGGGAAGGAAGGCAGGATGGTAATGGGCGGAGCTTGAAACCTCCGCGAAAAAGCGGCCAAAGGCGTTGGAGACGGCCACAGGATCAACAAGGACCTCATTACCTGAGGTCAGGCCAGGTACCGAGGAGTGGGCCTTAATGCCCGACAGCCGGCGCAGGCTACCCCAAACGACGGAAGAGGGAGTAAAACTGTTAAAGGAGCTGGTGAAAGAGGCCCAACAAGCTTTTTTGCTGTCTTTGATGACTCTACGGCATTGCGCTCGGAGTCGTTTGTATTCAATACAATTCGCCAACGTAGGATGGCGGCGAAAGGTGCGTAAAGCACGTCGTCGAGCGCGGATAGCGTCCCTACAAGCCTCGTTCCACCAGGGGACGGAAACGCGACGTGAAGAAGAAGTAGTACGAGGAATGGAACGTTCGGCAGCATTGATGATAACAGCCGTGAGGTATTCGACCTGACTGTCACAACTGGGAAAATCGAGGTCCGGAAAGATCGCCAGGGAGGAGTAAAGTCCCCAGTCAGCTTTCAGTATGTTCCAGCTCGAAGGACGTGGGGATGGGGTGTGGTGCAGGAGACGAACGACACAGGGGAAGTGGTCGCTCGAATAGGTGTCAGAAAGGACATACCACTCGAACCGACGGGCAAGAGTGGTAGAACAGATCGAGAGGTCCAAGTGGGAGTAGGTATGAGTAGAGTCCGAGAGGAAAGTCGGGGCGCCAGTATTGAGGCAGACAAGATTGAGATGGTTGAAGACATCCGCCAAGAGTGAGCCTCTTTGACAGGATGCAGGAGAGCCCCAAAGGGGATGATGGGCATTGAAGTCGCCAAACAATAAAAACGGCGGGGGAAGCTGAACGATCAGGTGCATAATGTCAGCCCGACTAACAGCAGATGACGGTGGAGTGCAGATGGTACAAACTGAAAAAGTAAAAGCAGAAAGAGTAATGCGGACAGCTATTGCTTGGAGTGGGGTGGTCAATGGGATGGGATGGTAATAGACATCGTCCCGAACGACCAACATGACCCCACCATGAGCTGGGACACCGTCCACAGGGGTGAGGTCATACCGCTCCGAGGTATAGTGGGTAAAGGCAATACGGTCAGTCGGGCGCAACTTGGTTTCCTGGAGACCAAGGACGAGCGGACAGTGCAGGCGGAGGAGCAGTTGTAATTCCTCCCGATTAGATTGAATACCTCTTATGTTCCAATGTAACAAGGCCATCGCTAGTCAAAAAGGAGGGGGAACGAGACGGGGGAAGAGCTGGTCACCTCGACGGCCACGGAGGGCCAGGTTGCGAGGGAACAACGCTACAACCGACGGGAGGCGGATACGGTTCCATCAACTCGTCGCCAGCTGCGGCCGCTGTCCCTGGTTGTGTAGGAGGGGCAGCATCGTTTGCCGACGAAAGGCCAGCTGAGCGCCTGGCAGCAGAGCGTCCCGGCGAAACTGAGGACGGCCTGGAGCAGCGACTCACGGATGGAGCGTCAGACGAAACGCGCCGGGGTGGAGAAGGGGATAGAAACTTCTTCTTGGAGGCCTTCTTGGAAGGACGAGGAGGCACAGGGATGGTGGGCTGGACCCGAAGAAGGTCCTCACGCGCGGGGTCCGTTTTGGAACGCCGGACCTCGGAAGCTGGGGTCCGGAATGTTTCCCCGATGGACGCCTGAGAAGAGGATCGCTTCTCAGGTGGCGTGGGGGCAGGAGGAGGAGGAAGGGTGGCCCCTGGGGCAGAGGGGGTGGGGGCCACGGGGGAGGAGGATTTGGAAGGGAGGGATTTGGGAGGCGGAGGCTGAGCCCCCTGATGGGCGGAGGAGGCGGAGGGGGGACAGCATAGGGGTGAGGATACCGCGGAAGGAGTGGACACAACGGAGGCAAACGAAGTGGTTAATGGCACAGGATGGAGGCGGTCATACTTCTTCCTGGCCTCAGAATAAGAGAGCCGATCCAAAGTTTTGATTTCTTGTATCTTCTTCTCCTTCAGATATGCGGGGCAGTCTGAGGATCTAGGCGAGTGGACGCCAGGACAATTAATGCACCGAGGTGGTGGGGTGCATGTATGTTCCTCACGAAGAGGACGTCCACAATCGCCACAAAGGGGCTCAGCCTCACACCGTGACGACATGTGCCCAAAGCGCAAACACCTAAAACAGCGCATAGGAAGCGGGACGTAAGGTCGCACGTCACACCGGTAGCACATCACCTTTACCTTCTCCGGGAGAACGTCCCCCTCGAAGGCGAGGATAAAGGCCCCGGTGTCGATGCGACGGTCTTTGGGGCCGCGCTGGACTCGCCGGACGAAATGCACGCCTCGGCGCTCCAGGTTGGCCCTGAGCTCCTCATCAGATTGTAGCAGGAGGTCACGATGAAAAATAACCCCCTGCGTTCTATTTAGTGCCAGATGTGGGACAATGGATACTGGGATGTCCCCTAGGCGGTCGCACGCCTGGAGCGCCGCCGACTGTGTGGCGGATGTGGTCTTGATAAGAACGGACCCTGAACGCATCTTGCTGAGAGCCTCGATTTCCCCGAAGATGTCCTCAATGTGCTGAACAAAGAACATGGGCTTGGAGGTGGCGAATGTCCCCCCATCGGTTCGAGAACAGACCAAATAGCGGGGGAAGTACTTCGCCCCAAGCCGGCGGGCCCGTCCCTCCTCCCATGGAGTGGCCAAGGGGGAAAGGGCAGGAGAACCAGAACTAGAACTAGAAACGGTACCTTTTCTTTTGAAAGACTCGGCCGCAGAGCGACCTGATACGTGTTGACGTTTCATCTGCGAAACGTCCGCCCCGATACCACCCACTCCGACCAGGGGCTCTCCCCACGGGCGCCCCCAGCCGCAGCAAGGGCCACCTGGCAGGATGACCATTGCCGGGAGTCCTGATGCCCCAAGGAGACGGGCATCTACTCCTTGGCCGACGTGGGGAGGGTGCAGCTCAGGTATCGGCAGTACGATCCCTGTGTTGTCAGGGGGCTACAACCTAGAGGGTACATGACGACCCCACCACAACGGGCTGGCTACCGTGCTGGATTTCTGGTGCCATGGAAAGTCCATCATGATCGCTGGTACAGATGGAGATGCACAATGGGCGTAACTTGGACAACCCATCAGGCGTTTAGGCCCAATTTGAGGAATAGTGGGTATGGTTACAACGCCGGTGCAATGCTGAGTGCCAAGGTCTTAGTGCACTTAGGACCAGTGGTACACCACGTAATGTGTCCTTTCCCAAAAGGCTCGTACTTCTGTAGAATTTTGAAAAATGGAGGTCAAACCCCAAGGGGGACCATCACATGGAAGGCCGAAACGGTTGAAACTCCTTTTAGTCGCCTCTTACGACAGGCAGGAATACCTCGGGCCTATTCTTACCCCGGACCCGCAGGGGGGGGCTTTAAGTCTCTCCACTGCTGTCGATGCTATTTCTCTAAATTTAAGCCACATCTTGTCTGCTCTTAGATTGTTCGGAAAGAATGGAGACTGTCTTAGGAAAGCGCCAAGGGGATTCTGATCTCCTTATTTCAGAAATGTATATTTTGCGTTTATTTTTGGAGGGTGTGAATGTTACGTTATTCAGTCTCGATACAACGGCCTTATGCTCACTAAGTAATCCCTGTATCATTCATAATGTTCCCTGTGGCCTCGGGATTATTTGTCGGTAAGAGGTGGAGTATGTTTTCGCAATCATTTACAGTTCGAGTTGACTCCTGAAGTACTTTTCGGAGAAGGTATTTAGTACGATTTCGGACGATAATTTATGCCTACCACCGACTTTAAGCATGCATTTTCGCCAACATATCGAGGGTATATTGAAGCGACCACCAACTACAATTGTGTGAGTGGGGTATATATTAGAAATGAGTCCAAAGTCTTCTTTTAACCGTTCGGGTTCTGTGTCATCCGAGTCGGGAGGGGGGGAGGGAGGTCAGTAAAAGGAACCAATTATTACTTTATTCCGATTGTAAAGTATAACATCTACCCAGACTAACTCACAGAAACTACCCACTTCAATTTGTCGACGCGCAAGTCGCCGAAGTGCCGTCAAACAAAAAGTCGTGCGCCAGGCTGCCACACATCCCAGGTGGGACTCCCACCACTAATGCCATACGCGCATTTCATTTAGTTCAATCTCCGCACAAGATAGACTATTACTAACAGCAGCAAACACGCCACCACCAACTGTATTTCCCCTAACGTTTATTCCGTTCAGTACTAGGTCTGCTTTTTCAGGATTTAGTAAATTTTATTTTACTACTAGCGTACCCGGCCACCCTTTGCCTTTGCCCAGTCTGCTTAAATGGGAAAGAAAGAGTAGAGATACTCATAGCGCACGTTTCTAATATGCATGAGGACTGGATATACGTCCAAATCTCCTCTTTTCCCCTCTCTTCATGTCCTCCTCCCACTTTCTTTGCAAAACTGTGTGCCGGACCGAGACTCGAACTCGGGAAATTTGCCTTTCGCGGGCAAGTGCTCTACCACTTTTCTGGTAGTGTCCAAACGTTTATTAGAATAACGTGTAATAGTATGAAGTGGAAAGGTATGTTTTTCTATTTTTGTGAACAATGTGTTCCCTTTATATAGCTACCTAAACAACACGCCTGAAATAAATTCAATGTTGTATCAAAATGTCTAAGCAATCTGAAGAACTTTCAGCCGGCCGGAGTGGCCGAGCGGTTCTAGGCGCTACTGTCTGGAGCCGCGTGACCGCTACGGTCGCAGGTTCGAATCCTGCCTCGGGCATGGATGTGTGTGATGTCCTTAGGTTAGTTAGGTTTAAGTAGTTCTAAGTTCTAGGGGACTGATGACCTCAGAAATTAAGTCCTATAGTGCTCAGAGCCATTTGAACAATTTTTTGAAGAACTTTCGGAGATAAACCACTTTGAACAAACCAACATTTACATCTTGATAACGTTTCCTATTTTGTTACATGTATATTACATATAAACGAGATGGCGTACCAGCGTTATATAAAAACACGAGAATATTCGAATGCAAAGTTGTGTCAAAATTTTAAAGCAATCCCTGAAGAACTTCCGGGGATTTGAGATTCTGAAGATGCGAATATCTACGTTTATACTTACAGACTTCGTGAGTATTTCTGAGAATCTCCGAAAATTTTTGACCTAATGCTTTGAAAGTTGGACGCAACGTCCCTTTGGAATAAGAGTGTGTTTTATTAAAGAACTAGGTAACTAAAAACATACCCTAATTAGAATGCAACATTATGTTAAAGTTTCGAAGCAATTTGTCTGGAACTTTCGGAGAGAGACGATTTTGCACAAGCGAACATTTATATTTCTATTTATATTGATTTAACTCTGCGGCCGGATGGCCTTACTGATGCCTCATTCATCAAGTGACCTAGGGGTGGGTAGTCACATGCTCCTTCTGCCTGTGAATCGTGTAAACTTTATGTGTTATTGTATTTTAACTGTTCGTGTATCTCACTCTGAATTTGGGAATGAGCCGAGCATTTGCCTAAATGAGCGTGGGAAACTGCCTAAATACCGTATTCAGGCTAGCCACAGAATCTACTCCGCCGCGCGGGTAAGATTCGTGTGTGGCTCAACTCCCTGTCTTGTAAATTAGCGCGCTACGCGTTACGCTATGTGAGCAAGTCCTGCGCAACACACCGATATGAGAATTTTCTCTATATTTTAGGGGCTGAATATATTTTATATACCATGTTACAATTGTTCAAGTTCTTACAAATCTGAAGATGAAGTTCTGAGACAGTCGAAATTGCCAATTTAAAAGCGTAAATAAAAAAACGGAAATAAAAAGTATTTTAACTTTTGGACCTTTCACGTCATCTGTAAGGAAACGTGTACTACACACAACTTCTTTAACGCTTCGTCGTGTTCATTTAAATGAGGAAGCGGTAGGTTTATTTATTAATTTTCGTACGAGATCACTTGAATAACCTCATCTGGTATCTGCGTATTATGTATATTGACGCAACAGTTCTGTGCAGTTCGAGGAAGGCTATTGTCTGGAGCTCATTTCACGTGCCGTTTGTGGCACGACGTTCTAGACCTGGAGCTGCTGTCTGCCACTGTGTCTCGGCCTGTGGAGAGCAGCGCATTCAGCAAACGCTACGCCGTCTGAGCGCGCAGGCAGCTCAATACCTGCCCGACAGCTGCGCACAGCATCCCTGCCGGGAGCACACCTTTCGTCCCACCCCACGTCGTAAAAAATTAGGTCACCCAAAAAAGTATTTTTCTCTCTCTAGACCTACAGTCTCATTAGCCATCATGCATCATTTCTAGGCAAGTGACAACTCAGACTCCGTCTTTTCGTATCATTAATATCAGTTTCATTTTTAATTACATGGAGATTTTCGGTCGTAATAATTTTGGGATTATAAAATATTTCATTGCGACCTCTGTTACAACAACAAATGAATTAGGTGCCTTTCGTGTTACGAACTTTCTGTACATGTACAATGAATGTTAATTTCTCCATTTAGCAAGTCTTACACTTTTGGAACGCCCAAACAGTACAATAAAATTCAGTCCAATCATCTATATGGACACTTTCAATGAGAAATCCAATTAAAATTGTAGTATTGAACCGTCGTTATTTTTCTGATACACACTGTAAGTAGGCTGTTTAGGTTTTTATATTGGTAACGCCACGTAGCGTTCTGTATGAAAATCACTGGCTGTGCTGTGTGCAGTCTGTGGCTGGTTGGCTTTGTTGGAATAGTCGCTATTGTAGTGTTGGCCAGTTGGATGTGAACAGCGCGTAGCGTTGCGCAGTTGGAGGTGAGCCGCCAGCAGTGGTGGATGTGGGGAGAGAGATGGCGGAGTTTTGAGATGTTAATATGAGTAGACGATCTGGACGTGTGTCCGTCAGAGACAGTAAATTTGTAAGACTGGATGTCATGAACTCATATATATATATATATATATATGATGACTTTTGAACACTATTAGGGTAAATACATTGTTTGTTCTCTATCAAAATCTTTCATTTCCTAACTATGCCTATCAGTAGTTAGTGCCTTCAGTAGTTAGAATCTTTTATTTAGCTGGCAGTATTGGCGCTCGCTGTATTGCAGTAGTTCGAGTAATGAAGATTTTTGTGAGGTAAGTGATTCATGAAAGGTATAGGTTATTGTTAATCAGGGCCATTCTTTTGTAGGGATTATTGGAAGTCAGATTGCGTTGCGCTAAAAATATTGTGTGTCAGTTTAGTGATGATCAGAATAAGTAAAGAGAGAAATGTCTGAGTACGTTCAGTTTTGCTCAGCTGTTTGAAAATAAAATAACGTAAGGTGTTTATCAGCACAGTAATTCATAAATTTTTCTAAGGCGACGTTTCATAATGTTTCAACACATTTAGTAAACCAGATAAATAGACTGATGTAATAGCTACACGAGGAACTTTTAAACACATCAGCTTTCGGCACGAGTCTGTCGAGGAACTTTGACAGAGGTAGAATATTTGACTGGGTACCGAGTAGATATTTATGAACTAGAACATTTCTTGATAGGAGGAACCCTCCGTGGTACAGTCACTACAGAGAACCTTATAAAGAAACAGCGGCTGCTGCATAATAGGTGTAAAAGCTTAGGGCTACAGACAGAGATGCTGATTCAAACTTTGCTGTCAAAAGGGCAATGTGAGAAGCCTGCAATAAGTGTTGTAGCAGAATCTCGTCCAAAGACCTTTATCAGAAACGAAAAAAATTCAGGTCATATGTAAGTCGGTGATCAGACACACATGTATAACATTAACTGAAACAGTAGTAAAGCAAAAGCAGTAATGCTGAACTCCGCCTTCAAACGTTCCTTTACTAAGGATGATGCGGAGTACTATCCCGATTTAATTCTTGCACCACTGCCAATTTGAATGACGTACATATTACGTGAGTGGCGTTGAAAACACTAAAACTTAACAAATCTCCAGAGCCAAAAAGGCTTCCTATCACATTCTGTGTAGAACTACTCGGCTGATTTAGAGCTCATTTAAGAATATTAAACTGTATATCTCTCTAACAAAACACTGCACCCAGTAGTTAGAAGGAAATTCACATCATCCTCATCTCCAAGAAGGGTAGCAGAAGTGAATCATAAAATTACCATTCAGTTACTTCGACATTCATCTGCCACAGACTCTTGAAAGTAATTCTGATTTATAACGTAATTAGATATGTCTAATACACGAACACCAGCATAGTATGCAACGTGCTTGTGGGAAACAACGGTCATGCCAAATCCAGCTCGTGCCTCTCTCACAGGACGCCCTGAGGGATACGGCTCAAGGCAATCAGGTGGGTGCAATATATCTTGATTTCTTAAAAAAAAAAATTAAACAGTACATAACAGATTACAGCTGTCAGTCGCCCTTTTTTAAATTTTTATGGGCAGATCTAGATTTCAGCTAGAAACTAGCCATTCTCAATGCACTATTATTCTCGATCAATGCATGTAATGCCTCTTGGTCGGGCTTCATCCACAGTTCATTGAATACTCAACTGTGCAATACCCCCCCCCCCCCCCCCCAGTCTCTCCACCACTTCCCAGAACCAATTTCAGGTATGTGCCCGCAGAAGTGTAAAATAATGTACAAGCAGTCAGTCATCGAAGAGGAAGTACAAATTAACAAAGAAACACAACAGGCTGATGAGTTTTTGTATTTCCCACTGCCGTTCCTTCCTCCAATTTATGAAACTAAGTACCCAGAAAGCTAGAGAGACTTACAATTTAACGTGAACTTCATACCATGGCACCACTTGGCATGTTTCATCTGCACAAGCTATTGCCGTTTGTGAAAGATGCCATGTTGACTAGGATTAGAGCAGGATTAAAAACGGTACATCAGAGAAGTGTGACCGCCTGAACACTTACTGACCCATTCAGAGCTGAGTGCGCCATGTCATCGCCCACGCCGTGTGGGGTCGGGAAACTCGACACGGCAAGGCCGCTCCGCCGTGTTGGACACGATATGGCGAGGAATCATTATCACCGCAGGCTAGTCTGCATTTTTGCTCACCAATAAGTTCTCAAATTGTATTTTGAATATACACTCCTGGAAATTGAAATAAGAACATCGTGAATTCATTGTTCCAGGAAGGGGAAACTTTATTGACACATTCCTGGGGTCAGACACATCACATGATCACACTGACAGAACCACAGGCACATAGACACAGGCAACAGAGCATGCACAATGTCGGCACTAGTACAGTGTATATCCACCTTTCGCAGCAATGCAGGCTGCTATTCTCCCATGGAGACGATCGTAGAGATGCTGGATGTAGTCCTGTGGAACGGCTTGCCATGCCATTTCCACCTGGCGCCTCAGTTGGACCAGCGTTCGTGCTGGACGTGCAGACCGCGTGAGACGACGCTTCATCCAGTCCCAAACATGCTCAATGGGGGACAGATCCGGAGATCTTGCTGGCCAGGGTAGTTGACTTACACCTTCTAGAGCACGTTGGGTGGCACGGGATACATGCGGACGTGCATTGTCCTGTTGGAACAGCAAGTTCCCTTGCCGGTCTAGGAATGGTAGAACGATGGGTTCGATGACGGTTTGGATGTACCGTGCACTATTCAGTGTCCCCTCGACGATCACCAGTGGTGTACGGCCAGTGTAGGAGATCGCTCCCCACACCATGATGCCGGGTGTTGGCCCTGTGTGCCTCGGTCGTATGCAGTCCTGATTGTGGCGCTCACCTGCACGGTGCCAAACACGCATACGACCATCATTGGCACCAAGGCAGAAGCGACTCTCATCGCTGAAGACGACACGTCTCCATTCGTCCCTCCATTCACGCCTGTCGTGACACCACTGGAGGCGGGCTGCACGATGTTGGGGCGTGAGCGGAAGACGGCCTAACGGTGTGCGGGACCGTAGCCCAACTTCATGGAGACGGTTGCGAATGGTCCTCGCCGATACCCCAGGAGCAACAGTGTCCCTAATTTGCTGGGAAGTGGCGGTGCGGTCCCCTACGGCACTACGTAGGATCCTACAGTCTTGGCGTGCATCCGTGCGTCGCTGCGGTCCGGTCCCAGGTCGACGGGCACGTGCACCTTCTGCCGACCACTGGCGACAACATCGATGTACTGTGGAGACCTCACGCCCCACGTGTTGAGCAATTCGGCGGTACGTCCACCCGGCCTCCCGCATGCCCACTATACGCCCTCGCTCAAAGTCCGTCAACTGCACATACGGTCCACGTCCACGCTGTCGCGGCATGCTACTAGTGTTAAAGACTGCGATGGAGCTCCGTATGCCACAGCAAACTGGCTGACACTGACGGCGGCGGTGCACAAATGCTGCGCAGCTAGCGCCATTCGACGGCCAACACCGCGGTTCCTGGTGTGTCCGCTGTGCCGTGCGTGTGATCATTGCTTGTACAGCCCTCTCGCAGTGTCCGGAGCAAGTATGGTGGGTCTGACACACCGGTGTCAATGTGTTCTTTTTTCCATTTCCAGGAGTGTACTTTATTAAGTCCCTGAAACTAGGAAACATTGCAAATAAGTGCATTTCAGGAAGTTGTTTTGTGTGACATATTTCGTAACAAGGCACACTACATAATCCCACATTATATTGTTTACAACAGTACCGCGTTTCCTGTAAGTTTTTTTTAAATTTTCGACATATTGGTTTGTGCTATGTTACTGATGATTCAACGGAGCTTGAGAAGTTCTTTTCTCGAAGTCGTAACGGATTTTCCTCGTCTGATCGGCGACTTCTTGATGCTTTCCTTTCTTAGTGGTACAATCTGGAAAGCTCACAAATGGGGCTGAGTTGGAAGTCAGCGGCTGAAGCGCTGTTCCTGGTATGAATCTTGTGAATAACGTGGGAATTTAGCACTTAGGGATCCAAGGAGTGAAAAAAATAGTTTTTGTATAATTTCAGAGTTCGGCGAAGACATTCCGTCGAGATAAGTAGCATGTCGCATTTGTCTACTGCACTCGTAGACTTATTCTAACACACATGTTGCTTTAAAGTTTTTGGTATTGGTCTGGGGTCCATTTTCACATCTGATTTCATTGCAGTTGTACGGAACGTCATCTCTCTTATCGAGCCACTTTAAAGCCTTCGTAGTGTGTGTTCACCTAAACTCCATCTCTTCTCTTTGCTGTTTGGTTTCAAGCTTTGGCGTACTTTTCTTGTTGTTGCGAAATGTACCTACTGAATTTGTTCTTTCATGAAAGTACGGCAAGAGATGTGGACTTATGTATCAATTGTCCACATATAGCATGTTCAGAGTGCGCATTTACAAAGATAACCTCAAAACGTATATAACCAAAATTAGCTCTCCTGGCAAGCTCAGTTCTTGTTGTATGTTTATAAAGGGCAGACGGATGAGAAAAATTAAGCAAACTTTTTACTATTTCAAAGTAATCGCCATAACTAACTCTTCAGGCTTTCCCAGCGATCTAAAGACATCTTGGGTTGTCGAGTGTTCTGCCGGATATCACCGTCGTTCTTGCCCGATATTTCGGTAACGTAGCTCGTAATATTCATCAGTTGCGACCTGAGACTGCTCCTCGAGTGGACCTGGTCCAGTATTTATGTCAGTGGCCTTCCCCTTACACGCTCCAGAAGAAGCAGTGAGCGAGAGAGGACTGCAGGGAGAACGCCTGGCAACCCAGACAGAACACCAAACGCACCAGGCCGAAGATGGAACACCCGAGAGCGCTACGCTACGCTAATTCACGGAACTTCATGCTCCGGTGAGTTGTAGGGTTGTAGGGTGAGCGGATCACGCCTTTCCTACTTCTTTCTTGGGACGTTGAGTGTTGTCTTCTCGTCTGAACCGTCCTCACGGTTGCGTTGCTGCTAGTGGGTCTTCTTGCTCATGTTGCGGCGTTCCTTTACACCAGCAACAGGTCTGGCCACCTAGTGGTCGGGCGCCAGTGCATCTGGTTGCCCAGGTTGCGGACGAGTTCGTTCTCAGACATCCTCGCGTCCGCATAAAAACGATGCGTCGCCTGCCGGAATCGGTGAGTAAGCTGCGGTACTCCCGCTACTGTGTGGAGTTCCCCGGTGCCAGAAGATCACAGTGTGGGCTGCACTGTTCGTACACTGTTTAGGTCATATAATAATCTTAAGTTTTAGTTAGCAGTTCGGCCACAGCGGTCTATTTGTGATGCCTTACAATCTATTCTCGTGATATAGAATCACATTTGTCATTTAGTAGCATCGTTTATCAGTATCATTTAAAAATAACTGTTCAGATATTTACTTCTGCTCTTAAAAGCCATAGTTTCATTTAAGTAGCATTACTTTATCCTAACAATACTACTGATAACTTTCACGAGCGTACACATAACCGTTTGGCGACCCGGTTGGCTGTTTATCTCTCGACGCGATATACGATCGAAAGTATCTCCATTCGCGGATTTTAATTAGACTCAGTTTATAGGTTTCTCTCTATTTGACTGTTTGCTGAATTACGACAAAGCCCATGTCTGTTTATTCCATAACCGTCATCACGCGGCTGATTGTTACTTCGACGATGTGACACATATGCGAAAAGCACACCTTTAAAAATAATTACAAATGCTTTTCATCGTGAACGCTGATACAAAACGTGCAACTTCTATGATTACGGTTTTAACCGATTTTGGCAACGCAACAGTTGCGCTTTTGCAGACGACACATCCACCAATACTGGTGGCGTCTTCAATGTAAACCCACGCACGACTCTTACTCACTCTCCGTGTTCTCGAGAGAGGCAGCTATCGATTCTGAGGCGGGCAGCGGTACTCCAGTACGCCCACAATGTGTAATGGAAACTGATGCTTTCTAAGGGACAGGCACAAATCATTGTGTGTGTTAGACAATCTGCAGAACACTAAGCGCGGCAACACACACATACACACACAGAATTACATACCATACCGTTAGCGATAATCTAAACAGGAAGCAGTTTGGCGCACAAACGGTTTTGAACTAACTAATACGCATAAAATTGTAAAAAAAAAGTAGGAATCTAGCGCAGATGCATTTCGTTCTCAACGAAATAAATGGCCAGGAAAACGGGGCATATATTGCTTTCTATTGATGGGAAACATGTTTAACGTTTGCCTACGTAACTGCCCCCTCTAAAGATCATGTACTCAGCTTAAAGGGTTCTAATGTAAAAAAGAGTGGCACATAAAAAGAACAAACCGAGTAACAGAAAGGTGGTAAGTTCCTTTAACAAAAACGGAAACAATGTTCCTACTGTCTACAGTCTGGCATCGAATACTTCAAAGTCAGTTGTTGCACTGAACTTTATGAAGCTACGAATTATTTCATATAATACTGCAATAAAAATTCTTGATGTTATCCAATTAAATATCAATATCTGCAGAAACTGAAGCGGTGCTGAACTCGTTGGACATATACAGTACTTTACTTGAGTAATGTGCGTCGAAAAGATGATCTGTTGCTGCAGAAAAGAAGGTCCAAATCTTGGTATAACAACCGACCATAATGAATAAATTGCTAACTTCAATTTGTGCCACACGTGCTTTTGACTTTCGAAGTAATTCATTTCCATCTTGAATTTATCCAATAACGAGAAAACAACAGTGGAACTGAGCTTAACTGGCACAGTGTATGTCCTGAAGAATTGTTACTTATTTACAAATCAGACTGACTGTGATGGTTAAAACCAGAAAATTAATGAAATACAATGAAATTTGACATACATCCGGACGCAAAATGACATAGTATGAATCATAAACTAAAATGTCATTGGGCAATAAAAGCATCTCCTTCAAAAAGAAAATAGATATTTAAATATAACAATACAAATTGCATTTAGTGGATTACATAAAAAGTCAAATATTGTTTCTTCCTAGTATGTTTCCTAGCTTAAATAAAAATGTATTACATTTCAGTAACAACAGTCTTTCGGAAAACAGTCTTTAAGTTTCCTGAAGTAGTTAACATATTTCCAATTAACCGTCCTATTACTAACAGCAATTACATTAAAACAGACAGGAAAATGCTTTGCAATTACGTGCAGTATCACTTATTTTAATTTAATTCGTTTTCTAGTTACAAATAATACTGGATTTAAAACTTGTGTCGCAGATATTTTAGTGATTTTAAGTAAAGAGCATGGTTTCAAACATGCCTGCCAATTAAGTGTCTACTTGAAGCATAAGGAATACTTTGCGCAGATTTATTTCATCTTAACGGTTCCAGAAGTTCGGTATTACCTATACAGCCCATATTTAGCTATGCCTAGGATAACTGTTGACATGTTATGAGCTTTTTAATTAATCAAAAGTGACTGAGAATCTGGTGGTAAACTTCAAAGAAACTGTCCTAGATGTTACGGTTCAAAGAGGACCTCGTACATTCCACAAATGTAGCCCTGAATCGAGACTGTTGTGCTTAAAATTTGCCATTACCCCTTACGGACTAAATTTAACGAGTAATTATTGTTTAAATAATTGCTACGGAAAACAAATAGTAAAATAATCGATGCTTTTAAAGGAATCCCAACTAAAAACAAATGACAATTCATAAAGCTAAGCAAGATTAAAAATTCTTACGTAGGCCTAACAACTTAGAGACGAAAGTAGTACAGGATGGTAGATCAACGTGGTTGAAAGTAGTAAACCAAACAACAGAACAATTCGAATCTTTACTCGTGAAATTATTACAGTGGTTTGGAAAAGTAAAAATAATTTTTGTTGCCTTATATTCATATGTACTGTCTTGATATGCATTTTCTATCGGATCTTTCAGGAAATTCGTGCAAATTTTGATATATTTTGTTAGCCGTCCCATATACCTGATAGATATTACATTTTTTCTGATATTTTCAGCGAAAAAACTGCCTATTTCGTATGTGCCAAGCCACATTGTAGCATTCCATTTTTCTCCAGAGGAGGTTTCTAGTGCTGTCTTATGGCGTCAGGTACTTGTACCTTAAGTTTGTGTGCTCTGTTACTTAGCTGGAGAATGTCTTCGCTGTCTGCCATATTGTGACAAATTTTGGAGAGGCAAAACGCCTTCAGTAAACAACAATTGTTAACAGTATTGAAACTGTGGTCTGACCGCTTCAGTCCGGAACCGCGCGGCTGCTACGGTTGCAGGTCCGAATCCTGCCTCGGGCATGGATGTGTGTGATGTCCTTAGGTTAGTTAGGTTTAAGTAGTTCCAAGTCTAGGGGACTGATGACCTCAGATGGTAAGTCCCATAGTGCTTAGAGCCATTTGAACCATTTGAAACTGTGGTTGTTGAGACACGTATGGAGAGATGAAGACGGCGACAGCCAGAAATCTTGCCAAAAATCAAACAGTACTAAAAATAGAACTAAAAAATCTGATAAAATCTAAAACATGGTTGTAAATTCAGCAACTGGCTGAAAGTCAACGTAGGGAAACTGAAAAAACCTGCCAACCAGTTGCAAATAAAAGTTTATGCCAAAACGCATCAGAAATTTGTAAGAAAGATTTGTTTCATTTACTAGTAGTCCAACTGCGAAAGTAATTTTTGTACAGAGATAAATTTTCTCATGTACTTTGTGGATTATGGACAGTAAAGAGTGTACTAACTCTGCGCCGAGCTTTAATGAGAACGGTTTTTCACTACTGTAGTATTTACAAGGGCGATGTACTTGAGGACAATATTATGGAAATGGAAGAGGATGTAGATGAAGATGAAATGGGAGATAAGTTACTGCGTGAAGAGTTTGACAGAGCACTGAAAGACCTGAGTCGAAACAAGGCCCCGGGAGTAGACAACATTCCATTAGAACTACTGATGGCCTTGGGACAGCCAGTCATGACAAAACTCTACCATCTGGTGAGCAAGATGTATGAGACAGGCGAAATACCCTCAGACTTCAAGAAGAATATAATAATTCCAATACCAAAGAAAGCAGGTGTTGACATATGTGAAAATTACCGAACTATCAGTTTAATAAATCACAGCTGCAAAATACTAACGCGAATTCTTTACAGACGAATGGAAAAACTGGTAGAAGCGGACCTCGGGGAAGATCAGTTTGGATTCCGTAGAAATGTTGGAACACGTGAGGCAATACTAACCTTACGACTTATCTTAGAAGAAAGATTAAGAAAAGGCAAACCTACGTTTCTAGCGTTTGTAGACTTAGAGAAAGCTTTTGACAACGTTAACTGGAATACTCTCTTTCAAATTCTGAAGGTGGCATGGGTAAAATACAGGGAGCGAAAGGCTATTTACAATTTGTACAGAAACCAGATGGCAGTTATAAGAGTCAAGGGACATGAAAGGGAAGCAGTGGTTGGGAAGGGAGTAAGACAGGGTTGTAGCCTCTCCCCGATGTTATTCAATCTGTATATTGAGCAAGCAGTAAAGGAAACAAAAGAAAAATTCGGAGTAGGTATTAAAATTCATGGAGAAGAAGTAAAAACTTTGAGGTTCGCCGATGACATTGTAATTCTGTCAGAGACAGCAAAGGACTTGGAAGAGCAGTTGAACGGAATGGACAGTGTCTTGAAAGGAGGATATAAAATGAACATCAACAAAAGCAAAACGAGGATAATGGAATGTAGTCAAATTAAATCGGGTGATGCTGAGGGGATTAGATTAGGAAATGAGACACTTAAAGTAGTAAAGTAGTTTTGCTATTTAGGGAGTAAAATAACTGCTGATGGTCGAAGTAGAGAGGATATAAAATGTAGACTGGCAATGGCAAGGAAATCGTTTCTGAAGAAGAGAAATTTGTTAACATCGAGTATAGATTTAAGTGTCAGGAAGTCGTTTCTGAAAGTATTTGTATGGAGTGTAGCCATGTATGGAAGTGAAACATGGACGATAACCAGTTTGGACAAGAAGAGAATAGAAGCTTTCGAAATGTGGTGCTACAGAAGAATGCTGAAGATAAGGTGGGTAGATCACGTAACTAATGAGGAGGTACTGAATAGGATTGGGGAGAAGAAAAGTTTGTGGCACAACTTGACTAGAAGAAGGGACCGGTTGGTAGGACATGTTTTGAGGCATCAAGGGATCACAAATTTAGCATTGGAGGGCAGCGTGGAGGGTAAAAAT
Organism: Schistocerca nitens; assembly: GCF_023898315.1. NCBI lineage: Eukaryota > Metazoa > Arthropoda > Insecta > Orthoptera > Acrididae > Schistocerca > Schistocerca nitens. Next base: position 30,843,517 of record NC_064620.1, on the reverse strand, counting down.
CGTAGAGGGAGACCAAGAGATCAATACACTAAGCAGATTCAGAAGGATGTAGGTTGCAGTAGGTACTGGGAGATGAAGAAGCTTGCATAGGATAGAGTAGCATGGAGAGCTGCATCAAACCAGTCTCAGGACTGAAGACCACAACAACAACAGTATTTACCTTGGTAATGCGCTTCAATATTTTAGCTGCATCTTCACATTACATACAGGAGTTGTATAAAAATAATGAAATACCGCGAGAAGTGCATGCTTTGACATAAATCCGGATGCCAGCCAAGAGTGCAGGTTGCGCCGTTGTATTTGGCCACGAACAGCACCTGTGCAGTATCCTCAAAACGCTTCAAGTGTCAGTCATGATCCGAACAATGTTCTGTGCAGTTGTGAGTACATTATGTCGGCAAATGGCGTTGTGTGAGCAAATTGTTGGCGCTCGTATGGTGGGTGCTTTCGTAACCAAATATGCCGAAGTGTCTGCTGCCACAAGAGGCACTTTATTGAAGATGTACAGCGCATACAAGCAAAGCTGAAAATGATCGTCCTCTAAGTCACAACGCGGGGTAAAGTGTGTGTCGAGTGATTGTGACAGATGGTCGTTGAAGAAGGTTGTGACGAAAAATAAGACGATGACGGCCGCCGAAGTCAATTGTTTTGTTTTGCTTTAGGCAGCAAAAAACTGGGACACACGCGCCCAAGTCAAAACTATAGAACACGAGCACAGAGAGGCGTTAAACGACTACACGTCAGTCCCAGTGGACAGAATAGGAGACAGCTAAAAACAGGGACCTGGAAAGACGGCTAACAAGAACACCATGGAGAAAGGGAGGTTCAAAACTAAAAATTAAATGGCCTTCGCCATATTGCTTCGGCGGATAAAAAGTAAAACGCGATCGACAGCCGGCGCTTCATTCGCTAAAACCGCTGATAAATCAGATGGCAAACGCAAGCTTTAACGTAGAATTTTTTCAAAAAAGGGCATTCCAGCAGGAAGTGTCTGACAGTTGTGCGCAATGTGTACAAAGTGGTGGGGTAGCGCCACTGAGCAAATGATAACTAAAACGGCAGTGCCCAACACGCAGCCGAGTTAAAATAATCTCCTCCCGGCGGGAGGGCCGAGACGAGGTCGTCCAAGGCGCCGGGAGAGGCTTAAGAAGCCGAAGCTTATTCCCGTGAAGGGAGGACCATTGGCGATGCCAAAGGGATACCACCTCTTGACAGACGGCAACGCAGAGATCATCGGAGGGAATTTAGGTACTCGTGGGCTGAGGTAGGAGGACTGCAGCCTTGGCAGCAGCGTCAGAAGCCTCGTTTCCTGGCAGACCGACGTGACCAGGGACCCACAGAAACACGACACTGGCTCCACCAACAGTGAGCAAGTGACAGTCCTGGACCCGCTGCACTAGGGGATGAGCAGTGTACAGCCCACAGAGACTTTGAAAGGCACTGAGTGAGTCTGAGCAGAGGACAACTGAAAAGGCTCTGTCGCCGGATATACTCCGTGGCCTGATACAAGGCGAAGAGCTCGGCTGTAAATACTGAGGAGTGTGCCAGAAGCCGATGTCGAAAGAGACGGGTGCCAATGAAGGTACACCCGACCCCATGGTCAGTCCGAGAGCCATCAGTGTAGACAAAGGTACTATCGCGAATTTCCACATGAAGGTCGTGAAACTGGGGGCGACAGACCGAGACTGGAGTAGTGTCCTTAGGAAGCGAAAGAGGGCCAAGGTTAACATGGGGCGCTTCACGAAGCCAAGGTAGCGAAGGGTTCACACCCACCGGGAAAGTTGAATGTAGTCTGAAGTTGAGCCGTCGTAGCAAGTTGCGAAAGGAGGTAACAGTCAAGAGGGGCGAGCCCCATACCGGCGATCGAAAGCGTTCTCGCTTCCCGGCGGGGTCAGGGATTTTCTCTGCCTCGTGATTGCTGGGTGTTGAGTGGTGTTCATCATCATTTCATCATCATTGACTCGCAAGTCACCGAAGTCACGTTAACTAAAAAGGACTTGCAATACGGCGGCCGAACTTCCCCGCATCGGGCCTCTCGGCCAACAAAGCCATACCATCATTTCATTTCATTAAAGAAGGATGCATAGGACGGGTGGCCACACATGGAAGACAAACGGCATGCATACCTGCTGAGGATAAAGTCACGACGGTAGGACAGTGGTGCAGAAGACAACGTAGGAGTTGAACTGAATGTCGCACACACGAACCTTGTCAACAACAAAGAAACACAAAGGGAGCTCCATAACCAGATAACTGGAGCGCGATCAGGAATTCTGAAACCACTCATTAGTGATGGCAATGCTTTAACAGGAAAACGCGGTGGCAAAACCTTAAAACCAGGAGTGTGGAGCGGTGGGAGAAAGTCAGGTGGTGGGCTGAGTCTTGTTTTCCAACATCTGGCCGAGTTTACGTCCCGAGAGTGAAACATGGCGAGCGTTCGGTGATGGTTTGTGCCTCCATATCGTGGCATTCGACGGGCCCCAATGGTACTCTGCGAGGTTACCTTATTGCCAAGGATTATTTGACCATTCTGGCTTATCAGGCCCATGCTGCAGCACGTGTTCCCCGAAAGTAGTGCTGTGTTACAAGGCACGGGGGCCCTGTTCACACAGCTCGCGTCATCCAGGGCTGGTTTTGTAAGCACGTGGCCACCGGTCACCACATCTCAGTATTACTGAACTTTTGTGGTTTACTTAGAAGGGTGGATGATCGCTAGCTATCTCCATAATCGTTACCTGAATGTGCCATTATTTTGCCGGAAAAATGGTATAAGATTCCCTTAAAAACCACGCAGGACCTGTGTTTATCCATTTCGAGAGGACTGGAAGCTGTTTTGACGCCAACTGTTTTCCTACAGCGTATTGCACACGCTAATGAGTTGTGATTTTACTGTTTCCGAGTTTTTGTCCATCTCCAGTGTATTTGCTAATGAAATTCGTTGTAAGTAGTCAATTACAACTTGAAAAGAATAGCGACGGCCATACCTAAGACGCTATTAAAGTTATCATTGGCACAGGAAATTCGATAAGCATAAAACATTTTTTATTATTTGGCAATAGCCTGAAAGCGGGTTTCGAATTTCTTGTGGACAATTCTTCCTAGTCCATAGAGGGATTTATGTTTAAATGTACTGAGAAGTGATACATTAGTGTTAATTTTATGCCAGTGTGCCAGTAGAAACACGTCAATAGCCGGATGTATCTACCCACTAAAAGTAACTTATACATTTCGTGTACACTGACTAACATGTTTAGGATACAAAAAGCCGGCCTCTGTGGCCGAGCAGTTCTAGGCGCTTCAGTCAGGAACCGCGCTGCAGCTACGGTCGCAGGTTCGAATCCTGCTTCGGCCGTGGATGTGTGTCATGTCCTTAGGTTAGTTAGGTTTAAGTAGTTCTAAGTCTAGGGGACTGATGACCTCAGATGTTAAGTCCCATAGTGCTTAGAGCCATTTGAACCATTTGGACACAAAAAAACGTTGAGTTAACCTATGGAACATACATACAACTAACAAACTCGAACAAACCGACCTATTCACCCTCGCAGACTGTTCGAAATGCAGTTTAGCGTCATTAGACTGTACCTCAGTACAATGATATTGGCATACCTTTTTTTTCGAATCTAAATAAAGGAAAGAGGTCAATTTCTGCGGCCATCCTGTTGGCGCTGCCTCACTTAAGTCGCTGCGTCAGGTAAAATGCGCAACTGTGGCAGCAGACGTCCGCCTGTAGAGCGGTATCGACTTCCCGCCGTCTGACGCATCCAGCGACTGGCGTTAAAGGCGACGTGTGGTCGCGACCCGGTCACTTCGTCCTCTGACACACAGGAAGCAAGGGCATCCAAGGGCCCGCTCCGCCCCCCCCCCCCCCTGCCCCTTACACGTCGGGGTAACTCTCGCTTTCACTCCTGTCGCTGTATATATTCTCGAGATGGGGATACCAGAGTACTTTTCTTCTCCATCTCAGGTTTAACTTGAGTCTGAGATAATTAACATTTTTATTAGCAGTTATTATCCAAGCTGACGCACTATTGAACAAGACCTACTCATACAGCTTAATGCTCAGCGCGTTATCCCCGTGAGACAGACGGGGGGGAACGAGCCAGAGCAGGATCGAATCCGCGCCATGACGTGCTACATCGGCCAGCCTCTGGTTTTTCAGCGGTTTTCCACATACGTTTAAGCATATGCTAGGCTGGTCCTCAATCTCTTTCTCAGAAAATACGATACATTAACAGTTAAAATACGAGAACACACAGGACAACTTTTATACCATTCACAGAAGGCGCACAACAACTTCTATTAAGCACCTTTTACACGAGCGACTTTGTCTCAATCGCCTATTCGTGCCAAGTGTTCTGTCCTGGTATTTCATTCTGTTCTAAGGCTCACATGTCACGAGTGGGCCGTTCTGTTTGCCCATCGGTGAAAAAATGTTGAGAGCTGTCTGCTGTTCATTTTGGCTCATGAACGGTCAAATTGAGGTTACAAGGGACCATCCTTTTTTGCGAAAAAATTAAATGTAGTAACAGAATGATAATAGTGTTTATTAATGATCAAAGCAAAATTCTTTGTGAACGTTCTTGACAAAGGCCGCATGGTAACTCTTCCACGCTTGTGCGAACTGAAAGAACAGGAAGTGTCGTCCAAACTAATAAAAACGTATAAATACTCCTGAGAAAATGTATACTTACAAACGCATCACACAATATTTAGAAGGCAGGGACAGTGCCTTTTTACTTTATGATTTGGTACTCGTTTTCTTTCTAGATGCTGAATAGCATCCATATTTTTTTGGTTGAATTTTTCACCAGTGAAACAATTTTCATCAAAAAGTTTTACCTGTTTACCTTTTCACACTGCACAACACAATTCAAGGATCACTTTTTCGAAACCTCTTAATTGACTCCCGTTGCCACACGTCAGTTTAGAATTTGTCTCAAAGGTGCCTACGACCTACCTCTGTAACGGTGCAAAAGCGTGGCGTACTCTGACGTCACTCTTGGCCTCCAAATGGTTCAAATGGCTCTGAGCACTATGGGGTCTAACTGCTGTGGTCATCAGTCCCCTAGAACTCAGAACTACTTAAACCTAACTAACCTAAGGACATCACACACATCCATGCCCGAGGCAGGATTCGAACCTGCGACCGTAGCAGTCGCGCGGTTCCAGACTGTAGCGCCCTAGAACCGCTCGGCCAACCCGGCCGGCACTCTTGGCCTTGATGACGCTCCAAACACCAGGATGGCGGCACTTGCGGAAAAGAACGGCCACAGCTCAGAAGTTGCTGTGAGCTGTAAGGTAGGTTAATGATGTCACATTGGCATCAAATTTCACCACAATTATGCCCAGTGGCACCGTGGACGGGCGACAACACGAGAATGTCGTCACACCCCGTATTACATTTGACCCCTTCTTTTGACGACTCTGCAGTCGAGGTCAGAACCGCGACGCCCAGCGTTGAAATCAAGCGGCTTTTTACGAGAGGACGAGAAAGACATTTCAGACCTCACCGCTCAGAATAGACACGAAAAGGCCTCAGGAGATGGCATAAAGGGCGACAATGAAAACATTCATTTTCTTTCGGTGTTGATACCCATATATTTCGCGGTCGAAAACTACAGTTAGCAGCGCTATGAGCAACAGGAGGACCACCTTGACAACCCCACTGAACGTGATCGCACGCCCTTTGGAGTGCAGTGCGACCGCAATTGTTGCTCTGGTATACAGGTGGGACAACAGGGACCGCACAGTACTATTCGACGTGCTGTTTCTGATCGCACGGGGTAGCAGGGGTTGTGTGGCGTGGGCTGGGCGTTTTTTTTTTTTTTAGGTTAGATGGCCTTGGGCAAGTACAGAAAGGGCAACAGCCTCAACGGGTGCGGGGCAAAGTCAGGACATGCGGGGACCAAGCAGCAATCGCTATTGTAATTGTAAACTGTCGAAGCTGCGTTGGTAAAGCACCGGAACTTCAAGCGCTGATAGAAATCACCGAAGCTGAAATCATTATAGGTACGGGAATCTGGCTGAAGCCAGAGATAAATTCTGCCGAAATTTTTACAAAGGTACAGACGGTGTTTAGAAAGGATAGATTGCATGCAACCGGTGGTGGAGTGTTCGTCGCTGTTAGTAGTAGTTTATCCTGTAGTGAAGTAGAAGTGGATAGTTCCTGTGAATTATTATGGGTGGAGGTTACACTCAACAACCGAGCTAGGTTAATAATTGGCTCCTTTTACCGACCTCCCGACTCAGCAGCATTAGTGGCAGAACAACTGAGAGAAAATTTGGAATACATTTCACATAAATTTTCTCAGCATGTTATAGTCTTAGATAGAGATGTCAATTTACCAGATATAGACTGGGACACTCGGATGTTTAGGATGGGTGGTAGGACAGAGCATCGAGTGACATTATACTGAGTGCACTATCCGAAAATTACCTCGAGCAATTAAACAGAGAACCGACTCGTGGAGATAACATCTTGGACCTACTGATAACAAACAGACCCGAACTTTTCGACTCTGTATGTGCAGAACAGGGAATCAGTGATCATAAGGCCGTTGCAGCATCCCTGAATATGGAAGTTAATAGGAATATAAAAAAAAGGGAGGAAGGTGTATCTGTTTAGCAAGAGTAATAGAAGGCAGATTTCAGACTACCTAACAGATCAAAACGAAAATTTCTGTTCCGACACTGACAATGTTGAGTGTTTATGGAAAAAGTTCAAGGCAATCGTAAAATGCGTTTTAGACAGGTACGTGCCGAGTAAAACTGTGAGGGACGGGAAAAACCCACCGTGGTACAACAACAAAGCTAGGAAACTACTGTGAAAGCAAAGAGAGCTTCACTCCAAGTTTAAACGCAGCCAAAACCTCTCAGACAAACACAAGCTAAACGATGTCAAAGTTAGCGTAAGGAGGGCTATGCGTGAAGCGTTCAGTGAATTCGAAAGTAAAATTCTATGTACCGACTTGACAGAAAATCCTAGGAAGTTCTGGTCTTATGTTAAATCAGTAAGTGGCTCGAAACAGCATATCCAGACACTCCGGGATGATGATGGCTTTGAAACAGAGAATGACACGCGTAAAGCTGAAATACTAAACACCTTTTTCCAAAGCTGTTTCACAGAGGAAGACCGCACTGCAGTTCCTTCTCTAAATCCTCACACAAACGAAAAAATGGCTGACATCGAAATAAGTGTCCAAGGAATAGAAAAGCAACTGGAATCACTCAACAGAGGAAAGTCCACTGGACCTGACGGTATACCAATTCGATTCTACACAGAGTACGCGAAAGAACTTGCCCCCCTTCTAACAGCCGTGTACCGCAAGTCTCTAGAGGAACGGAAGGTTCCAAATGATTGGAAAAGAGCACAGGTAGTCCCAGTCTTCAAGAAGGGTTGTCGAGCAGATGCGCAAAACTATAGACCTATATCTCTGACGTCGATCTGTTGTAGAATTTTAGAACATGTTTTTTGCTCGAGTATCATGTCGTTTTTGGAAACCCAGAATCTACTATGTAGGAATCAACATGGATTCCGGAAACAGCGATCGTGTGAGACCCAACTCGCTTTATTTGTTCATGAGACCCAGAAAATATTAGATACAGGCTCCCAGGTAGATGCTATTTTTCTTGACTTCCGGAAGGCGTTCGATACAGTTCCGCACTGTCGCCTGTTAAACAAAGTAAGAGCCTACGGAATATCAGACCAGCTGTGTGGCTGCATTGAAGAGTTTTTAGCAAACAGAACACAGCATGTTGTTATCAATGGAGAGACGTCTACAGACGTTAAAGTAACCTCTGGCGTGGCACAGGGTAGTGTTATGGGACCATTGCTTTTCACAATATATATAAATGACCTAGTAGATAGTGTCGGAAGTCCCATGCGGCTTTTCGCGGATGATGCTGTAGTATACAGAGAAGTTGCAGCATTAGAAAATTGTAGCGAAATGCAGGAAGATCTGCAGCAGATAGGCACTTGGTGCAGGGAGTGGCAACTGACCCTTAACATAGACAAATGTAATGTATTGCGAATACATAGAAAGAAGGATCCTTCATTGTATGATTATCTGATAGCGGCACAAACACTGGTAGCAGTTACTTCTGTAAAATATCTGGGAGTATGCGTGCGGAACGATTTGAAGTGGAATGATCATATAGAATTAATTGTTGGTAAGGCGGGTACCAGGTTGAGATTCATTGGGGGAGTCCTTAGAAAATGAAGTCCATCAACAAAGGAGGTGGCTTACAAAACACTCGTTCGACCTATACTTGAGTATTGCTCATCAGTGTGGGATCCGTACCAGATCGGGTTGACGGAGGAGATAGAGAAGATCCAAAGAAGAGCGGCGCGTTTCGTCACAGGGTTATTTGGTAACCGTGATAGCGTTACGGAGATGTTTAGCAAACTCAAGTGGCAGACTCTGCAAGAGAGGCGCTCTGCATCGCGGTGTAGCTTGCTCGCCAGGTTTCGAGAGGGTGCGTTTCTGGATGAGGTATCTAATATATTGCTTCCCCCTACTTATACCTCCTGGGGAGATCACGAATGTAAAATTAGAGAGATTCGAGCGCGCACGGAGGATTTCAGACAGTCGTTCTTCCCGCGAACCATACGCGACTGGAACAGGAAAGGGAGGTAATGACAGTGGCACGTAAAGTGCCCTCCGCCACACACCGTTGGGTGGCTTGCGGAGTATAAATGTAAATGTAGATATAGATGCAGATGGACTGTCGTTTTCGATCGCGAAATGTGTTGGAATCAACGCTCAAAGGGAAGGGGTGATTTCATTGACAACCTTTATGCCAGCTCCGAAAGCCTTTCAAGTCGATTCTGAGCGGCAGTATGAAAAACCTTTTCCTGGATCACCCTATAAGAAAATCGCGTGATTTCAACGTTGGGCGTCGTGGTTCAGATCACCATCGCAGAGGCGCGAAGAGAAGGCGCGAAGAGAAGGCGCGGAAAGAAGGCGCGGAAGGCGCGGAAAGAAGGCGCGGAAGGCGCGGAAAGAAGGCGCGGAAGGCGCGGAAAGAAGGCGCGGAAGGCGCGGAAGGCGCGGAAAGAAGGCGCGGAAGGCGCGGAAAGAAGGCGCGGAAAGAAGGCGCGGAAAGAAGGCGCGGAAAGAAGGCGCGGAAAGAAGGCGCGGAAAGAAGGCGCGGAATGCGCGGAAAGAAGGCGCGGAAGGCGCGGAAAGAAGGCGCGGAAATAAGGCGCGGAAGGCGCGGAAAGAAGGCGCGGAAGGCGCGGAAAGAAGGCGCGGAATGCGCGGAAAGAAGGCGCGGAAGGCGCGGAAAGAAGGCGCGGAAATAAGGCGCGGAAGGCGCGGAAATAAGGCGCGGAAGGCGCGGAAATAAGGCGCGGAAGGCGCGGAAATAAGGCGCGGAAGGCGCGGAAATAAGGCGCGGAAGGCGCGGAAAGAAGGCGCGGAAGGCGCGGAAAGAAGGCGCGGAAGGCGCGGAAAGAAGGCGCGGAAGGCGCGGAAGGCGCGGAAAGAAGGCGCGGAAAGCGCGGAAAGAAGGCGCGGAAGGCGCGGAAAGAAGGCGCGGAAGGCGCGGAAAGAAGGCGCGGAAGGCGCGGAAAGAAGGCGCGGAAGGCGCGGAAAGAAGGCGCGGAAGGCGCGGAAAGAAGGCGCGGAAGGCGCGGAAAGAAGGCGCGGAAGGCGCGGAAAGAAGGCGCGGAAGGCGCGGAAGGCGCGGAAAGAAGGCGCGGAAGGCGCGGAAAGAAGGCGCGGAAGGCGCGGAAAGAAGGCGCGGAAAGAAGGCGCGGAAGGCGCGGAAAGAAGGCGCGGAAGGCGCGGAAAGAAGGCGCGGAAGGCGCGGAAAGAAGGCGCGGAAGGCGCGGAAAGAAGGCGCGGAAGGCGCGGAAAGAAGGCGCGGAAGGCGCGGAAATAAGGCGCGGAAGGCGCGGAAATAAGGCGCGGAAGGCGCGGAAATAAGGCGCGGAAGGCGCGGAAATAAGGCGCGGAAGGCGCGGAAATAAGGCGCGGAAGGCGCGGAAATAAGGCGCGGAAGGCGCGGAAAGAAGGCGCGGAAGGCGCGGAAAGAAGGCGCGGAAGGCGCGGAAAGAAGGCGCGGAAGGCGCGGAAAGAAGGCGCGGAAGGCGCGGAAAGAAGGCGCGGAAGGCGCGGAAAGAAGGCGCGGAATGCGCGAAAAGAAGGCGCGGAAGGCGCGAAAAGAAGGCGCGGAAGGCGCGGAAAGAAGGCGCGGAAGGCGCGGAAAGAAGGCGCGGAAGGCGCGGAAAGAAGGCGCGGAAGGCGCGGAAAGAAGGCGCGGAAGGCGCGGAAAGAAGGCGCGGAAGGCGCGGAAAGAAGGCGCGGAAGGCGCGGAAGGCGCGGAAAGAAGGCGCGGAAGGCGCGGAAAGAAGGCGCGGAAGGCGCGGAAAGAAGGCGCGGAAGGCGCGGAAAGAAGGCGCGGAAGGCGCGGAAAGAAGGCGCGGAAGGCGCGGAAAGAAGGCGCGGAAGGCGCGGAAAGAAGGCGCGGAAGGCGCGAAAAGAAGGCGCGGAAGGAGCGAAAAGAAGGCGCGGAAGGCGCGAAAAGAAGGCGCGGAAGGCGCGAAAAGAAGGCGCGGAAGGCGCGAAAAGAAGGCGCGGAAGGCGCGAAAAGAAGGCGCGGAAGGCGCGGAAAGAAGGCGCGAAAAGAAGGCGCGGAAGGCGCGGAAAGAAGGCGCGGAAAGAAGGCGCGGAAAGAAGGCGCGGAAAGAAGGCGCGGAAAGAAGGCGCGGAAGGCGCGGAAAGAAGGCGCGGAAGAAGGCGCGGAAGGCGCGGAAAGAAGGCGCGGAAGGCGCGAAAAGAAGGCGCGGAAGGCGCGAAAAGAAGGCGCGGAAGGCGCGAAAAGAAGGCGCGGAAGGCGCGAAAAGAAGGCGCGGAAGGCGCGAAAAGAAGGCGCGGAAGGCGCGAAAAGAAGGCGCGGAAGGCGCGAAAATAAGGCGCGGAAGGCGCGGAAATAAGGCGCGGAAGGCGCGGAAATAAGGCGCGGAAGGCGCGGAAAGAAGGCGCGGAAGGCGCGGAAATAAGGCGCGGAAGGCGCGAAAAGAAGGCGCGGAAGGCGCGAAAAGAAGGCGCGGAAGGCGCGAAAAGAAGGCGCGGAAGGCGCGAAAAGAAGGCGCGGAAGGCGCGGAAAGAAGGCGCGGAAGGCGCGGAAAGAAGGCGCGGAAGGCGCGGAAAGAAGGCGCGGAAGGCGCGGAAAGAAGGCGCGGAAGGCGCGGAAAGAAGGCGCGGAAGGCGCGGAAAGAAGGCGCGGAAGGCGCGGAAAGAAGGCGCGGAAGGCGCGGAAAGAAGGCGCGGAAGGCGCGGAAATAAGGCGCGGAAGGCGCGAAAAGAAGGCGCGGAAGGCGCGGAAAGAAGGCGCGGAAGGCGCGAAAAGAAGGCGCGGAAGGCGCGAAAAGAAGGCGCGGAAGGCGCGAAAAGAAGGCGCGGAAGGCGCGAAAAGAAGGCGCGGAAGGCGCGAAAAGAAGGCGCGGAAGGCGCGGAAGGCGCGGAAAGAAGGCGCGGAAGGCGCGAAAAGAAGGCGCGGAAGGCGCGAAAAGAAGGCGCGGAAGGCGCGAAAAGAAGGCGCGGAAGGCGCGAAAAGAAGGCGCGGAAGGCGCGGAAAGAAGGCGCGGAAGGCGCGAAAAGAAGGCGCGGAAGGCGCGGAAAGAAGGCGCGGAAGGCGCGGAAAGAAGGCGCGGAAGGCGCGGAAAGAAGGCGCGGAAGGCGCGGAAATAAGGCGCGGAAGGCGCGGAAATAAGGCGCGGAAGGCGCGAAAAGAAGGCGCGGAAGGCGCGAAAAGAAGGCGCGGAAGGCGCGAAAAGAAGGCGCGGAAGGCGCGAAAAGAAGGCGCGGAAGGCGCGGAAAGAAGGCGCGGAAGGCGCGAAAAGAAGGCGCGGAAGGCGCGGAAAGAAGGCGCGGAAGGCGCGAAAAGAAGGCGCGGAAGGCGCGAAAAGAAGGCGCGGAAGGCGCGAAAAGAAGGCGCGGAAGGCGCGAAAAGAAGGCGCGGAAGGCGCGAAAAGAAGGCGCGGAAGGCGCGAAAAGAAGGCGCGGAAGGCGCGGAAAGAAGGCGCGGAAGGCGCGGAAAGAAGGCGCGGAAGGCGCGGAAAGAAGGCGCGGAAGGCGCGGAAAGAAGGCGCGGAAATAAGGCGCGGAAGGCGCGGAAATAAGGCGCGGAAGGCGCGGAAATAAGGCGCGGAAGGCGCGGAAATAAGGCGCGGAAGGCGCGGAAATAAGGCGCGGAAGGCGCGGAAAGAAGGCGCGGAAGGCGCGGAAAGAAGGCGCGGAAGGCGCGGAAATAAGGCGCGGAAGGCGCGGAAAGAAGGCGCGGAAGGCGCGGAAAGAAGGCGCGGAAAGAAGGCGCGGAAGGCGCGGAAAGAAGGCGCGGAAAGAAGGCGCGGAAAGAAGGCGCGGAAAGAAGGCGCGGAAAGAAGGCGCGGAAAGAAGGCGCGGAAAGAAGGCGCGGAAAGAAGGCGCGGAAAGAAGGCGCGGAATGCGCGGAAAGAAGGCGCGGAATGCGCGGAAAGAAGGCGCGGAATGCGCGGAAAGAAGGCGCGGAATGCGCGGAAAGAAGGCGCGGAAGGCGCGGAAATAAGGCGCGGAAGGCGCGGAAAGAAGGCGCGGAAGGCGCGAAAAGAAGGCGCGGAAAGCGCGAAAAGAAGGCGCGGAAGGCGCGAAAAGAAGGCGCGGAAGGCGCGAAAAGATGGCGCGGAAGGCGCGAAAAGAAGGCGCGGAAGGCGCGGAAAGAAGGCGCGGAAGGCGCGGAAATAAGGCGCGGAAGGCGCGAAAAGAAGGCGCGGAAAGCGCGAAAAGAAGGCGCGGAAGGCGCGAAAAGATGGCGCGGAAAGCGCGAAAAGAAGGCGCGGAAGGCGCGAAAAGATGGCGCGGAAGGCGCGAAAAGAAGGCGCGGAAGGCGCGGAAAGAAGGCGCGGAAGGCGCGAAAAGAAGGCGCGGAAAGCGCGAAAAGAAGGCGCGGAAGGCGCGAAAAGAAGGCGCGGAAGGCGCGAAAAGATGGCGCGGAAGGCGCGGAAAGAAGGCGCGGAAGGCGCGGAAAGAAGGCGCGGAAGGCGCGGAAAGAAGGCGCGGAAGGCGCGGAAATAAGGCGCGGAAGGCGCGGAAAGAAGGCGCGGAAGGCGCGAAAAGAAGGCGCGGAAAGCGCGAAAAGAAGGCGCGGAAGGCGCGAAAAGAAGGCGCGGAAGGCGCGGAAAGAAGGCGCGGAAGGCGCGGAAAGAAGGCGCGGAAGGCGCGGAAAGAAGGCGCGGAAGGCGCGGAAAGAAGGCGCGGAAGGCGCGGAAAGAAGGCGCGGAAGGCGCGGAAAGAAGGCGCGGAAAGAAGGCGCGGAAGGCGCGGAAAGAAGGCGCGGAAAGAAGGCGCGGAAGGCGCGGAAAGAAGGCGCGGAAGGCGCGAAAAGAAGGCGCGGAAAGAAGGCGCGGAAGGCGCGAAAAGAAGGCGCGGAAGGCGCGAAAAGAAGGCGCGGAAGGCGCGGAAAGAAGGCGCGGAAGGCGCGGAAAGAAGGCGCGGAAGGCGCGGAAAGAAGGCGCGGAAGGCGCGGAAAGAAGGCGCGGAAGGCGCGGAAAGAAGGCGCGGAAGGCGCGGAAAGAAGGCGCGGAAGGCGCGGAAAGAAGGCGCGGAAGGCGCGGAAATAAGGCGCGGAAGGCGCGGAAAGAAGGCGCGGAAGGCGCGGAAAGAAGGCGCGGAAGGCGCGGAAGGCGCGGAAAGAAGGCGCGGAAGGCGCGGAAAGAAGGCGCGGAAGGCGCGGAAAGAAGGCGCGGAATGCGCGGAAAGAAGGCGCGGAAGGCGCGGAAAGAAGGCGCGGAAGGCGCGGAAAGAAGGCGCGGAAGGCGCGGAAAGAAGGCGCGGAAGGCGCGGAAAGAAGGCGCGGAAGGCGCGGAAAGAAGGCGCGGAAGGCGCGGAAAGAAGGCGCGGAAGGCGCGGAAAGAAGGCGCGGAAGGCGCGGAAAGAAGGCGCGGAAGGCGCGAAAAGAAGGCGCGGAAAGCGCGAAAAGAAGGCGCGGAAGGCGCGAAAAGAAGGCGCGGAAGGCGCGGAAAGAAGGCGCGGAAGGCGCGGAAAGAAGGCGCGGAAGGCGCGGAAAGAAGGCGCGGAAGGCGCGGAAAGAAGGCGCGGAAGGCGCGGAAAGAAGGCGCGGAAAGAAGGCGCGGAAAGAAGGCGCGGAAGGCGCGGAAAGAAGGCGCGGAAGGCGCGGAAAGAAGGCGCGGAAAGAAGGCGCGGAAGGCGCGGAAAGAAGGCGCGGAAAGAAGGCGCGGAAAGAAGGCGCGGAAAGAAGGCGCGGAAGGAAGGCGCGGAAGGCGCGGAAAGAAGGCGCGGAAGGCGCGAAAAGAAGGCGCGGAAGGCGCGGAAAGAAGGCGCGGAAGGCGCGGAAAGAAGGCGCGGAAGGCGCGGAAAGAAGGCGCGGAAGGCGCGGAAAGAAGGCGCGGAAGGCGCGGAAAGAAGGCGCGGAAGGCGCGGAAAGAAGGCGCGGAAGGCGCGGAAAGAAGGCGCGGAAGGCGCGAAAAGAAGGCGCGGAAAGAAGGCGCGGAAGGCGCGGAAAGAAGGCGCGGAAGGCGCGAAAAGAAGGCGCGGAAGGCGCGAAAAGAAGGCGCGGAAGGCGCGAAAAGAAGGCGCGGAAGGCGCGGAAAGAAGGCGCGGAAAGAAGGCGCGGAAAGAAGGCGCGGAAAGAAGGCGCGGAAAGAAGGCGCGGAAGGCGCGAAAAGAAGGCGCGGAAGGCGCGAAAAGAAGGCGCGGAAGGCGCGGAAAGAAGGCGCGGAAGGAAGGCGCGGAAGGCGCGGAAAGAAGGCGCGGAAGGCGCGAAAAGAAGGCGCGGAAGGCGCGGAAAGAAGGCGCGGAAGGCGCGGAAAGAAGGCGCGGAAGGCGCGGAAAGAAGGCGCGGAAGGCGCGGAAAGAAGGCGCGGAAGGCGCGGAAAGAAGGCGCGGAAGGCGCGGAAAGAAGGCGCGGAAGGCGCGGAAAGAAGGCGCGGAAGGCGCGAAAAGAAGGCGCGGAAGGCGCGAAAAGAAGGCGCGGAAGGCGCGGAAAGAAGGCGCGGAAGGCGCGGAAAGAAGGCGCGGAAAGAAGGCGCGGAAGGCGCGGAAAGAAGGCGCGGAAGGCGCGAAAAGAAGGCGCGGAAGGCGCGAAAAGAAGGCGCGGAAGGCGCGGAAAGAAGGCGCGGAAGGCGCGGAAGGCGCGGAAAGAAGGCGCGGAAGGCGCGAAAAGAAGGCGCGGAAGGCGCGAAAAGAAGGCGCGGAAGGCGCGAAAAGAAGGCGCGGAAGGCGCGGAAAGAAGGCGCGGAAAGAAGGCGCGGAAGGCGCGAAAAGAAGGCGCGGAAGGCGCGAAAAGAAGGCGCGGAAGGCGCGAAAAGAAGGCGCGGAAGGCGCGAAAAGAAGGCGCGGAAGGCGCGGAAAGAAGGCGCGGAAGGCGCGGAAAGAAGGCGCGGAAAGAAGGCGCGGAAGGAAGGCGCGGAAGGCGCGGAAAGAAGGCGCGGAAGGCGCGGAAAGAAGGCGCGGAAGGCGCGGAAAGAAGGCGCGGAAGGCGCGGAAAGAAGGCGCGGAAGGCGCGGAAAGAAGGCGCGGAAAGAAGGCGCGGAAGGCGCGGAAAGAAGGCGCGGAAGGCGCGGAAAGAAGGCGCGGAAGGCGCGGAAAGAAGGCGCGGAAGGCGCGGAAAGAAGGCGCGGAAGGCGCGGAAAGAAGGCGCGGAAGGCGCGGAAAGAAGGCGCGGAAGGCGCGAAAAGAAGGCGCGGAAGGCGCGAAAAGAAGGCGCGGAAGGCGCGGAAAGAAGGCGCGGAAGGCGCGGAAAGAAGGCGCGGAATGCGCGGAAAGAAGGCGCGGAAGGCGCGGAAAGAAGGCGCGGAAAGAAGGCGCGGAAAGAAGGCGCGGAAAGAAGGCGCGGAAAGAAGGCGCGGAAGGCGCGGAAAGAAGGCGCGGAAGGCGCGGAAAGAAGGCGCGGAAAGAAGGCGCGGAAGGCGCGGAAAGAAGGCGCGGAAGGCGCGAAAAGAAGGCGCGGAAAGAAGGCGCGGAAGGCGCGGAAAGAAGGCGCGGAAGGCGCGAAAAGAAGGCGCGGAAGGCGCGGAAAGAAGGCGCGGAAGGCGCGGAAAGAAGGCGCGGAAAGAAGGCGCGGAAGGCGCGGAAAGAAGGCGCGGAAGGCGCGGAAATAAGGCGCGGAAGGCGCGGAAAGAAGGCGCGGAAGGCGCGGAAAGAAGGCGCGGAAGGCGCGGAAGGCGCGGAAAGAAGGCGCGGAAGGCGCGGAAAGAAGGCGCGGAATGCGCGAAAAGAAGGCGCGGAAGGCGCGGAAAGAAGGCGCGGAAGGCGCGGAAAGAAGGCGCGGAAGGCGCGGAAAGAAGGCGCGGAAGGCGCGGAAAGAAGGCGCGGAAGGCGCGAAAAGATGGCGCGGAAGGCGCGAAAAGAAGGCGCGGAAGGCGCGAAAAGAAGGCGCGGAAGGCGCGGAAAGAAGGCGCGGAAGGCGCGGAAAGAAGGCGCGGAAGGCGCGGAAAGAAGGCGCGGAAGGCGCGGAAATAAGGCGCGGAAGGCGCGGAAAGAAGGCGCGGAAGGCGCGAAAAGAAGGCGCGGAAAGCGCGAAAAGAAGGCGCGGAAGGCGCGAAAAGAAGGCGCGGAAGGCGCGGAAAGAAGGCGCGGAAGGCGCGGAAAGAAGGCGCGGAAGGCGCGGAAAGAAGGCGCGGAAAGAAGGCGCGGAAGGCGCGGAAAGAAGGCGCGGAAAGAAGGCGCGGAAGGCGCGGAAAGAAGGCGCGGAAAGAAGGCGCGGAAAGAAGGCGCGGAAAGAAGGCGCGGAAAGAAGGCGCGGAAGGAAGGCGCGGAAGGCGCGGAAAGAAGGCGCGGAAGGCGCGAAAAGAAGGCGCGGAAGGCGCGGAAAGAAGGCGCGGAAGGCGCGGAAGGCGCGGAAAGAAGGCGCGGAAGGCGCGGAAAGAAGGCGCGGAAGGCGCGGAAAGAAGGCGCGGAAGGCGCGGAAAGAAGGCGCGGAAGGCGCGGAAAGAAGGCGCGGAAAGAAGGCGCGGAAGGCGCGGAAAGAAGGCGCGGAAGGCGCGAAAAGAAGGCGCGGAAGGCGCGAAAAGAAGGCGCGGAAGGCGCGAAAAGAAGGCGCGGAAGGCGCGAAAAGAAGGCGCGGAAGGCGCGGAAAGAAGGCGCGGAAAGAAGGCGCGGAAAGAAGGCGCGGAAGGCGCGAAAAGAAGGCGCGGAAGGCGCGAAAAGAAGGCGCGGAAGGCGCGGAAAGAAGGCGCGGAAGGAAGGCGCGGAAGGCGCGGAAAGAAGGCGCGGAAGGCGCGGAAAGAAGGCGCGGAAGGAAGGCGCGGAAGGCGCGGAAAGAAGGCGCGGAAGGCGCGAAAAGAAGGCGCGGAAGGCGCGGAAAGAAGGCGCGGAAGGCGCGGAAAGAAGGCGCGGAAGGCGCGGAAAGAAGGCGCGGAAGGCGCGGAAAGAAGGCGCGGAAGGCGCGGAAAGAAGGCGCGGAAGGCGCGAAAAGAAGGCGCGGAAGGCGCGAAAAGAAGGCGCGGAAAGAAGGCGCGGAAAGAAGGCGCGGAAGGCGCGGAAAGAAGGCGCGGAAGGCGCGAAAAGAAGGCGCGGAAGGCGCGGAAAGAAGGCGCGGAAGGCGCGGAAAGAAGGCGCGGAAGGCGCGGAAAGAAGGCGCGGAAGGCGCGAAAAGAAGGCGCGGAAGGCGCGAAAAGAAGGCGCGGAAGGCGCGGAAAGAAGGCGCGGAAAGAAGGCGCGGAAAGAAGGCGCGGAAGGCGCGAAAAGAAGGCGCGGAAGGCGCGAAAAGAAGGCGCGGAAGGCGCGGAAGGAAGGCGCGGAAGGCGCGGAAAGAAGGCGCGGAAGGCGCGGAAAGAAGGCGCGGAAGGCGCGAAAAGAAGGCGCGGAAGGCGCGGAAAGAAGGCGCGGAAGGCGCGGAAAGAAGGCGCGGAAGGCGCGGAAAGAAGGCGCGGAAGGCGCGGAAAGAAGGCGCGGAAGGCGCGGAAAGAAGGCGCGGAAGGCGCGAAAAGAAGGCGCGGAAGGCGCGAAAAGAAGGCGCGGAAGGCGCGAAAAGAAGGCGCGGAAGGCGCGGAAAGAAGGCGCGGAAGGCGCGAAAAGAAGGCGCGGAAGGCGCGGAAAGAAGGCGCGGAAGGCGCGGAAAGAAGGCGCGGAAGGCGCGGAAAGAAGGCGCGGAAGGCGCGGAAAGAAGGCGCGGAAGGCGCGAAAAGAAGGCGCGGAAGGCGCGGAAAGAAGGCGCGGAAAGAAGGCGCGGAAGGCGCGGAAAGAAGGCGCGGAAAGAAGGCGCGGAAGGCGCGAAAAGAAGGCGCGGAAGGCGCGAAAAGAAGGCGCGGAAGGCGCGAAAAGAAGGCGCGGAAGGCGCGAAAAGAAGGCGCGGAAGGCGCGAAAAGAAGGCGCGGAAGGCGCGAAAAGAAGGCGCGGAAGGCGCGAAAAGAAGGCGCGGAAGGCGCGGAAAGAAGGCGCGGAAGGCGCGAAAAGAAGGCGCGGAAGGCGCGAAAAGAAGGCGCGGAAGGCGCGAAAAGAAGGCGCGGAAGGCGCGAAAAGAAGGCGCGGAAGGCGCGAAAAGAAGGCGCGGAAGGCGCGAAAAGAAGGCGCGGAAGGCGCGAAAAGAAGGCGCGGAAGGCGCGGAAAGAAGGCGCGGAAGGCGCGGAAAGAAGGCGCGGAAGGCGCGGAAAGAAGGCGCGGAAGGCGCGAAAAGAAGGCGCGGAAGGCGCGGAAAGAAGGCGCGGAAGGCGCGGAAAGAAGGCGCGGAAGGCGCGGAAAGAAGGCGCGGAAGGCGCGGAAAGAAGGCGCGGAAGGCGCGGAAAGAAGGCGCGGAAGGCGCGGAAAGAAGGCGCGGAAGGCGCGGAAAGAAGGCGCGGAAGGCGCGGAAAGAAGGCGCGGAATGCGCGGAAAGATGCGCGGAATGCGCGGAAAGATGCGCGGAATGCGCGGAAAGAAGGCGCGGAAGGCGCGGAAAGAAGGCGCGGAAGGCGCGGAAAGAAGGCGCGGAAGGCGCGGAAAGAAGGCGCGGAAGGCGCGGAAAGAAGGCGCGGAAAGAAGGCGCGGAAGGCGCGGAAAGAAGGCGCGGAAGGCGCGGAAAGAAGGCGCGGAAGGCGCGGAAAGAAGGCGCGGAAGGCGCGGAAAGAAGGCGCGGAAGGCGCGGAAAGAAGGCGCGGAAGGCGCGGAAAGAAGGCGCGGAAGGCGCGGAAAGAAGGCGCGGAAGGCGCGGAAAGAAGGCGCGGAAGGCGCGAAAAGAAGGCGCGGAAGGCGCGGAAAGAAGGCGCGGAATGCGCGGAAAGAAGGCGCGGAATGCGCGGAAAGAAGGCGCGGAAGGCGCGGAAAGAAGGCGCGGAAGGCGCGGAAAGAAGGCGCGGAAGGCGCGGAAAGAAGGCGCGGAAGGCGCGGAAAGAAGGCGCGGAAGGCGCGAAAAGAAGGCGCGGAAGGCGCGGAAAGAAGGCGCGGAAGGCGCGGAAAGAAGGCGCGGAAGGCGCGGAAAGAAGGCGCGGAAGGCGCGGAAAGAAGGCGCGGAAGGCGCGAAAAGAAGGCGCGGAAGGCGCGGAAAGAAGGCGCGGAAGGCGCGGAAAGAAGGCGCGGAAGGCGCGGAAAGAAGGCGCGGAAGGCGCGGAAAGAAGGCGCGGAAGGCGCGGAAAGAAGGCGCGGAAGGCGCGGAAAGAAGGCGCGGAAAGAAGGCGCGGAAGGCGCGGAAGGCGCGAAAAGAAGGCGCGGAAGGCGCGAAAAGAAGGCGCGGAAGGCGCGAAAAGAAGGCGCGGAAGGCGCGAAAAGAAGGCGCGGAAGGCGCGAAAAGAAGGCGCGGAAGGCGCGAAAAGAAGGCGCGGAAGGCGCGAAAAGAAGGCGCGGAAGGCGCGAAAAGAAGGCGCGGAAAGAAGGCGCGGAAGGCGCGGAAAGAAGGCGCGGAAGGCGCGAAAAGAAGGCGCGGAAGGCGCGAAAAGAAGGCGCGGAAGGCGCGAAAAGAAGGCGCGGAAGGCGCGAAAAGAAGGCGCGGAAGGCGCGAAAAGAAGGCGCGGAAGGCGCGAAAAGAAGGCGCGGAAGGCGCGGAAAGAAGGCGCGGAAGGCGCGAAAAGAAGGCGCGGAAGGCGCGGAAAGAAGGCGCGGAAGGCGCGGAAAGAAGGCGCGGAAGGCGCGGAAAGAAGGCGCGGAAGGCGCGAAAAGAAGGCGCGGAAGGCGCGAAAAGAAGGCGCGGAAGGCGCGAAAAGAAGGCGCGGAAGGCGCGGAAAGAAGGCGCGGAAGGCGCGGAAAGAAGGCGCGGAAGGCGCGGAAAGAAGGCGCGGAAGGCGCGGAAAGAAGGCGCGGAAGGCGCGGAAAGAAGGCGCGGAAGGCGCGAAAAGAAGGCGCGGAAGGCGCGAAAAGAAGGCGCGGAAGGCGCGGAAATAAGGCGCGGAAGGCGCGGAAAGAAGGCGCGGAAGGCGCGAAAAGAAGGCGCGGAAGGCGCGGAAAGAAGGCGCGGAAGGCGCGGAAAGAAGGCGCGGAAGGCGCGAAAAGAAGGCGCGGAATGCGCGGAAAGAAGGCGCGGAAGGCGCGAAAAGAAGGCGCGGAAGGCGCGAAAAGAAGGCGCGGAAGGCGCGGAAAGAAGGCGCGGAAGGCGCGGAAAGAAGGCGCGGAAGGCGCGGAAAGAAGGCGCGGAAGGCGCGGAAATAAGGCGCGGAAGGCGCGGAAATAAGGCGCGGAAGGCGCGGAAATAAGGCGCGGAAGGCGCGGAAATAAGGCGCGGAAGGCGCGGAAATAAGGCGCGGAAAGAAGGCGCGGAAGGCGCGAAAAGAAGGCGCGGAAGGCGCGAAAAGAAGGCGCGGAAGGCGCGGAAAGAAGGCGCGGAAGGCGCGGAAATAAGGCGCGGAAGGCGCGGAAATAAGGCGCGGAAGGCGCGGAAATAAGGCGCGGAAGGCGCGGAAATAAGGCGCGGAAGGCGCGGAAATAAGGCGCGGAAGGCGCGGAAATAAGGCGCGGAAGGCGCGGAAATAAGGCGCGGAAGGCGCGGAAATAAGGCGCGGAAGGCGCGGAAATAAGGCGCGGAAGGCGCGGAAATAAGGCGCGGAAGGCGCGGAAAGAAGGCGCGGAAGGCGCGGAAAGAAGGCGCGGAAGGCGCGGAAAGAAGGCGCGGAAGGCGCGGAAAGAAGGCGCGGAAGGCGCGGAAAGAAGGCGCGGAAGGCGCGGAAATAAGGCGCGGAAGGCGCGAAAAGAAGGCGCGGAAGGCGCGAAAATAAGGCGCGGAAGGCGCGAAAATAAGGCGCGGAAGGCGCGGAAAGAAGGCGCGGAAGGCGCGGAAATAAGGCGCGGAAGGCGCGGAAATAAGGCGCGGAAGGCGCGGAAAGAAGGCGCGGAAGGCGCGGAAAGAAGGCGCGGAAGGCGCGGAAAGAAGGCGCGGAAGGCGCGGAAAGAAGGCGCGGAAGGCGCGGAAAGAAGGCGCGGAAGGCGCGGAAAGAAGGCGCGGAAGGCGCGGAAAGAAGGCGCGGAAGGCGCGGAAAGAAGGCGCGGAAGGCGCGAAAAGAAGGCGCGGAAGGCGCGAAAAGAAGGCGCGGAAGGCGCGGAAAGAAGGCGCGGAAGGCGCGGAAAGAAGGCGCGGAAGGCGCGAAAAGAAGGCGCGGAAGGCGCGGAAAGAAGGTGCGGAAGGCGCGAAAAGAAGGCGCGGAAGGCGCGAAAAGAAGGCGCGGAAGGCGCGAAAAGAAGGCGCGGAAGGCGCGAAAAGAAGGCGCGGAAGGCGCGGAAAGAAGGCGCGGAAGGCGCGAAAAGAAGGCGCGGAAGGCGCGAAAAGAAGGCGCGGAAGGCGCGAAAAGAAGGCGCGGAAGGCGCGAAAAGAAGGCGCGGAAGGCGCGGAAAGAAGGCGCGGAAGGCGCGAAAAGAAGGCGCGGAAGGCGCGGAAAGAAGGCGCGGAAGGCGCGGAAAGAAGGCGCGGAAGGCGCGGAAAGAAGGCGCGGAAGGCGCGGAAAGAAGGCGCGGAAGGCGCGAAAAGAAGGCGCGGAAGGCGCGAAAAGAAGGCGCGGAAGGCGCGAAAAGAAGGCGCGGAAGGCGCGGAAAGAAGGCGCGGAAGGCGCGAAAAGAAGGCGCGGAAGGCGCGGAAAGAAGGCGCGGAAGGCGCGAAAAGAAGGCGCGGAAGGCGCGAAAAGAAGGCGCGGAAGGCGCGAAAAGAAGGCGCGGAAGGCGCGAAAAGAAGGCGCGGAAGGCGCGGAAAGAAGGCGCGGAAGGCGCGGAAAGAAGGCGCGGAAGGCGCGAAAAGAAGGCGCGGAAGGCGCGAAAAGAAGGCGCGGAAGGCGCGGAAAGAAGGCGCGGAAGGCGCGAAACGAAGGCGCGGAAAGAAGGCGCGGAAGGCGCGAAAAGAAGGCGCGGAAGGCGCGAAAAGAAGGCGCGGAAGGCGCGAAAAGAAGGCGCGGAAGGCGCGAAAAGAAGGCGCGGAAGGCGCGAAAAGAAGGCGCGGAAGGCGCGGAAAGAAGGCGCGGAAGGCGCGGAAAGAAGGCGCGGAAGGCGCGGAAATAAGGCGCGGAAGGCGCGGAAATAAGGCGCGGAAGGCGCGGAAATAAGGCGCGGAAGGCGCGGAAATAAGGCGCGGAAGGCGCGGAAATAAGGCGCGGAAGGCGCGGAAATAAGGCGCGGAAGGCGCGGAAATAAGGCGCGGAAATAAGGCGCGGAAGGCGCGGAAATAAGGCGCGGAAGGCGCGGAAATAAGGCGCGGAAGGCGCGGAAATAAGGCGCGGAAGGCGCGGAAATAAGGCGCGGAAGGCGCGGAAAGAAGGCGCGGAAGGCGCGGAAAGAAGGCGCGGAAGGCGCGGAAAGAAGGCGCGGAAGGCGCGGAAAGAAGGCGCGGAAGGCGCGGAAAGAAGGCGCGGAAGGCGCGGAAAGAAGGCGCGGAAGGCGCGGAAAGAAGGCGCGGAAGGCGCGGAAAGAAGGCGCGGAAGGCGCGGAAAGAAGGCGCGGAAGGCGCGAAAAGAAGGCGCGGAAGGCGCGAAAAGAAGGCGCGGAAGGCGCGAAAAGAAGGCGCGGAAGGCGCGGAAAGAAGGCGCGGAAGGCGCGGAAAGAAGGCGCGGAAGGCGCGGAAAGAAGGCGCGGAAGGCGCGGAAAGAAGGCGCGGAAGGCGCGGAAAGAAGGCGCGGAAGGCGCGAAAAGAAGGCGCGGAAAGAAGGCGCGGAAAGAAGGCGCGGAAAGAAGGCGCGGAAAGAAGGCGCGGAAAGAAGGCGCGGAAAGAAGGCGCGGAAAGAAGGCGCGGAAGGCGCGGAAAGAAGGCGCGGAAGGCGCGGAAAGAAGGCGCGGAAAGAAGGCGCGGAAGGCGCGGAAAGAAGGCGCGGAAGGCGCGGAAAGAAGGCGCGGAAGGAAGGCGCGGAAGGCGCGAAAAGAAGGCGCGAAATTTGGGTAGGAGGCCGTGTGAGGATCTTCCCATGATATGACACGCCCACAGTGGCGTTGGGCAGAACTGTGGTGAAATTTGGTGCCACAGTGATGTCATTAACCCACTTTACACCTTACATGATCTGAGCTCTGATTTTTTTTTTATGTGTCGACACCCTGCTGTCCGAAGCGTCACCGACCATGAGAGTGACGTCACAGTGCGCATCGCTTTTGCGAAATTACAGAGGAAGGTAGCAGGCACCACTGAGCAAAATTTCTAACTTGTGCCTCGCAGTCTAACCCAATTACTGTGTTTCTAAAAGTGATATTTTAATAGTTTTTTTTTTTTTTTTTTGGTGTTAGGGCGCAAAACTTCTATGGTCATTAGCGCCCAGCCCGTGACTTAGGAAACAGTAAAAAACCGAAATTGAAAACCAGCAGCAATGGGAACAAAGTCATAAAATTGGAGAAACTAAAAGCAGAAGGAATGCTTAAAAATCCACTACAGAAAGGGGTTGGTTGTCCCCAAAAAAGGCTTCAAATGACTGACGTCATTTCACTGTCACTAATAAACTGGAGAACGCGGTCGGCTGAGCGCGTGTCATCTGCTAAAATCGACGAGAGATCAGGCGATAGCTGTAGACGGGAGCGTAACGGATTAAAATAGGGGCATTCAATTAAAAGGTGTCTTACCGTCCACAGCTGAGAGCAGTGGGGACAGAGTGGGGGAGGATCGCCGCTTAAAAGATGTCGATGGCTAAAAAGACAGTGCCCTATCCGGAGTCTAGCTAAAATTACCTCCTCCCGACGACGCGTTCGGGAGGAAGAGGTCCAAGCGCAAGGAAGGGCTTTCACTTCCCGCAATTTATTATGGGGAAGTGTGGACCAATGCGCATGCCATAAATGAGCAACTTTGCGACATAAACCGCTCCGTAGATCGGTGAAGGGAAGCGACTGAATAGCTGGCAGAGGAAGAGAAACTGCAGCCTTGGCTGCTATATCAGCCGCCTCATTCCCACAGATACCAGCGTGTCCCGGGAGCCAGAGGAACGCCACCGAGACGCCCCCCAGGTGAAGCAAGCGCAGACAGTCCTGAATCCGGTGGACCAGAGGGTGCACAGGGTAAAGAGCTTGGAGACTGAGGAGAGAGCTGAGAGAATCTGAGCAGATTACGTACTGTATCCGCTGATGGCGGCGGATGTAGTGGACAGCCTGGAGAACAGCGAAAAGCTCCGCAGTATAAACCGAACACTGGTCGGGAAGCCGAAAGTGATTTGGGGCGTCGCCAACAATATAGGCACTCCCTACACCCAACGATGTTTTCGAGCCGTCGGTGTAAATAAAGGTGGCGTCCGTCATTTGTGCACATAGAGCAGCAAATGCCCGACGATAAACAAGTGAAGGTGTACCATCCTTTGGAAATTGACAAAGATCACGGAGCAGACAGATCCGGGGACGGAGCCAAGGCGGTGCTGTACCCCAAGTTGTCAAGAAGGTTTTAGGAAAGCGGAAGGAAAGAGAATGGAGCAGTTGACGGAAGCGGACTCCCGGGGGTAGTAGGGAGGAGGAGCGGCCTGCATACCCTACATCAAAGGAGGCGTCGAAAAAAAGGGTCATGGGCTGGATTAGCAGGCATGGAAGACAGATGGCTAGCATAACGGCTCAGAAGGACCGCTCGCCGATTGGACAGCGGAGGTTCAGCAGTCTCAGCATAAAGGCTTTCCACAGGGCTAGTGTAAAAAGCTCCAGACGCTAAACGTAATCCACGGTGGTGGATAGAGTCGAGACGACGAAGAATAGACGGCCGAGCAGAGGAGTAGACTATGCTTCCATAGTCCAATTTCGAGCGCACTAAGGCACGATAGAGGCGGAGAAGGACCACTCGGTCCGCTCCCCAGGAGGTACCATTCAGGACACGGAGGGTGTTGAGCGTTCGCAGACAGCGAGCCGAAAGATAGGAAACGTGGGAGGACCAGCACAGTTTTCTGTCAAACATAAGACCCAAGAATTTAGTGACGTCTGAAAACGGAAGGTTGACAGGACCTAGATGTAAGGAGGGCGGAAGACACTCCTTTCGTCGCCAAAAATTAACACAAACGGTCTTACTGGGAGAAAAACGGAAGCCGGTTTCGAGGCTCCAAGAGTGGAGGCGATCGAGACATCCTTGAAGACGTCGTTCAAGAAGGCTGGTCCGTTGAGAGCTGTAGTAGATCGCAAAATCGTCCACAAAGAGGGAGCCCGAGACATCAGGAAGGAGACAATCCATAATTGGATTTATAGCGATGGCAAACAGTACAACACTCAGCACGGAGCCCTGGGGTACCCCGTTTTCTTGAGAGAAAGGACGGGAGAGAGTAGTGTTCACCCGCATCCTAAATGTTCGCTCTGCCATAAATTCGCGAAGAAAAATGGGCAGCCGGCCTCGAAAGCCCCATGAGAACAGTGTGCGGTGGATGCCTGTCCTCCAACAGGTATCGTATGCTCTCTCCAGATCAAAAAATATTGCTACCGTTTGGCGTTTCCGGAGAAAATTGTTCATGATATAAGTGGAGAGAGCAACAAGATGGTCAACTGCAGAGCGATGCTTTCGGAATCCGCATTGGGCAGGTGTTAAAAGACTGCGTGATTCCAGCCACCAAGCTAAACGGTAATTCACCATACGCTCCAAAATCTTACAGACACTACTCGTGAGAGAAATGGGGCGATAGCTAGAGGGGAGATGTTTGTCCTTTCCAGGTTTCGGAACAGGAACGACGATAGCTTCCCGCCATCGTCTGGGAAAAGTACTGTCGGTCCAAATTCGATTATAAAGGCGAAGGAGGTAACGCAGACTATGGGTTGATAAATGCAGCAACATTTGGACGTGGATACCATCCGATCCTGGGGCGGAGGAGCGAGAAGAAGAGAGGGCATGTTGGAGTTCCCGCATGGAGAAAACAGTATTGTAGCTTTCGTGATTTTGAGAGGAGAAAGCAAGGTTTCGCACTTCCGCTGCACGTTTCTTCGGGAGAAACGCTGACGGGTAATTTGACGAGCTCGAAATCTCAGCAAAGTGCTGACCCAATGAGTTAGAAATTGCGACGGGGTCCACTAAGGTATCATGCGCGACAGTGAGCCCAGAGACCGGGGAGAAACTAGGCGCGCCTGAGAACCGTCGTAGCCGACTCCAAACTTCCGAGGAGGGAGTGAAGGTGTTAAAGGAGCTAATAAAGAATTTCCAGCTCGCCTTCTTGCTATCGCGGACGACACGACGGCATCGCGCTCGGAGCTGCTTATAGCGGATACAGTTTGCCAAAGTAGGATGGCGACGGAAAATGCGAAGAGCACGTCACCGCTCACGTATTGCGTCACGGCATGCCTCGTTCCACCAAGGAACTGGGGGGCGCCAGGGCAATTCGGAGGTGCGTGGTATTGAACGTTCCGCAGCTGTAAGAATAACGTCGGTAATATGTGTGACCTCATTGTCGACGCTGGGAAAGCGACGGTCATCGAATGTCGCTAGAGACGAAAAAAGTGTCCAATCGGCTTGGGCAAACTTCCAGCGTCGCGGGCGCATGTATGGCAGTTGAGGCTGCAGCCTAAGGACACATGGAAAGTGGTCACTCGAGTGTGTATCATCAAGGGCGAACCATTCGAAGCGCCGAGCTAGCGGAACAGTACCGATCGCAATGTCCAAATGAGATAAATTTGTCGTGGAGGCAGACAAAAACGTGTGGACCCCAGTGTTGAGGCAAACTAGATCTGCTTGGTGGAAGACGTCTAGCAATAGTGAGCCACGTGGACAAGGATGTGGAGATCCCCAAAGCGGGTGGTGGGCATTGAAGTCCCCAACCAGCAAATAGGGGGGTGGAAGCTGACCAAGAAGATGAAGGAGATCAGCTCGTGCCATTGGTGTGGATGATGGAATGTATACAGTACAAAGAGAGAACGTGTATCCAGAAAGGGAAAGACGGACGGCGACAGCTTGGAAGGAACTGTTTAAGGGGATTGGATGATAATGGAGAGTATCATGGAGAAGAATCATGAGTCCTCCATGGGCTGGAGTGCCTTCCACAGAGGGGAGGTCATATCGGACGGACTGAAAATGAGGGAAAACAAAGCAGTCATTAGGACGCAGCTTTGTTTCCTGAAGACAGAAGATGACCGGCGAGTAGGATTGTAAGAGGATCGACAATTCATCCAGATTGGCTCGAATGCCGCGGATATTCCAGTGGATAATGGACATAGGGTGAACAGAAAATGGAGGAATATGACCAAGGGTGCTGTCAACTCAACGACTGCTCTGAGCTTGCGACCGACAGCAGGGAATGGCATTCAGCCGAAGGCAGAAGATCCTGATCCATAGGTTGGTCAGGAGCAGCTCCTGCCCCCAGCGATCGGCCGGTTGACCGGCCACCAGCAGTGCGCCTCGGCGACACAGAAGACGGCCGAGGGCGATTTCCGCCAGGTGGCGCTGTGGATGGGACACGCCTTGGTGGAGAAGGAGAGGAACTGGGTTTCTTTGTAGCCTTCTTGGAAGTATGAGGTTTAGATGAAGGAGGAACCGATGGTTGGGAAGTTGCCGTACATAAAAACTCTTCACGAGTATGCTCTTTCTTCGAAGACTTGGTGTCTGACTTTTGGGCTCGAGATTTAGCAGAACCCGATGAAGGGTGAGCCATAGAGTGGGCAGGCGAAAGTGGTGAGGTTGAACGGGCGATCTTTGCGCTGGCCGATCTGACGACCGTGGCACTAAAGGTGAGGTCGCAAGTCTGCGTGGCCGTCTCCTTTGTTGGCCGAGGGGAAGCAAGGACAGTGCTGTATTTGCCTGTCTGAGGCACGGTGGGCTGTCGACTGGCGAATAATTTTCGAGCAGCAAAGGTCGACACCTTTTCCTTCACTCTTATTTCCTGGATGAGCTTTTCGTCCTTAAAAACTGGGCAATCTCTAGAGGAAGCAGCGTGGTCACCCATACAGTTGATTGAGCGAGGGGATGGAGGTGGACAAACACCCCCATGGGCATCCTTGCCACACGTAACACATTTGGCCGGATTGGAACAGGACTGGCTGGTGTGATTGAACCGCTGACATCGATAGCAACGCGTAGGGTTTGGGACGTAAGGGCGAACGGAAATTATCTCATAGCCTGCTTTGATTTTCGATGGTAGTTGAACTTTGTCAGATGTCAAGAAGTCAGTGCGGGTTGGAATGATCTTCGTGTCAACCCTTTTCGTAACTATGAACAGCCGTTACGCCCTGGTCAGACAGGTAGTGCTGAATTTCTTCGTCAGACAATCCATCGAGGGAGCGTGTATAAACGACTCCACGCGAGGAATTTAAGGTACGGTGCGGTTCCACCCGGACAGGGAAGGTGTGGAGCAGAGAAGTATGCAGCAATTTTTGTGCCTGGAGGGCACTGTGTGTTTCTAACAACAGGGTGCCATTCCGTAATCTGGAACAAGACTTTACAGGACCTGCAATTGCGTCGACACCTTTCTGAATAATGAAAGGGTTGACCGTGGAGAAGTCGTGACCTTCGTCAGACCGAGAAACAACAAAGAACTGTGGCAACGATGGAAGAACCGTCTGTGGCTGAGACTCAGTGAACTTACGCTTGTGAGCAGACATAGTGGAAGGTGAGGAAACCATTGCGGAAGAATCCCCCATGATTACCGGCGTCTCCGATGGCGCGCTCCTCCCTTGTGGGGGCCCTCACTGAGGGCACACCCGCCTTAGGTGATTGTTCACACCTCAGGTCACACCTCCCGACAAACGGACGGAGGGACCAATCGGCACTTTCGGAAGGTATCAGCTCGGGTAATCACCCCTCCCTGGGCCTGGCCGTTACCAGGGGGTACGTACGTGTCCTACCTGTCTACCCGGGGCGGGGAATTACGCGTTACCCCGTCACCGGCTACGCATGGAAGTGCGTGGGTCGGCCTTCAGACACGCACAGGGAGGAAAAAAGAGAAAGGGAAAGGAAAGAAGAGGGGGTCTCAAACGCCGCAGCGGAGAAAAGGGCAAAGAGAAAAGGGAAGGAAAAGAGAAGGACAGAGGAAGGACAAGGACTTGCAAGCGTAGAAATCAAGGAATTTGGAACAGTTTCGAGCGTCCGTCTCCAGACGTACGCACAAACTATACTCCCAGAGGGGGAGAAAGGTAAGGGAAGAGCCAGAGGTGAAGGGGGGGGGCGAAGATGGGGGACGGGGAAGGATGCGGAAAGGGAAGGTATGCAGCCCGGAAAGGAAGGAGGGCCACGTTAGCTCGGGGTCCCGTGCTCGCTACGCACGTGTCCACAGAAGAGTTGTGGACCCCCTGGGGGGGCCGAGGAAGAGAGACTGCAGCCTTGGCCGCTATATCGGCCGCCTCATTCCCACAGATACCAGCGTGTCCCGGGAGCCAGAGGAACACCACCGAGACGCCCCCCAGGTGGAGCAAGCGCAGACAGTCCTGAATCCGGTGGACCAGAGGGTGCACAGGGTAAAGAGCTTGGAGACTGAGGAGAGAGCTGAGAGAATCTGAGCAGATAACGTACTGTATCCGCCGATGGCGGCGGATGTAGTGGACAGCCTGGAGAACAGCGTAAAGCTCCGCAGTATACACCGAACACTGGTCGGGAAGCCGAAATTGATTTTGGGGTGTCGCCAACAATATAGGCACTCCCTACACCTAACGATGTTTTCGAGCCGTCGGTGTAAATAAATGTGGCGTCCGTCATTTGTGCACATAGAGCAGCAAATGCCCGACGATAAGCAAGTGTAGGAGTGAAACTTCCTGGCAGATTAAAACTGTGTGCCCGACCGAGACTCGAACTCGGGACCTTTGCCTTTCGCGGGCAAGTGCTCTACCAACTGAGCTACCGAAGCACGACTCACGCCCGGTACTCACAGCTTTACTTCTGCCAGCACCTCGTCTCCTACCTTCCAAACTTTACAGAAGCTCTCCTGCGAACTTCTTTCAGGAGTGCTAGTTCTGCAAGGTTCGCAGGAGAGCTTCTGTAAAGTTTGGAAGGTAGGAGACGAGGTACTGGCAGAAGTAAAGCTGTGAGTACCGGGCGTGAGTCGTGCTTCGGTAGCTCAGTTGGTAGAGCACTTGCCCGCGAAAGGCAAAGGTCCCGAGTTCGAGTCTCGGTCGGACACACAGTTTTAATCTGCCAGGAAGTTTCATATCAGCGCACACTCCGCTGCAGAGTGAAAATCTCATTCTGGAAAGTGTAGGGGTACCATCCTTGGGAAATCGACAAAGGTCACGGAGCAGGCAGATCCGGGGACGGAGCCAAGGCGGTGCTGTACCCCAAGTTGTCAAGAAGGTTTTAGGAAAGCGGAAGGAAAGAGAATGGAGCAGTTGACGGAAGCGGACTCCCGGGGTAGTAGGGAGGAGGAGCGGCCTGCATACCCTACATCAAATGAGGCGTCGAAAAAAAGGGCATGGGCTGGATTAGCAGGCATGGAAGATAGATGGCTAGCATAACGACTTAGAAGGACCACTCGCCGATTGGACAACGGAGGTTCAGCAGTCTCAGCATAAAGGCTTTCCACAGGGCTAGTGTAAAAAGCTCCAGACACTAAACGTAATGCACGGTGGTGGATAGAGTCGAGACGCCGAAGAACAGACGGCCGAGCAGAGGAGTAGACTATGCTTCCATAATCCAATTTCGAGCGCACTAAGGCGCGATAGAGGCGGAGAAGGACCACTCGGTCCGCTCCCCAGGAGGTACCATTCAGGACACGGAGGGTGTTAAGCGATCGCAGACAGCGAGCCGAAAGATAGGAAACGTGGGAGGACCAGCACAGTTTTCTGTCAAACGTAAGACCCAAGAATTTAGCGACGTCTGAAAACGGAAGGTTGACAGGTCCTAGATGTAAGGAGGGCGGAAGAAACTCCTTACGTCGCCAAAAATTAACACAAACGGTCTTACTGGGAGAGAAACGGAAGCCTGTTTCGATGCTCCAAGAGTGGAGGCGATCGAGACATCCTTGAAGACGACGTTCAAGAAGGCTGGTCCGTTGAGAGCTGTAGCAGATCGCAAAATCATCCACAAAGAGGGAGCCCGAGACATCGGGAAGGAGACAATCCATAATTGGATTTATAGCGATGGCAAACAGTACAACACTCAGCACGGAGCCCTGGGGTACCCCGTTTTCTTGGGAGAAAGTACGGGAGAGAGTAGTGTTCACCCGTACCCTAAATGTGGGCTCTGCCATAAATTCGCGAAGAAAAAGGGGCAGCCGGCCTCGAAAGCCCCATGAGAACAGTGTGCGGAGGATGCCTGTCCTCCAACAGGTATCGTATGCTCTCTCCAGATCAAAAAATATTGCTACCGTTTGGCGTTTCCGGAGAAAATTGTTCATGATATAAGTGGAGAGAGCAACAAGATGGTCAACTGCAGAACGATGCTTTCGGAATCCGCATTGGGTTGGTGTTAAAAGACTGCGGGATTCCAGCCACCAAGCTAAACGGTAATTCACCATACGCTCCATAACCTTACAGACACTACTCGTGAGAGAAATGGGGCGATAGCTAGAGGGGAGATGTTTGTCCTTTCCAGGTTTCGGAACAGGAACGACGATAGCTTCCCGCCATCGTCTGGAAAAAGTACTGTCGGTCCAAATTCGATTATAAAGGCGAAGGAGGTAACGCAGACTATGGGTTGATAAATGCAGCAACATTTGGACGTGGATACCATCTGGTCCTGGGGCGGAGGAGCGAGAAGAAGAGAGTGCATGTTGGAGTTCCCGCAAGGAGAAAACAGTATTATAGCTTTCGCGATTTTGAGAGGAGAAAGCAAGAGGTCGCACTTCCGCTGCACGTTTCTTCGGGAGAAACGCTGGCGGGTAATTTGAAGAGCTCGAAATCTCGGCAAAGTGCTGACCCAACGAGTTAGAAATTGCGACGGGGTCCACTAATGTGTCATGCGCGACAGTGAGCCCAGAGACCGGGGAGAAACTAGGCGCGCCTGAGAACCGTCGAAGCCGACTCCAAACTTCCGAGGAGGGAGTGAAGGTGTTAAAGGAGCTAATAAAGAATTTCCAGCTTGCCTTCTTGCTATCGCTGATGACACGACGGCATCGCGCTCGGAGCTGCTTATAGCGGATACAGTTGGCCAAAGTAGGATGGTGGCGGAAAACGCGGAGAGCACGTCGCCGCTCACGTAGTGCATCACGGCATGCCTCGTTCCACCAAGGAACTGGGGGGCGCCAGGGCAATTCGGAGGTGCGTGGTATTGAATGTTCCGCAGCTGTAAGAATAACGTCGGTAATGTGTGACCTCATCGTCGACGCTGGGAAACTGACGGTCATCGAATGTCGCTAGAGACGAAAAAAGTGTCCAATCGGCTTGAGCAAACTTCCAGCGTCGCGGGCGCATATATGGCTGTTGAGGCTGCAGTCTAAGGACACATGGAAAGTGGTCACTCGAGTGTGTATCATCAAGGGCGAACCATTCGAAGCGCCAAGCTAGCGGAACAGTACCGACCGCAAGGTCCAAATGAGATAAATTTGCCGTGGAGGCAGACAAAAACGTAGGGACCCCAGTGTTGAGGCAAACTAGATCTGCTTGGTGGAAGACGTCTAGCAATAGTGAGCCACGTGGACAAGGATGTGGAGATCCCCAAAGCGGGTGGTGGACATTGAAGTCCCCAACCAGCAAATATGGGGGTGGAAGCTGACCAAGAAGATGAAGGAGATCAGCTCGTGCCATTGGTGTGGACGATGGAATGTATACAGTACAAAGAGAGAACGTGTATCCGGAAAGGGAAAGACGGACGGCGACAGCTTGGAAGGAAGTGTTTAAATGGATTGGGTGATAATGGAGAGTTTCATGGAGAAGAATCATGAGTCCTCCATGTGCTGGAGTGCCTTCAACACAGGGGAGATCATATCGGATGGACTGAAAATGAGGGAGAACAAAGCAGTCATGGGGACGCAGCTTTGTTTCCTGAAGACAGAAGATGACCGGCGAGTAGGATTGTAAGAGGATCGACAATTCATCCCGATTGGCTCGAATACCGCGGATATTCCAGTGGATAATGGACATAGGGTGACCAAGGGTGCTGTCAACTCAACGACTGCTCTGAGCTTGCGACCGACAGCATGGAATGGCATTCAGCCGAAGGCAGAAGATCCTGATCCATAGGTTGGTCAGGAGCAGCTCCTGCCACCAGCGACCGGCCGGTTGATCGGCCGCCAGCAGTGCGTCTCGGCGACACAGAAGACGGCCGAGGGCGACTTCCGCCACGTGGTGCTGTAGATGGGACTCGCCTTGGCGGAGAAGGAGAGGAACTGGGTTTCTTTGTAGCCTTCTTGGAAGTATGATGTTTAGAGGAAGGAGGAACCGATGGTTGCGAAGTTGCCGTACGTAAAAACTCTTCACGAGTATGCTCTTTTTTCGAAGTCTTGGTGTCTGACTTTTGGGCTCGAGATTTAGCAGAACTCGACGAAGGGTGAGCCAGAGAGTGGTCAGGCGAAAGTGGTGAGGTTGAACGGGCGATCTTTGCGCTGGCCGATCTGACGACCGTGGCACTAAAGGTGAGGTCGCAAGTCTGCGTGGCCGCCTCCTTTGTTGGCCGAGGAGAAGCAAGGACAGTGCTGTATTTTCCTTTCTGAGGCACGGTGGGCTGTCGACTGGCGAATAATTTTCGAGCAGCAAAGGTCGACACCTTTTCCTTTACTCTAATTTCCTGGATGAGCTTTTCGTCCTTAAAAACGGGACAATCTCGAGAGGAAGCGGCGTGGTCACCCATACAGTTGATGCAGCGAGGGGATGGAGGTGGACAAGCACCCTCATGGGCATCCCTGCCACACGTAACACATTTGGCCGGATTGGAACAGGACTGGCTGGTGTGATTGAACTGCTGGCACCGATAGCAACGCGTAGGGTTCGGGACGTAAGGGCGAACGGAAATTATCTCATAGCCGGCTTTGATTTTCGATGGTAGTTGAACTTTGTCAGATGTCAAGAAGACAGTGCGGGTTGGAATGATGTTCGTGTCAACCCTTTTCATAACCCTATGAACAGCCGTTACGCCCTGGTCAGACAGGTAGTGCTGAATTTCTTCGTCAGACAGTCCATCGAGGGAGCGTGTATAAACGACTCCACACGAGGAATTTAAGGTACGGTGCGGTTCCACCCGGACAGGGAAGGTGTGTAATAGTGACGTACGCAGCAATTTTTGTGCCTGGAGGGCACTGACTGTTTCTAACAACAGGGTGCCATTCCGTAATCTGGAACAAGACTTTACAGGACCTGCAATTGCGTCGACACCTTTCTGAATAATGAAAGGGTTGACCGTGGAGAAGTCGTGACCTTCGTCAGACCGAGAAACAACAAGGAACTGTGGCAACGATGGAAGAACTGACTGTGGTTGAGACTCAGTGAACTTACGTTTGTGAGCAGACATAGTGGAAGGTGAGGAAACCATTGCGGAAGAATCCCCCATGATTACCGGCGTCTCCGATGACGCGCTCCTCCCTTGTGGGGGCCCTCTCTGAGGGCACTCCCGCCTTAGGTGATTGTTCACACCTCAGGTCACACCTCCCGACAAACGGACGGAGGGATCAATCGGCACTTTCGGAAGGTATCAGCTCGGGTAATCACCCCTCCATGGGCCTGGCCGTTACCAGGGGGTACGTACGTGTCCTACCTGTCTACCCGGGGCGGTGAATTACGCGTTACCCCGTCACCGGCTACGCATGGAAGTGCGTGGGTTGGCCTTCAGACACGCACAGGGAGGAAGAAAGGGAAAGGAAAGAAGAGAGGTCTAAAACGCTGCAGCGGAGAAGGTAGAGAGAAGAGGTAAGGAAAAGAGAAGGACAAAGGAAGGATGAAGACTTACAAGCAAGGAAGGAAGGCGAAGAATGTAGTATATTTACAAGCGTCCGTCTCCGGACGTAGGCACAAACCATAACCCCAGAGAAAGGGAAAGAAAGAGCCAGAGGTGAAGGGGGGGGCGAAGATGGGGGTTGGGGAAGGATGCGGAAAGGGAAGGTATGCAGCCCGGAAAGGAAGGAAGGCCACATCAGCTCGGGGTCCCGTGCTCGCTACGCACGTATCCACAAAAGAGTTGTGGATCCCCTGGGGGGATATTTTAATCGTGTTGTGTAAGGATAGTTTTCTCAGGTGTTGTAAAACGTGAATACCATTTTCGTTTCAGATGGTTTGTCTCTGTATTGTGAAAATACTACTTAAAAAAAAAACAGGCACTCCTGCAGCCTTTGCAGTGTGTCACGAAAACAATTTTAACACTACAATAAAGATTAAGAAAAGGCAAAAGTACTACAATAGACGTTAACTCTGAGATGACTAGGTTCTGATCCTCTTGCTGCGTACACTAAGTCGGCAGAATTCTCGAGATCTTAGAACTGCACACTACACAGCCAACAGACGTCACTGACACGACATGGTTAGAGGCTGACTTACATGCAAACACGTGCTGTGCACAGACAACGAGTAGTCGATTTCGACCAGAGAGCTTATCGTGCAAAATGAGCTTTAAATTAACTGGCGACAGGAAGAACATCCGGCCACAGAGTTAAAGAAAAGGGTCGCAGTAAGACAGGATAAACGAGGAGAGAGGGTGGAATCGACGTAGAGGAGAGAGGCCCTTACGCAACGTTTTACGTTTCTTATAACAAAGGAAAACTGTCTCCTTAATTACTTAAGTAAATAGGTTGCTGTGCTGCTGATGAATAGGAATTTCTAAGGGACTCAGTAGCACGGTGCTTACACACTGTCCTTATTATCAACGAGCCAACAATTTAGCGAGTAATATACAATCATGTCATGAGCTGTGACAGTGTCGCACTAGAGAAGTGAATAGAGCACCTGTAAAAGGGGATGTAGGACAAACAGAGGTGAAGGTGGAGCATCAGGAGTGTGATAGGGACACATTCACGCATAGATTTATTTCAAGTACATCGATGTAAGGTTTATATATGGGCAGGGATGGTAGTGCGTGAGGATCCTCACAGAGGGGGGAAAAACTTGAGCGGCAGGAGCATTCTCTTTGCTAACATGAGTGCTTGAAATTAAGGTAGTATCCACCTTCCGTAAGGAAGCGAAAACGCACAAGGGTTTGGGCAAGCTTCAAGGATTTTGCCAAACGCCAGGTTACTCCACAGATGCACAGGGTACAGCGTTCTCTTTCCGTAGTATATATCCGTGGTTAAGTGCGACTAGAGCGGAAGTGACATTAAACTACAATTCCTCTTCGAGGGGGGTTAGCTGTATTCTCCACCTCTTGGTGGAGACTTTTTTCTTTCGGAGCTTTTTGGGTCAGATGTTCGTCGTCCATTCTACTTCCCACTTTTGTATGATAAACCGGCTACGATGCGCCCCTAAGTCAGTTTCTGGGATCTGTATTGGCAGCAGGTCCGTTTTGAAGGCTTCCTTAGCTGAGGCGTCAGCACGATCATTCACAGGAATTTTCAGCCGTGTATGACGCAGATTGTGGCTTCCAGCGGGTTTGTTGAGGTCGACCGTCAGCAAAATAAGACGGAGACGTTTCTACGTGCGACTAGAAGATCTGTGCGTGACATGTCCCAGAAGTTATTATTAGTGGTATTTGATATCCAAGTCACCTGGACTATTTTCTATGCTTATATAGTTCGACGAACATATGGTACAGCCCCTCTGTATTTGGGAATCGGCGTATGAGTCTAAAGTGTTAGATGACGGTCTCACAAAGAGAAGGTAGGAGGAGATATCAACAGAATATCCTTATTTGCCTCAGACTGCAACAGACTTTTGGCATCGGTTAATAAATCTAACCCCCCCCCCCCCCCCCACCATGAACCATGGACCTTGCCGTTGGTGGGGAGGCTTGCGTGCCTCAGCGATACAGATAGCCGTACCGTAGGTGCAACCACAACGGAGGGGTATCTGTTGAGAGGCCAGACAAACGCGTGGTTCCTGAAGAGGGGCAGCAGCCTTTTCAGTAGTTGCAAGGGCAACAGTCTGGATGATTGACTGATTTGGCCTTGTAACAATAACCAAAACGGCCTTGCTGTGCCGGTACTGCGAACGGCTGAAAGCAAGGGGAAACTACAGCCGTAATTTTTCCCGAGGGCATGCAGCTTTACTGTATGATTAAATGATGATGGCATCCTCTTGGGTAAAATATAGAGGGAGACCAAGACATGAATACACTAAGCAGATTCAGAAGGATGTAGGCTGCAGTAGGTACTGGGAGATGAAGAAGCTTGCACAGGATAGAGTAGCATGGAGAGCTGCATCAAACCAGTCTCAGGACTGAAGACAACAACAACAACAACAATAAATCTACGGGAAACTCTCGGCGACGAGTTGCTTTAGTGATCTACATCAGTACTCTGAAATTCATAGTTAAGTTCATTGGGGACACGTTGAAAATGTGTGCCCCGACCGGGACTCGAACCCGGGATCTCCTGCTTACATGGCAGACGCTCTATCCATCTGAGCCCGTTTGCAGCTAGGGTGTCCATTTAATTATCATTTCATTTCTAGCTTAGCTGTATGGTCGTTTACGGTAGCTGTTCTTTCGGGAACACATATTACCATAGTATATACACTCCTGGAAATTGAAATAAGAACACCGTGAATTCATTGTCCCAGGAAGAGGAAACTTTATTGACACATTCCTGGGGTCAGATACATCACATGATCACACTGACAGAACCACAGGCACATAGACACAGGTAACAGAGCATGCACAATGTCGGCACTAGTACAGTGTATATCCACCTTTCGCAGCAATGCAGGCTGCTATTCTCCCATGGAGACGATCGTAGAGATGCTGGATGTAGTCCTGTGGAACGGCTTGCCATGCCATTTCCACCTGGCGCCCCAGTTGGACCAGCGTTCGTGCTGGACGTGCAGACCGCGTGAGACGACGCTTCATCCAGTCCCAAACATGCTCAATGGGGGACAGATCCGGAGATCTTGCTGGCCAGGGTAGTTGATTTACACCTTCTAGAGCACGTTGGGTGGCACGGGATACATGCGGACGTGCATTGTCCTGTTGGAACAGCAAGTTCCCTTGCCGGTCTAGGAATGGTAGAACGATGACGGTTTGGATGTACCGTGCACGATTCAGTGTCCCCTCGACGATCACCAGTGGTGTACGGCCAGTGTAGGAGATCGCTCCCCACACCATGATGCCGGGTGTTGGCCCTGTGTGCCTCGGT
Organism: Schistocerca nitens; assembly: GCF_023898315.1. Lineage (NCBI taxonomy): Eukaryota > Metazoa > Arthropoda > Insecta > Orthoptera > Acrididae > Schistocerca > Schistocerca nitens. The sequence goes on along the minus strand of NC_064620.1, from coordinate 30,805,143 downwards.
CGTATGCAGTCCTGATTGTGGCGCTCACCTGCACGGCGCCAAACACGCATACGACCATCATTGGCACCAAGGCAGAAGCGACTCTCATCGCTGAAGACGACACGTCTCCATTCGTCCCTCCATTCACGCCTGTCGCGACACCACTGGAGGCGGGCTGCACGATGTTGGGGCGTGAGCGGAAGACGGCCTAACGGTGTGCGGGACCGTAGCCCAGCTTCATGGAGACGGTTGCGAATGGTCCTCGCCGATACCCCAGGAGCAACAGTGTCCCTAATTTGCTGGGAAGTGGCGGTGCGGTCCCCTACGGCACTGCGTAGGATCCTACGGTCTTGGCGTGCATCCGTGCGTCGCTGCGGTCCGGTCCCAGGTCGACGGGCACGTGCACCTTCCGCCGACCACTGGCGACAACATCGATGTACTGTGGAGACCTCACGCCCCACGTGTTGAGCAATTCGGCGGTACGTCCACCCGGCCTCCCGCATGCCCACTATACGCCCTCTCTCAAAGTCCGTCAACTGCACATACGGTTCACGTCCACGCTGTCGCGGCATGCTACCAGTGTTAAAGACTGCGATGGAGCTCCGTATGCCACGGCAAACTGGCTGACACTGACGGCGGCGGTGCACAAATGCTGCGCAGCTAGCGCCATTCGACGGCCAACACCGCGGTTCCTGGTGTGTCCGCTGTGCCGTGCGTGTGATCATTGCTTGTACAGCCCTCTCGCAGTGTCCGGAGCAAGTATGGTGGGTCTGACACACCGGTGTCAATGTGTTCTTTTTTCCATTTCCAGGAGTGTAGTTAAGTTCATTCGGGACATGTTGAAAATGTGTGCCCCGACCGGGACTCGAACCCGGGATCTCCTGCTTACACGGCAGACGCTCTATCCATCTGAGCCTGTTTGCAGCTACGGTGTCCATTTAATTATTTCATTTCTAGCAAAGCTGCATGGTCGTTTACGGTAACTGTTCTTTCGGGAACAGATACTACCATAATATATAGTTAAAATATGGCTTTCCGGCCATTTAACTTCTTGTGCGAACGCACACGCTATGCCCGAACTCGTACGGGACTTGGTAGATTAATCTGCCATGAGTGATGAGTATGATGGGCAAACGTCTATTAGGCGCATTACGAATGTAGTGGCGTGGACATGTTAGGAATGTGGATCTCACGGGGAGCGTGCAAGGGATAAGTCCCTGCAGGCGCACTATCCTCTGTTCCCTCGGTTGCTCAGATGGATAGCCGGCACGGTAGCTCAGCGTGTTCGGTCGGAGGGCTACGTGCCCTCTGTAATAAAAAAAAAAACTGAGTTAATCGATCATCAACGAACTTAAACGGATGTCTTACGACGTCCGCCCCGAGCAGATGCAACTAACAGAAGCGAACAAAATGAGATAAAAAAAAATAAAAATGGATAGAGCGTCTGCCATGTACGCAGGAGACCCCGGGTTCGAGTCCCGGTCGGGGCACACATTTTCAACATGTTCCCAATGAAGTACATCAACGCCTGTTTGCAGCTAGGGTGTCCATTTAATTATCATTTCATTTCTAGCAAAGCTGCATGGTCATCTACGGTAACTGTTCTTTCGGGAACAGATACTACCGTCATTCATAGTTAAGTGTTAGACAGTGGGTTCATAGGTACGCTTACAGACTATTTCTCGAGAGTTGCAGTATCGACCAGCTCGTAGGAAAAACAAACACCCCAATAATTCCGTGCGAGCTCTGATTTCTCCCATTTTATTACCGTTCCCCTATGTAGATGGGAGTAAACAAAGTAACATGGCATTCGGAGGAGAAAGTTGCTGACTGAAATTTTCTGAGAAGATCTCGCCGGAACGAAAGACTCCTTTCTTTTAATGATCGCTGCCCCAATACTAACCACGCTTCTTTGAACTTTTTGTATGTTCTCCGTTAATCCAATACGGTAAGGGTCCCGTATCGCGCAGTGTAACTAGAAGACCACAGAGAAGCATAGTGTGGCAGCGTTCAGTACAAGGGTATTTGTTGCATCTTCTGAGCGCTTCAGGTTCAAAATGGTTCAAATGGCTCTGAGCACTATGGGACTTAACATCTGAGGTCATCAGTCCCCAAGAACTTAGAACTCCTTAAACCTAACTAACCTAAGGACATCACACACATCCATGCCCGAGGCAGGATTCGAACCTGCGACCGTAGCAGTCCCGCGGTTCCCGACTGTAGCGCCTAGAACCGCACGGCCACCGCGGCCGACAGAGCGCTCCAGGAAAACGCACTCTGTTTCCCTTTTCCCCATAGCATTTTGTGATGTACCAGTATAAGTTGTTAGTAATAAAACTGTATTAATAACTTATCACATAGCTTCAACAACAACAGTAGTTCAGCTTCAAAATGAATCTTTCACTGAAATCCGATATCACGTTCTTCAGTTACACGGCAGACAAATGAGCTCGTTCGAAAAATAACGCAGACTTCACCGAATTTTAACTCGAAAACCAGTGAACACTTGAGAGAGAACTTTATGGCAGTTGTTGTCTTTTACAGTAATTGACACATGAAGAAAAAATGATTTAAAAACACACGATTTAAAAAATGTGAGGCATTGAGAGCAGCACTGATACTGGAGCTTAGGAGAAATGTAAAGCAAAGAGAAGCAAGACCGGTTCGTAGGTCAGGGCGGTAGAGGAACTCCACCCGCATCTGCCCAACGACCAATCCGATTAAGGACGAAGGCAGAGTAAAAACTGCCTTATAGCCGCAAGATTCGTAACAATGAAGGTGAGAAGGCTGGAAACGTAAAGGGCATTAGTTGGTCTATCAATAGTAAATCAAAGTGCGAGAAATATTAAAGTCAGAAGTTGGTGGTGTAATAGTTTAATTTTTGTCGTTTAATGAAGTATTATGCAGAGATATCTTTATATCCTTGACGTCGACGTATTAGAATCAAGAAATTAATTTCGTTGCCCTTTTATACGAAACAAAGTAAGTTCCTTAGGGTCCTACTTACTTCCAACTCCTCTTGTTTACATACATGTAGAAGGCCATATTTATGTCTGTAAGCCAAGTTTGAATAATAATCTCACCTTTGAACAAATAATTCCTAGTTTTGAATATGTACCTTAAATATCACCAATTGTCCGTGCAACTTTGTTGTATGTTTCAGCAGCTTAGTTCCGCAGAAAAGCGAAAGTTTGGTTATGTGTAGATGACGCGCTATCAGCGCGGTATCATAAGCGCATTTGCACTCTTTTTCTTAGTGCCTGCTGTCTAAATCGTTTGTCAGCAGAAGACCGATAATTCTTGCCGTGCACTGCGACACATTTCATCGTACCGAATTGTATATTAAAACTGTCAGCCATCACCCAACTTATCGCTCTCCTGCAGCGACGTCTGTGCCTGGTTTCATTACAACGGGAAAAATAACAGCAACACGCACAGAGTTAGCTACAGAGGCAGCTTCTCCAAATCTTATCTTAACTGAAAGCTGAACAGAATCATTTTCACTCCCGCTGCAGCCCTTGTGATTTTTCTCACCTCACTTAGCACTTGGTTTAAGAATCATGATAGAAGGCTGTATACATGGAAGAACCCTGGAGATACTAAAAGGTATCAGATAGATTATATAATGGTAGGACAGAGATTTAGGAACCAGGTTTTAAATTGTAAGACATTTCCAGGGGCAGATGTGGACTCTGACCACAATCTATTGGTTATGACCTGTTGATTAAAACTGAAGAAACTGCAAAAAGGTGGGAATTTAAGGAGATGGGACCTGGATAAACTGAAAGAACCAGAGGTTGCACAGAGTTTCAGGGAGAGCATAAGGGAACAATTGACAGGAATGGGGGAAAGAAATACAGTAGAAGAAGAATGGGTAGCTTTGAGGGATGAAGTAGTGAAGGCAGCAGAGGATCAAGTAGGTAAAAAGACAAGGGCTAGCAGAAATCCTTGGGTAACAGAAGAAATATTGAATTTAATTGATGAAAGGAGAAAATATAAAAATTCAGTAAATGAAGCAGGCAAAAAGGAATACAAACGTCTCAAAAATGAGATCGACAGGAAGTGCAAAATGGCTAAGCAGGGATGGCTAGAGGACAAATGTAAGGATGTAGAGGCTTATCTCACTAGGGGTAAGATAGATACTGCCTACAGGAAAATTAAAGAGACCTTTGGAGATAAGAGAACCACTTGTATGAACATCTAGAGCTCAGATGGAAACCCAGTTCTAAGCAAAGAAGGGAAAGCAGAAAGGTGGAAGGAGTATATAGAGGGTCTATACAAGGGCGATGTACTTGAGGACAATATTATGGAAATGGAAGAGAATGTAGATGAAGATGAAATGGAAGATACGATACTGCATGAAGAGTTTGACAGAGCACTGAAAGAACTGAGTCGAAACAAGGCCCCCGGAGTAGACAACATTCCATCGGAACTACTGACGGCCTTGGGAGAGCCAGTCCTGACAAAACTCTACCATCTGGTGAGCAAGATGTATGAAACAGGCGAAATACCCTCAGACTTCAAGAAGAATATAATAATTCCAATCCCAAAGAAAGCAGGTGTTGACAGATGTGAGAATTACCGAACAATCAGTTTAATAAGCCACAGCTGCAAAATACTAACACGAATTCTTTACAGACGAATGGAAAAACTAATAGAAGCCGACCTCGGGGAAGATCAGTTTGGATTCCGTAGAAATACTGGAACACGTGAGGCAATACTGACCTTACGACTTATCTTAGAAGAAAGATTAAGGAAAGGCAAACCTACGTTTCTAGCATTTGTAGACTTAGAGAAAGCTTTTGACAATGTTGATTGGAATACTCTCTTTCAAATTCTAAAGGTGGCAGGGGTAAAATACAGGGAACGAAAGGCTATTTACAATTTGTACAGAAACCAGATGGCAGTTATAAGGGTCGAGGGACATGAAAGGGAAGCAGTGGTTGGGAAGGGAGTAAGACAGGGTTGTAGCCTCTCCCCGATGTTATTCAATCTGTATATTGAGCAAGCAGTGAAGGAAGCAAAATTCGGAGTAGGTATTAAAATCCATGGAGAAGAAATAAAAACTTTGAGGTTAGCCGATGACATTGTAATTCTGTCAGAGACAGCAAAGGATTTGGAAGAGCAGTTGAACGGAATGGATGGTGTCTTGAAGGGAGGATATAAGATGAACATCAACAAAAGCAAAACGAGGATAATGGAATGTAGTCGAATTAAGTCGGGTGATGTTGAGGGTATTAGATTAGGAAATGAGACACTTAAAGTAGTAAAGGAGTTTTGCTATTTGGGGAGCAAAATAACTGCTGATGGTCGAAGTAGAGAGGATATAAAATGTAGACTGGCAATGGCAAGGAAAGCGTTTCTGAAGAAGAGAAATTTGTTAACATCGAGTATAGATTTAAGTGTCAGGAAGTCATTTCTGTTTGGAGTGTAGCCATGTATGGAAGTGAAACATGGACGGTAAATAGTTTGGACAAGAAGAGAATAGAAGCTTTCGAAATGTGGTGCTACAGAAGAATGCTGAAGATTAGATGGGTAGATCACATAGCTAATGAGGAGGTACTGTATAGGATTGGGGAGAAGAAAAGTTTGTGGCACAACTTGACCAGAAGAAGGGATCGGTTGGTAGGTCATGTTCTGAGGCATCAAGGGATCACCAGTTTAGTATTGGAGGGCAGCGTGGAGGGTAAAAATCGTAGAGGGAGACCAAGAGATGAATATACTAAGCAGATTCAGAAGGATGTAGGTTGCAGTAGGTACTGGGAGATGAAGAAGCTTGCACAGGATAGAGTAGCATGGAGAGCTGCATCAAACCAGTCTCAGGAGTGAAGACCACAACAACAACAGAACAATAGTATTCTGATGCACAGTGCAATCTAGCATTCTATTTTTGTTTTGACTACACATAATATTTTTTGTGGGGAAAAGTCACAGTGGGAGCAAGCGACTTACCACGGGGATCTGCATGCGAGAGGAGCCTTCCGCCCACGCCCACACCCGCGCCAATGCCCACGCCCACGCCCACCCTCCCCCTCCCCCTCCCCCTCCCCCTCCCCCTCCCCCTCCCCCTCCCCCTCCCCCCCCCCAATCCCGACACCGACTATCAGGTTATAGTCAAAGCGCTTAACACAATGCCGACTGATTCCCAGTTTAGCGCGCCTTCTATTACGGACAGATCTCGAGATAACTTGTGCTTTCGACACGGTGTCTGTAGATGCCGTCTGCTGTGATAACGTTTAAGCTACTTTGTCTATTTAGGTATTTACGCAGCAGTCGATGTATCAAACTTTATTACCTTCGTGTACTTTTTGCTTGTTTAGCATTTTGATATTTTAATTTCTTACTATCTTCCTCTCGAAACTCCTGCTTTTACAATGTCCATTTTCAGAAAACTGAAGAGAATGAACGAATCTGAAATACTTTCAGAAGTTTTCGATCTTGATTATTCAGATGGTCTTAGTGATCCGGATAACTGTGTGAAAGTTTCATAGTTCTGAGGACAACTGCAGCGACAATGATAGACCCGCAAAGACGTGTAAGGTTCTCAAGTGACTCCGACAATAATAATGATGATAATGATTGTATTTTACGAACGATTCTTTTTGTCATCATGTTAAAGAGATGAACAGCACCCACTATTCACCGGAGTGCAACCGATAAAACGGAAAATAGACTGCGGCAGAAAAAGTGAATAACCACATCTCAAAACACAGTTAAGAGCGGGTAGTAGAAGCAGTTGGCTGATGAGGTAGGTTCGAGGGTCCCGCAGACCCCGTATGTCGCGGGAGACGTGCAACACCGTAACCACTCTGTCTATGAAAACGTTATACAGGGTAGTCAGAAACAGTCTTAAAAGCCAATGAGAGAGTTGCAGGGAAGGTTCTGGTGGGAAATAACTTTTAAGAAAAGAATTCGATAAGTTGCGCCTTTTTCAGAACCAATCAGCATGGAAGTTAGCCAACCAGGCCGTTGCGCGCTAATTCAAGCGGCCAGCAGCAGACGATGTCGCCAGACGTGCCGTTCGTTTGGTTTTTTGAGAACGAATTGTACAAACACTGGACAGGGGACGGAATCTAACCCGAGCCAAAGGCTGAGCAGTCTCGTGCGCTATCATCTACGCCATGAGAACTTTCTTCTTCTTCTTTTGCTACTGCCTTTATCCCACATTGTGCGCATGGTCGGCAGGGTTAAGTACGGAATTGGCATGGTTAATTGTAAGCGGTGGCCGGATGCCCTTCCTGCCGCCACCCCATACCCCCCCCTGGGACGGAAGTAGTGTACTCCGGCTGTCTGCGTCTAGTAGAAATCGTGAAGCAGTGTGAATGGGTTTCAAACGTCTGTTAGTCGTGTAACTGAGGCGGGACGTGGGGACCAGCCCGGTATACACCTAGTAGGATGTGGAAAACCGCCTAAAACCACAGCCAGGCTGGCCGGCACACCGGCCGTCGTCGTTAATCCGCCGTGCGGATTCGATCCGGGGCCGGCGCGGCTACCCGAGTCCAGGAAGCAGCGCGTCAGCGCTCTCGTCTACCCTGATCTACGCCATGAGAACAACTGACACATTGTATCTGATGCACCGCTCCAATTTGTGCGCTTAACGGACCTATTGGCCATCTTCAAGGCTAACCAACTCGAAAACGCAACAACGAATCTAATTTTTTTCTTAACAGTTATTTCTCAACACAGCCAAACCTGCAGGACCCTTACATGCTCTTTTCTGGCCATTGTGCATATCACAACAAAAACCACTTTCACGGAGGAAACGGCACACCACTTCAAATATCTTCTTCTTCGTTGATCCATTATGGAACATGGGACAACGGCTGGCATGAACTTCTTGATGCAATGATTTACCGACAGCCGTATGTATTGTAGAAATTTATTTTGTTTCATGTCTCTGACAGAGACAGCAAAGGACTTGGAAGAGCAGTTCAACGGAATGGACAGTGTCTTGAAAGGAGGATATAAGATGAACATCAACAAAAGCAAAACGAGGATAATGGAATGTAGTCAAATTAAATGGGGTGATGCTGAGGGAATTAGATTAGGAAATGAGACACTTAAAGTAGTAAAGGAGTTTTGCTATTTAGGGAGTAAAATAACTGATGATGGCCGAAGTAGAGAGGATATAAAATGTAGACTGGCAATGGCAAGGAAATCGGTTCTGAAGAAGAGAAATTTGTTAACATCGAGTATAGATTTAAGTGTCAGGAAGTCGTTTCTGAAAGTATTTGTATGGAGTGTAGCCATGTATGGAAGTGAAACATGGACGATAACTAGTATGGACAAGGAGAGAATAGAAGCTTTCGAAATGTGGTGCTACAGAAGAATGCTGAAGATAAGGTGGGTAGATCACGTAACTAATGATGAGGTATTGAATAGGATTGGGGAGAAGAGAAGTTTGTGGCACAACTTGACTAGAAGAAGGGATCGGTTGGTAGGACATGTTTTGAGGCATCAAGGGATCACAAATTTAGCATTGGAGGGCAGCGTGGAGGGTAAAAATCGTAGATGGAGACCAAGAGATGAATACACTAATTCAGAAGGATGTAGGTTGCAGTAGGTACTGGGAGATGATGAAGCTTGCACAGGATAGAGTAGCATGGAGAGCTGCATCAAACCAGTCTCAGGACTGAAGACCACAACAACAACAACAACATGTGCTATTAGTTTCGGCATTACATTGATGCCATCTTCAGGCACCACATGTCAGTCGTAAAATCTTTATACACGGAAGGAGCCTTATAACTGTGTCGCCTGGCCACCAAGACCTGTTGCATGACGATTTGATTCACGGATCCACTTATATGGCTCCTTCCGTGTGTAGCGATTTTACGACTATGACATGTGGGGCCTGAAGATGGCACCAATCTAATGCCGAAACTGGTAGCACATAGAAGTTCATAAAATAAAATAAATTTCTACAATACATACGGCTGTTGGTAAATCATTGCATCAAGAACTTCAAATGTCTGTCAGTTGTCCGCCAGTATGAGAGGCAAGGACTCTTGAAGACTACGCTTAACGTGGAGAGCCAAAAGGAACGGGCATCTCAACAGGATGTGAGCTACTTTCTCTAAAGCTTCACAACCACAACGTCGAGGTGGCTCACTACATGAGATAGAACTATGGGTCAATCTTGTATGATAGATGCTGATGGGATATACGGCGGTAGATTCCAACTGCGGGAAGGAGAAACGCCTTGCAGCAGTAGTCTCTTATAGTGCGGAGTTTATTAAAGATGACAGTAGCCAGCCAGATTATGTTTCTTCCCCTAATGAGAAGAGGTCTTACTTCCACCCACGAATCAGCTCCTGGTTTCGCCAAACCGAATTTCCGGCGAGTAGCCCCGTGTCTACCCAAACGATTGTCCGCTTCGTTCTCTGGCGTGTAACCACATGTCTAGGGCTCAGAGAAAGACAACTAAGCTGGCACTGCGGCGAGCGGTTGTGTGTGACTACTAAAAACCAAACTATTTTTATCAGGACGTTGTGAAAGGAAGGCATCTGATATGTATCTGGACAAAAACGTCTTCATTAAATTACTTAAGTTGCCGGTACTTCACTACCCTGAGCGTATCCATTTCCAAATTACTGTTGTTAGCTGCTCTTCATGTTTAGACTTCTGGAATATTCACAGATTTTTTTATGAAGGAATTTCGGAAAACCGTGTTTAGTAATTTCGCTTTAGTGGCACTGTCGTCGGAAACATTATCATGACTATTGTGCAGTGTTACGCTTGTGTCTTCCTACTGGTGTTTTTTACGTATAACCAGAGTGGCGACGTGGAGAGATACTCCAACACCAGCGTCTCACGGCAGATGATAGTGGACAGAGCGAAAAATCAGTCATGAGTTAGTTTCCGCAACTTGTGCGACACTTACACCAATTCAAAAATCCCGCCAAATCGAGGCAGCGACTGTGTCAGGCCAATCCAGATAATTTCTTTAGCCAGTTAATCAACGTGGAGGAGAGGTGGGTGAATAACCTTGATCCCAGACAAAGGCGCAAAGCAAGCAGTGCGAATATCTGGATTTACCGCCACCGAACTTGTTTTTAAAAAGAAAAACTCAAATATTTTGGAAAATGATTTGTCTACAAGTAAGAAATAAAATAGATTAGACAACATTTGACGCGCCTTTCAATGACACTCGAAAGAACGTATAGCAAATGATTTGCCGATTGAGAATGCGCATTCTCTTTTCTGATATTTGAAGGATTCTCTATTGAAAGATGTTTTGAGACTGAAAAACTGCTGGGACATTTTTACACCTTCGGCCACAGATATACGTCGAGAACAAAGAACAGCATATACTCCACCAAACAAATATCCTCTAGTATTTTATACTCCAAGATTTTAACTTTAACTTAAACAATCAACTTTACATTCTCAATGGGCATCTCATTTGTTACACGTTTACTACGAGCGTGATTCAAAGGTGCGTCAAATGTTTATTTTATTCCTTACTTTTGCCCGGATCACATCACAGTGGATGGTCTTTTTTTTCTGAAAGTTTTGTTCGAAAAGCAAGATCTTTTAAACATCTCATTTGCTTTCCTAGACTCATCTGTTCTCGACACTCCATGAATTTAGCGCATGATTCGAAGCAAGTCATTTTGATAGTTAAATATAACACCAATGGAATATTTTATGCGCGGAACATCTAGGCTCTGAAGATGTGAACTTTTTGACACTTCATTTACATATTTAGCAACAGCTGCTCGTGAAATATTTAAATTTTCCCTAAAGTAACCGAGTTTTTGTTAATTACGTGTATTACTTCCAAGCAATTAAATGTGTTCCAGAAAATCTAGCCCGCAGGTTGGCATATTTGATGATCCAGTTGTCCATTTCCAACTCTTCGTTTGGCTATGAAAATTCAGACAAAAATCGATTTAATATTTTTAGGGAGCCTTGTTCTCGCTCCGCTCAAACATTCGGAGCAAGGGTCTTTTTTAATAGGGGAGGGAGGGGGGGGGGACGACTGCAATAGTGTGATCCTACAGATTACGTTCGTAAACGACAAACCATCACAGCAACATACTATGGAAATCTACCGATAACGTTAAGGGTGGCTGTCAAGGCGGAGCTTCGCGGTAAGCTGTCCAACAGGCCGTTGACGATGATGATGATTTGAGGGGCGCTCGACATCATGGTCATCGGCGCCCTGACCAAAATCAGCATGCTAATCTAATTGGTGGGGACGAAAGCTGTCCCACTTGCGGAGCAGTTTATAATGTATTAAAGCCTACCTCCCTTCCCCACCAATTGAGGGATGAGGCCTGACTGTTCACAAAATTTCACCACGCTAGTAACACTGGAATCAGTATCTGGAACGATGATGGGCAGATCTCCATCGAGACTGAGGGCTGCCCTAATATCAATAGATAGGGCACGCGTTGCCTCAACATGCTGAGCTGAAAGTAACACGCCGTTTCTGCTCCACAAAACCACAACTCATTCTTCGCAGAATACAGTCAAACGTACTGCTTCTTTGGGCTATCAACTTTTGTCTCTTCCAAGCACCCCCACCCCTCCCCTCCTTTCCCCGTATTCTAGTAACATGGAAACCGGTATTTTATTCCTCTTTCCTCGGATGAAGAAAACTGTGTGACATTCGTTTCCAGAATGACGCAGTGTAGAGTTTACTGTACACTGAAAACGAAGACACCTACAACCCTAGGCCCCGACAAGTACTCCATCGTTAGGAAAATGTGTCGCATTGAACGACAAGAAGTGGTCAAAGACCAACAGCAGCACCAAGCTTCATTGTCGCTCCTTTTTTGTGATGATGGAAGTTTTAGACTACGACACGTATTTTATGACATTGAAAACATCTAGTGTAAGAATCCCAACGGGAAGGTCGACTCAGTTAGTGTGGACTGTATGATGGCTGGGTGCAGACAGGCTCCCAAAAGTTGCGGCACTGGGAAGTTTGCCATACTGCTCTGCTCTGCTCGGGGCTTGCCTGGCTCCAGGGGTTCTCCCGTACCTCTGAATTATTCAGCAGGCCCGCCACCGCAGCCGACCGACCGACTGCTGGTCAATTATCAAGTACTCCAGGACAGCGACAGGTACTTTAGTACCCAGTCAAACCACTGGGTTCCATCAATAATTCATATATTACTTCAAAACGTATGCACGTACAATCGTGAACACACAGTAAGCCAAGTTATTAAATTTCACTTGATACTTTAAGTTTGCTTTGCTAATTGTCCTATTTTGGACAAATTATCAAAAAATATTGTGTGTGGTGCCTCTTTATGAACCACTTGGAATCTTAAGAGAAAGATTAAATTTATTAAAAATAAATTTAAGTGTATGTAACAAAAATGAGAGAATCTTACAATGATATGGCTTATGTACAGTTTCGAGTTCGTCTGAGAGTAACTGCGTGGTAAGGACAATATTTATTATTTATTTTACAAATGAATTTTCTGCTGTTACGCCGTCATCAGGTACAAAGGACCCATGTGGTGCAGTGAAATTTTGGTATTGGTTGGTTGGTTGGTTTAAAAGCTGGGGAAAGGGACCAAATTACGAGGTCATCAGTCCCTTGTTCCTAATAAAACAATGCCACAAGTGTGCGAATAAAACAGACGAGACATATAACACAAAACAGAAAGAAAGGAAAGACCACAAGAACGAAGGAAAGGCAACGAACATTAAAGGAACAAAAGAGGACAAGAAAATAACAGAGAGATGCAAGAAACAGAAGAGAGTAAAACAAGGAAGCAGATTACAGTGGCTGGCCGACCACGAAAATAAAAAGGAAAAGCCAGCCACTCTGCAACACATTAAAACCTCCACCCTGAAAACACTAGGGTGGAGGACACAGAGGGACAAAGGACATGGGCTAGAATTCAGATCGAATGATAAAACCCACCCTCACGGATGAAATGTAAAACCAAATCAGTCTATGAGGCGTTGTCTGCTAAAATCAATGATAACGAGTCCGGCAACCGAAGATGAAGTCGCAGGGGAGCCAAAGAAGGACAGAGCAGAAGAATGTGGGCCACTGTCAACCGGGTACCGCACCGACACTGAGGTGGGTCTTCACGGCACAGGAGGTAGGCGTGGGTCGCCCAGGCATGGCCAGTCCAGAGCTGGAAAGAACCACGGAGCCCTTGCGAGAGGACTTCCACACATTCGTGGTCCCCTTAATGGCTCGCAGTTTCTTGTGTGTACTGAGATTTTGCCATTCCGTCTCCCAAAGCTGGAAAACCTTGAGGTGTAATAACGAACACAGGTCAGTTGTGGGGATGCCCATCTCCAGAAGTGGTTTCCGTGTAGCCTGTTTGGGCAGTCTACCAGCAAGTTCATTTTCTGGGATTCCGACGTGACCAGAGGTCCACACGAACACCACTGAACGACTGGACCGTCCCAGGGCATAGATGGACACCTGGATGGACGCTACCAAAGCATGACGACGGTAGCATTCGTCAATAGTTTTCAGGCTGCTCAAGTAGTCAGTACAGAAAAGAAAAGATGCCCCAGGGGATGAACGGAGACACTGAAGTGAATGACCACCAGCTCTGCAGTGAATACACTGCAGCCATCGGGTAAGGAATGCTGTTCAATATGACCGCCGTGAACGTAGGCAAAGCCAACGCGACTATCAGCCATCGAGCCGTTGGCGTAAACCACTTCAGATCCCCGGAACACGTCAAGAATCGAGGGGAAGTGAAAGCAGAGAGCCGCAGGGTTAACGGAGTCCTTAGGGCCACGTGAAAGGTCCAGAAGAAGCTGCGGCCGAGGCGTACACCATGGAGGCGTATGTGGACGGACCGCAAGAATGGGTAGTAAAGGGAAGGACTCCAGTTCAGAGAGAAGGGACCGCAGGCGAACCGCAATCTTTAGCCCCAATCTGGGCCGCCGATGCAGGAGATGGATCGCCGCAGGTGGGAAAAGGAGATGGTAATTCGGATGCTCAGGAGAACTACGAGTGTGTGCTGCTTAACTGGCGAGCAGTTGTGCACGTCTGATATGCAATGGAGGGACCCCAGCCTCCACCAGTACTCTGGTCACCGGACTCGTCCTAAAAGCTCCTGTCGTTAGTCAAACCCCGCAGTGGTGCACAGGGTCGAGTAAATGCAACTGTGAGGGCTCTGCCGAACCACAAACAACACTCCCACAGTCAATTCGGGATTGGAAAAGGGCTCTGTAGAGCCGCAGCAGCGTATAGCGTTTTGCACCCAAATTGGTGTTGCTCAGGCAACGGAGGGCATTGAGGTGTTGCCAACATTTCTGGTTAAGCTGACGAAGATGAGGAAGCCAAGTCAATCAGGTTTCGAAAAGCAGTCCTAAGAATCGATATGTCTCCACTACAGTGAGAAGATCGTCATGAAGGTAAAGTTCTGGGTCCGAATGAATGGTACGACGCCGACAGAAGTGCGTGACGCACGACTCTGCGGCTCAAAACTCGAAGCTGTGGGATAGAGCCCATGATTGCACCTTGTGGATGGCTCGGGTAGGTGATGCTCGGCAACACCAGTACTGGAGCAGCAGTACGAAATGCAGAAGTCTTATGCATACAGAGTAGGTGAGAGGGGGCCCGACAGCTGCAGCTAAACCGTAAATGGCCACTAAAAATAGAGAGACACCCAATACAGAGCCCTGCGGGTCTCCATTCTCCCGGATAGGGATGGAACTATGGAAGGCACCAACTTTGACATGGAAAGTACAGAGCGACAGAAAGTTTTGGATAAAAATCGGGAGTCGGCCCTGGAGACCCCACTCATACAATGTGGCAAGGATATGATGTCGCCAGGTCGTGTCGTATGCTTACATAAGTCAAAAAAGACGGCAACCAAGTGTAGCCGTCTGGAAAAGGCTGTTTCGATGGCAGACTCGAGGGACACAAGATTATCAGTGGTAGAGCGACACTGGCGGAAGCCGCCCTGACATGGAACCAGTAGGCCACGTGACTCCAGGACCCGACCCGACCCAACCCAACTGCGAGCATACCATACATTCCAACAGCTTACAAAGAATGACGGTGAGGCTGATGGGCCGAAAGCTATCCACATCAAGAGGGTTTTTACCAGGTTTGAGCACCAGGATGACGGTACTCTCCCGCCATTGCGATGGAAAGACGCCATCGCACCAGATCTGGTTGAATAAAACGAGGAGATGTCGCTTGTAGTCAGATGACAGAAGTTTAATCATCTGACTGTGGGTCCGATAAGGCCCAGGAGCTGTCCCGGGGCAATGTGCAAGGGCACTTAGGAGCTCCCACTCTGTAGATGTGGCGTTATAGGATTCACTGTGGCATGTAGTGAATGAGAGGACGTTCCCTTCCAGCCGCTGTTTGAGAGTCCGAAAGGCTATGGGGTGGGGGGGGGGGTGGTAATTCTCCACTCGAGCAAAGTGCTCGGCAATCGCGTTTGCGTCGGTAGATAACACGACATTTATGGTAACATCATGAATACCAGTTGGGGGTCTGGTACCCGAAAAGACGTTTGATCTTTGCCCAGACTTGGGAAGGTGACATATGGCACCCAATGGTCGAGACATATCTCTCCCAACACTCCTGCTTCCGTTGTTTGATAAGTTGGCGAACACAGACACAGAGCCGTTTAGAGGTTATGAGGTGCTCCTGAGAAGGGTGCCACTTATGCGGCTGTAGAGCTCGCTGACGCTCCTTAATTGCTTCAGCGACTTCCGGCGACCACCAAGGGGCTGCCTTGGTCAAAGAGCGAGGGATCGCGTTTTCTGCCCCAGAAACAATTGTGCTAGTCAGCTTCTCAATCATCACATCGATGTTACCGTGTGGAGGAGATTCAGCGGTGACAGAGGTGAAAGTTCTCCAGTCCACCTGGTTCATAGCCCATATGGGCAGGCGTCCGTGTGCCTGATGCTGGGGCAGTGACAGGAAGATGGGGAAGTGGTCACTACCACATAGGTCGTCATGTGCTCTCCAGTGTATAGATAGGAGAAGTCCTGGGCTGCAAATTGATAAATCAATGGTCGAGTAACTACCATGACCGACACAGAAATGTGTGGCGGCTCCAGTATTTAAGAGGCAGAGGTCGAACTGACACAGTAAAGTTTCCACATCTCTGCCTCGAACAGTTAGCACAGTGGCGTTAAAATCTCCCAAAAGTAGGAAAGGTGTAGGGAGTTGTTGAATCAGTGCAGTCAATATGAGCAGGGGTACTGCACCATCTGGAGGAAGATATACATTGCAGACAGTTATTTACTGTGTCATCCTTATTCTGACCGCTACAGCTTCAAGAGGAGTTTGAAGGGGCACAGGTTCACTACAGACTGAGTTTAGGACATGAACGCAAACTCCACCTGACACACTATTGTAGTCACTACGGTTCCTGTAATATCCCTTATAGCTGTGGAGGGCATAGGTCCGCATTGCTGGGAACCAGGTTTCCTGGAAGGCAATGCAGATAGCTGGTGTAAAGCTTAACAGTTGCCGTAGCTCAGCCAGGTGGTGGAAAAAAACCGCCGCAATTCCACTGGAGGATGACAGCATTGTGAGACTGGGAAGGCATGGAACATTCAATGAGGTAGTTTACGCCTAAAAGTCACCTGCTGCCACCGACTTATTCCCTGAGCAATCTATATCTATCGTGTCTGAGGATCTGGCGAGATCTAGGTCCTCAGCGGACGCCAAAATCTTCACCGCATCCTCAGCTGCAGAGCTTGTAGGTAGCAGTGGTGTGGGTGCCACCCCAATTTCCTTGGTCTTAGGGGTTTTCTATTTGGATTTCTTTCGCTGCTCCTTGGGTTTCCCTAGCTGGGAGGACTTCACTGGCCCAGTCTTCAGGACTGAGGATGAGCGTGAAGACCTACGACCAGCTGCTTTTGGGCTCTTCAGCCACTGGCGGATGTCATCTTTCCCACTAGTAGAAACCTGGGAAGGGAGTGATCCCAGTGACCCCTTCCTAGCGAGAGAAGCTTAAGAAGACTCACGCTTAGAAGTTTTTGGGGGGGGGGGGAGGTGTTGCTCCCAAAGTAGGTGATGCAGGAGCAAAAGGGAGGGAAATGCCCCCAACCATTAAGGGGGCAGATCTAGTCTTCTGGCTCTGAGAGGTAACTGGGGTTGGCAGAGCCGAGGGTGCCAGATCTGTTGTAGCGGCGGCGTAAGATGTCATATGCACAGGATGCAGGTGTTAAAAATTTTTCTCTTAGCCTCAGTGTAGGTCAGTCTGACCAGGGTCTATTACTCCATGATTTTCCTTTCATTCTGGAGAATTCTGCAGTCTGGCGAGCAAGGCGAATGGTGCTCTCTGCAGTTGACACAGATGGGAGATGGGGCACATTGAGTATTGGGATGTGAAGGGCATCCTCTATCTCAACATGTGACGCTGGAAGTACAGCAGGAAGACATATGGCTGAACTTCCAGCAATTAAAGCACCATTTCAGGGGAGGGATATTGGGCTTTACATCACAGCAGTAGACCATCACCTTGACCTTCTCAGGCAATGTAGCACCCTCTAAGGCCAAGATGAAGTCACCGGTGGCAACCTGATTATCCCTCGGACCCCAGTTGACATGCTGGACGAAATTTACACCACGTCATTCTAAATTGGCGCGCAGCTCATCAGACTGCAAAAGAAGGTTCCTGTGAAACATGATACCCTGAATCATATTTAAGCTCTTATGGGGCGTGATGATTACAGAAACATCCCCCAGCTTGTCACAAGTGAGTAACGCCCGTGACTGGGCAGAGGATACTGTTTTGATCAAGACTGACCCAGATCTCAATTTGGACAAGCCCTCCACCTCTCCAAACTTGTCCTCTAAATGCTCAACAAAAAACTGAGGCTTCATGAAAGATTCCCCATCAGCTCTCGAACATACAAGGTACTGGGGCGAATAGGATCCGCTGTCATCCTTAGCCTGACGTTCCTCCCATGGTGTGGCCAGGGAGGGGAACTATTTGGGGTCGTACTTCTGTACGTTGAATTGAGCTTGTGAACGCTTAGAGACTGCTGATGTTTCACCACCAGCAAGAGATGATGGACTACACTTCATCTCATGTCATCTGCCCTGATGCCCCCCACTCACCAGGGGCCCTCCCCACGGGCACCATCCAGCCGCTGCAAAGGCCACCTGGCAGGATGGCCATTGCTGGGAGTCCCGATGCCCCAGGGTGACGGGCATCTACTCCTTGGCATACTTGGGGTGTTAATGGTGCAGGCATCAGCAGAGCGATCCCTGTGTGGTCAGGGGGCTACAACCAACAGGGTACATGGTGGCCCTACCACAATGAACTGGCTACCATACTGTATATCAGGTGCAAAGAAGTCCATGGTCATCGTCGACACAGAGAGCGACACTGAATAGTGCATGGTGGAATATGTACCCAGGAGGATGTCCTCGCCCAAGAGATGGAGAATGAGTGGGACTGCAATGTGACGACGAGAAAGTGGACTAAAGAGAGCAATGCATGATAGACACAATGAACAAGGTAAGGCGCCCTTCCCCAATTGGCTCGCTCTTTGGGAAAAGTTTGAAGAATGGATGTCAAACCCTACAGGGGACCATCAGAAATTCTGAAACGTGTAAAACTCCTTTTAGTCGCCTCTTACGACAGGCAGGAATACCTTGGGCCTATTCTAACCCCTGGACCTGCAAGAGGGAAATTTTGGTGTATCAAAGATTTTAAACTAGGGCATCTACACAGTATCTCCATTTCCAGAGATGAAAAATGTTAACGTTAGATTTAGGAATAAAGAAAGGGATTATTTCAGTGTAAATGCGAGAGAAGATTATTTATCTAATATAAAATATGTGACATTAACTGATGCACTATATACAAATTTCAACATCATTCATAGAAGAAAAAAATTAGACAAACTTCGGTGACATTTTCCAAAGGAGTGACCGAACAAAATAATACTGTCTTTAACAGGCCCTAGATTACAGACAGATAAGATATACTAGTGAGACTAAGCAGGTAAGTGAACAAGCTGTGATTATACCAAGTAACATTTTTTAACACAAGAGAAATTATAGAAACTGAAAAAAGAGAAATAAATATGAGTGAGAATGGTAATTTACAACATGGACTGGTGGGAATATGAATAGTATCTCTAGTTAGAAATGGTGACTAGGGAACTGTGTCTGGTCATTCAGTACTAAGCTTGGGCTGATAGATATATATAATTAATTTCTATTATTTCAAGATAGTTAATCTTCCTTCCTTTATGGATGTGATGTATTACTTCATGTTTCATCTTTTATCCATAGTCTTCTGTAAGCAGGTGGTTTGCAAATGTAGAATTTGCTGTTCTAAGATTCCAAATTTTGTGGTGTTCCTTCAAGCCTTGCCAGACTGATCTATATAGAATTTGCCACAATTAGAAGTGATTTTATATATTCCACACCTTTCCGAAGCTGGAGTGCTGTCTTCACCACTGAGCAAAAAGTGTACAACACTGTTGTGCACATAAAATGTTTTTACATTTCTGGATTTAAGTTTGCTGGCTACATCCATTGAGACTTTTCCTAAATATGAAATTGTGCACCATTTATTGAGTTCTTGAGATGATGGTCGAGAACAGGATAAAGAAGAGAGCACACCTGTTTCTTCTTTCTGTGCAGTATTGAATCCACCAAGATAGGAGGATAGCCTTTGTTTGAAGCTATTAGTTTGATTACTTTTAATTCCATTTGGAAGTTGTCTTCACTCTTCAGGATGGATTTTAAACGATATTTCATTGAATAGAAGGCAGAATGTTTATGCGTCAGTGGGTGTTGAGCATTGGCAGTAATTACAATAACTGTGGTGGTAGGATTCCTGTAAGTCTTTGTCATTGATAATCTATGGCTGTCCAAATAATTTGTCCAGTTACCCCCAAACTCCACTGTGAATATTATACGCGCTGTTCAAATGGCTCTGAGCACTATGGGACTTAACATCTGAGGTCATTAGTCCCCTAGAACTTAGAACTACTTAAACCTAACTAACCTAAGGACATCACACACATCCATGCCTGAGGCAGGATTCGAACTTGCGATCGTAGCAGTCGCGCGGTTCCGGACTGAAGCGCCTAGAACCGCTCGGCCACCGCGGTTGGTTATACCCGCTGTGTTTAGAATTTTGTTGCTTGAGGAATTTTTGAAGGTATCTGGTGGTACCTGTCTTCTATGAACTGTTGTAATTTGTATACGGCCCATTTGTTAAGGAGTCACATTTTACTTTAGTTAAATAATCTTACATCATTGAAATAATCCATTTTCTTTTATCGCTAAATTTAACATGAACATTTTTCATCTCCAGAGATGAAGATGCTATGTAGTTGCACTAGTTTAAAATCTTTGATCGAACAAAATTTCACTGCATCATACAGTTATCTTTGTACCCGGCGATGGTGTAACAGGCTAAAACCGGTTTGTGAAATAAATATTGTAGAATATTACAGTGCTGTGGGTCTTTCCATTCAAAATACATAAAATTTTCTGCCAGGAATCGACGGAACAGTCAATGCAACAGAGCAAGGAGTTACTGTTGGTAGCTTTTCCATTATCCATGTTATTTGTCATGTACTACAATGAATTGTTCATTGCTGCTTTTGTTCTAATTGAGATCGCATCTGGAAGCAGCCCTGTACTAATGAATGTAAGTTTCTTATTGTAATTACAATAATTGGAAAGGTTTATTTAACTTTACGTAATTTTCCACCTTTTTATAATTCTGAAGAATTGAAGTTAAAGGTGGCCACTGTGTTTGTACTGGTGGAAGTAAGCGTGGATACAGTCACTTTATAGCAGTTTTTTGAATCTACAGTTTATTAGAACGTACAAATAGTTTTCTTATTTTTAAGTTCTATGCTTTTATTTGTTCATGCGATCTGGGTAATTTTCAGTAAATGGATTTTTCAATCGCAACCACACAAGCCGAAGCTACTCTAACTTTTGCTTGAGAATAACATTTTGTTTTAATATAAATGGAATTCGATCAAAATAGGAGTTAAAAAGAATTTTCTACGAGCAGTCTTTGATAACAAATCACTGTTGCATTCAGAGGTACGGTACTATTTAACTCAGACAAATTTGTCACTGATCCTCACATAATATTACTGCAACCCAATAAAACAAAGATTTCATTACCTTCTTGTAAGATAATGACAACTATAACTAGAGGTCAGGCCGTCAAGCAGTTTGAATCTGCCAGGAAGACTTCCTGGCAGATTCAAACTGCTTGACGGCCTGACCTCTAGTTATAGTTGTCATTATCTTACTCCGCTGCAGAGTGAAACTTCCATTTTTCCAGCAGTCTGAAGACCTTTTAAGAATGATGCAGGATAGATAGTGCTGAGAAATAATTGTTAAGAAAAAATTCGATACGCTGCGCCGCTTCGGAATTAATTGGCACTGAAGTTAGTCGATCAGGCCATTGTGTGCGCAAATTCAAGCTGCCCCCCAGATGCAATTAATGTCAGTCATTCCCTTGCCATCAGTGTATTTCAACCTGTGAGTCGCAAAGTCTTGCTCAGGAGGTCACAGAAGAAGGCAGTTGCAGCGTGGCTAACCCCACAGGTGGTTTTAAAAATTCAATGGAATTTTTTTGTTTATGTGTATTGCTGCAAGTAAAAATTATCATCTCCCATCTCTTGCTATTTTCAGTACAGCACCTAAAGATGGGATTCTAAAAGCCCGAAACCGGTCTTGTACTAAATAAAAGAACCTTACAGCTATATTGGTATTTTCAATGTCTGGTGTAATCCTCAGGCCTTTGAAATCGTTGACATAGTTTTATTATAGTTCTGTGGGTCGCCATAATATTTTTACTTGGAAAGCGGTCGTGTATCCAATAAGGTTGAAAAACACTGGCATAGACGATGGTACACGAGACTGCTCAGCCCTTGTCCAATTTTTGTACCTATCTCTGGTTCAGTTTTAGGAAACCAAACGAAACTGTCTCTGGCTGGTTGCTTTAACTGCTTGCTCAACAGCCTGATTGGCTAACTTCAGTGCCAAAATCAACTCCGAAATGGTGCAGCGTATCGATTTTTTTTCAAAATGTTCAAATGTGTGTGAAATCTAATGGAACTTAACTGCTAAGGTCATCAGTCCCTAAGCTTACACACTACTTAACCTAAATTATCCTAAGGAGAAAGACACACACACCCATGCCCGAGGGAGGACTCTAACCCTTGCCGGGACCAGCCGCACAGTCCATGACTGCAGCGCCCTAGACCACTCGGCTAAACGATTTTTTTTTAAATTATTTCGGAGCACATATCCTGCAACATCCTTGCAAGCTTTTCAGATCGTTTCTGACAACCCTGTACAGAAAAATCGGAATGACTGAGAAAATCCTGTTGGATAGGAATAAAAATAAGCATCAGCAAATTTCATACCACCTCAAAGTGCAGAAACAGGAAAGAAACTATAGAAAATGCTTATTCCGCTTTGACACCCTCTATGTCAATGTTTTCTTCAAAAATTTCATACCTGATCATGTTAACGGATGATTTTCATGCCTTCAGTTATTTAATGTGGTCATCATCAAAGTTGAATAACCTTGTTTTGAAAGCTACATTTGTTGGGTAAACGAATGTGGGAAACCTCCCAAAACCACTCAAATTTCCTTGCAGTATCTACTTAACACTTCAGTGAGGGACCACGGTGGTCCTAATCAGCCCAGTTCGAGACACCAATATGCTATCGTACCAACTGGACTGCAGGATTCGTAACTCTGGCTGTATCTGCACTGCTAAACCCCACAGGACTTACGATAGTGCCATTTTTACATCTACCTTCAAGTGATTACTCTGCAGTTCACAATTAAGTGCCTGGAAGAGGTTTCATCAAACCACTTAGCTACTTCCCTACCATTCCACTCGCGCGGGAAAAACGAATACATATCTTCCCGTGTGAGTTCTGGTTTCTCTTGCTTTATTATGACGATCATTTCTCCCTACGCAGGTGAGTGCCAACAATATATTTTCACACTCTGAAGAGAAAGTTGGTGATTGAAATTTCATGAGAAGGTCCTTAGGCAGCGAAAAACGCGTTTGTTTTAATGATTACCACCTCAATTCGTGTGTCATATCCGTGACAATACAAAACGAGCTGCCCATCTTTGAACTCTATCTGGTGCAGATCCCACACCACACAGCAATACTTCAGAAGATGCCAGACAAGTGTAGTGTAAGCAGTCTCTTTAATAGACCTGTCACATATTCTGAGTGTTTTGCTAATAAATCGCAAAATGGTTCAAATGGCTGAGCACTATGGGACTTGACGGCTATGGTCATCAGTCCCCTAGAACTTAGAACTACTTAAACCTAACTAAGCTAAGGACATCACACAACACCCAGTCATCACGAATAAATCGCAGGCTTTGGTTGGTTTCCCCACATCATTTCAGGAGAGGGCATCTCTTCGACCTACAAATTTCACATTTTCGTGTCTGGTTCCGTATGATGCATTTGGGGGGTGGGGGGGGGGGCATAGACGCAGACTACAGTAAAGTATGAAGTATGGCTGGGTTCTTTAGAGTCTACTATAACAGGTCAAGTTTAAATCGAATGTAGACTGAGTACGTAATGGTATTCTCAATCCACAGAGAAATAGTAAGCTACGAATTGTAGAGGGACAGACCATTCTTGCGAGGATTGGAGGAGGCTATGTGGAGGCAACTGTGTTTATGTTGCCCGCTTGGCTATCCGCGCGGTCTAACGAGCTGCTTCCCGAGCGGGAAGGGGGAAGGTGAGCTTGGTCCCCGGCACGGATCCGTCCGGCGGATTAGTGTCGAGGTCCAGTGCGCCAGACAGTCTGTGGATGGTTTTTAAGGCGGTTTTCCATCTGCCGCGGCGAATGCGGGCTGGTTGCCCTTCTTCCGCCTCAGTTACACTATGTCGACGATTGTTGCGCAAACACACTCTCCACGTATGCGTACACCATGATTACTGTACCACACAAACATTTGGGACTACACTCTTCTGGTACGAGACGTTCCCGGCAGTGGGGGAAGGGGGGCGGGGGGGGGGGGGAGGGGTCCACATGGGGCCGAACTGCACATAACTCTGGGTTCAGTGTGAGGCGGCGTGGGGTGGGTGGATTACTGTGGCCTGTTTTGGGGTTGTGGAACACTGAGAGCCACAGCGGGACGAAGCATCTCCGTCGTTTCTAGGTCCCTGGTTCAATAGACAACACACACAAAATGCTTATGTTGTGCAGGAATCTGCGCGCTAGGGTGCTGTACAGTCATTTTCTGCACCTCTGTGAGGACTACAAGAGGAAGCGGCGCAGAAAAGGTTATGGTCTACTTTCTTAATTTTCTGTGAACTTTCGCACCAGCCTTTGGCAAAGACAGCGCCGAGAACACAGCTGTGTCTAGAAAAGGAAATGGTTCCCCAAGAACGTCCTGACACCCAAACAAACCAAGTCATATAGTAATTGCTAAGGTCACAGTAGTACCCTTTACGCCCACCAATGCTAAACTGAGGTTCAGCAGAATTGCAGAAGACCATTACTAGAAACGCGTAAGGATTTTGTAACAAAGACAAGACTAAATACTGAGTACACAGAGACACATAAGCCTTCATTATTTCCGTGCTCCATACGCCAATGGAGCGACAATAAGCCATAATGACTAATACAATGGAACTTAATCTCTGCCATGCACTTGACAGTGGTATAAAAATACAGCCAAGATCGCGTTTGCAAACACTAGCTTAACAGTGAGTGATGTTAAGGAATCACTGTCCATTACAACTGATAAACAAATGAAATGCATTCGCAGTTGCGAATATAGACAACAGTCAGCTGTATTATGGAATCACCACAGTGAAAATTTGTTCCAGACTGGGACTCGAACCAGGATTATAGCGAGCGGTCGCCTCAATTAGACTATCCGAACACGAGACACGGCCAGACCGAAACTTCCATATGAAGAGCACAAGGCAAAAATGATGATAGTCAATTTTTTCCTATTTTCAGGTTAGGACAAGAGTTTGTAGTTGACATACGGCCGAATTTGTAGGGGGGTGTACATGGCAAGAATGCTGGCAATTACTAACTTATTTGTCATTTTATTTTTGTTGTGTACGGTAAAACCGATGAATGTCAACTTTGTTCATGGCACATATGATTAGAGTCATTTCATAAGGTTGACAAAACCTGCTTGATCAGGTGTTCAACATGCTGTCTTCATTCTTTTGTTTACTTTATGTGCCAATGATTATAGCTTGTGTTCTTGGTAGTAGTTTCCGTAAAAATGAGTGAATTAAGCGAGTCAAGTATGGATGAGGATTGTGAAAACGTCAGTAAACCTAGCAAAAAGAAGAGAAAATCCCATGGACGTGTAAGAGATGTGATGACAAAACTTAACGTGTGTACTCACGAAACTGGGCCCGATTGTAAATGTAAAAGACTACAGTGTTTTGATAGAGTTTGTGAAGGTGCAAGAAAAAGATCAATTTCTCATTTTAATAGTTTAGAATCTAATGATGCTCAGTCCACATACTTGGCTGGACTTGTCAATGATCGAGAAAAAAGATCCCCATTTGAATGTGGGTTTGATCCAAAAAGATCAGCACGAATACCTTTCTCCCTACGATTCTTCCTAATCGCGGTAATTTTTTTTTAATTTTTGATGTAGAAATTGCACTAATTCTTCCAACTGCAATTATTTTCAAAACCTCAGACATTATAATCTGAACAGTATCAACAATATTTTTTATTCTAGTCCTATTAGGCGGACTATACCATGAATGAAATCAAGGAGCCTTACAATGAGCAGAATAAAGGGTTGTAGTTAACTATAACATTTGGGTTGCATCCAAAAAGTATTGATATAATCAATCAACCTTAAATAGAATAAGAAGCGAAATATTGCAGTCAGTTTCGACCTGGAAGACTGGTAAATAAAATACCCTTATTCTCATTAACTGAAGCCAAAAAGAGGCATATTACTGTTAATAATATAATTGAACTACAAAGTTCCAATTAAGGCAATTAAGGAAATGTAAAGCCAATATGAAAGCTGCTAACTTTTTATATTAGCGGTTAAACTCCGTTAACATTTCTAAAATTTATATAGTTTAAATAAAACATTACATTTTCACTGTAAAAATAATATATCTATATTTATAAATACCTAAAAGTAAAAATACTTCTTTAATATCTTCAGTGTCATGCTCTAATTATAAGCTATTTAAGTACAAAATTGAAGTTATAACAACCATAGAACTATTTAAATTAAAATGTTCTCATTCAACAAAAACTCTATAATCAATTATTAAATAATAAATACCTGAAATAAAAATTATAGTTCTAGAAAAGAATAAAGAAAAAACTCAAAGAACAAATAGAAAATAAATTCACGGCCTAAGATAAAAACTTCATATCATTGATTCCACATAATATTTTAAATTAAAATACTTAAGCAACTTAAACAAAGAAATATTCACCCTTTAAACAAAGAACATTTAAAGGCAATCAATGCAAAAGTAAAAGATGATTTTCACGAAAATAACCAAGAGAACAAGTATAAACCCCAGAATAATAATTACCATGCTGAGAATAAGAATACATATATATAGTATAAACAGCTCTAAAAAAAGATAAAAAAATTAAAGCAAAAATCTAAAAGAAGATCAAGACATGATTCTATTTAATAATCTAAGTTCACCTACCAAATTTAATTATGGAGGAACAGCTATATTTTATGATCTTGAAAGAAATCACCATAAAGCCATTCTAAGTATCAAATTAATTATATCCTTGTTAATTAATAGTCTTCGTCTACCTAAACGATCATAAATAATATTAGATAAACAAAACAATCCAGAAGAAATAAACCATGACCAACAATTAAAGAAAGAGAACCCATACAACCTCACCAATTTATAGTTATCAATCCACCAATAACCATTCTTATATGAGCAACAGAAGAATATGCAATTAAAGACTTTAAATCAACCTGACGAAAACATATAAATCTAACAATAACCCTACCAGATAAACCTAAAGATAGTCAAAAATAATTAAACTTTAAGCCCAAATAAGAAATAACCTTTGTAAC
Source organism: Schistocerca nitens (assembly GCF_023898315.1). NCBI lineage: Eukaryota > Metazoa > Arthropoda > Insecta > Orthoptera > Acrididae > Schistocerca > Schistocerca nitens. The sequence goes on along the minus strand of NC_064620.1, from coordinate 30,778,162 downwards.
ACGAAATAAACCATAACCACCTAACTTCAATAAAACACTATCAAGAATTATTCTACCTGAAATAGGGGTCCCTACATGAGCCTTAGGAAGCCATAAATGAACCAAAAATATAGGCATCTTAACTAAAAAAGCCAAAATTATAAATACATGAAACAAAAAATAATAAGAACCAAAATCAACCAATAAAGGGAAATATAAAGTGTTAGAAAAATCATAAACCTTAAATAAAACCAATAATAAGGGTAATCTAGCAACCAAAGTATAAAAAATTAAATAAACACCAGCCTGTAAACGTTCCGGTTGATAACCTCAACCCAAAATCAAAAGTAAAGTAGGAACTAATCTAGCCTTAAAAAAAGACTTAATCTAGCAAATGAACAATAAAGCATAATCATTAAAATTAAAACCATAAAGACAAAAAAATTAGAATGATAAGAACTTAAATAAACTGAACCTCTTGCAGTAATTATTAAAGAACAAATTCAAAAACTCAGCAAAATCAAACTAAAAGAAAAAGAATCAATAAAAAATAATATCTAATTATATTCAAATCTGCATATGAATAAACACAAATTATAAAAACAAAATTTGACAGAAACATTAAAGAATGAGCCAACCATCAACAATTATGCACCAAACAAAGAGGGATCAAAAAATTGTTATAATTAAATACTTTAACATAAAGATAAACCAAAAGAATTTAAAAAATCATCACCATGGGAACGAATTATAGAAACTAAATTAAAAAGACCTAAAGCACCTTCACAAACAGAAAAAACTAAAAAAAAACAGGAAAGAAATAATCTTAATCAAACTCAATAAGAAAAACAATAATTAATATAAACAAAGAAATAACAGTATATCCTAGATATAACAATATTTATAGCCTTTTTTCAAAAATACTCGAACTATAAATATTGATAATTCAACAATTACCAAGAAATAACAATATCTTTAGAAAAATTATATTAATTTTAAATTAATTTTGGATGGAATGTCTCTTATTCTTATGTCTTTTGTTAAATATATTTCTTCTTTGGTTATTTATTATAGAAAGGATTATATATGGGGCGAAAAGAATGTAAATCGTTTCATTATTATTGTTTTAATATTTATTCTTTCAATAGATTTTTTAATTATTAGTCCTAATCTGATTAGAATTTTGTTAGGATGAGATGGTTTAGGTTTGGTTTCTTATTGTTTAGTTATTTATTACCAAAATGTAAAGTCTTATAGTGCTGGTATATTAACTGGACTTTCTAATCGTAATGGTGATGTTGCTATTTTAATTTCTATTGCTTGGTTATTAAATTTTGGTGGTTGGAATTATATTTATTATTATGATTTTATTTCTAGCTCTTTTGAAATAAAGCTTATTACTATATTAATTATTTTGGCAGCTATAACTAAGAGAGCTCAAATTCCCTTTTGTTCTTGGCTTCCTGCTGCTATGGCTGCTCCTACTCCTGTTTCTGCTTTAGTTCATTCTTCTACTCTTGTTACTGCTGGAGTTTATTTATTAATTCGTTTCAGACCAATATTAGATACTTATAATTGTGGTTGATTTTTACTTTTAATTGGTTGTATAACTATATTTATGGCTGGATTGTGAGCTAATTTTGGATTTGATTTGAAGAAGATTATTGCTCTTTCTACTTTAAGACAACTTGGTTTAATAATAAGAATTTTGGCTATAGGTTATCCAAAACTTGCATTTTTTCATTTATTAGCTCATGCTTTATTTAAGGCATTATTATTTATGCGTGCAGGTTCAATAATTCATAATATAAAGGATTCTCAGGATATTTGTTTTATGGGCTCAATTGTTAATTTTACACCTTTAACTTCTGTTTGTTTTAATGTTTCTAGTTTATCTTTATGTGGTACACCTTTTTTGGCTGGTTTTTCTTCAAAGGACTTGATTCTTGAAATGGTTTGTTTAAGATGAATTAATTGTTTAATTTTTTCTTAATTTTCTTTCTACTGGTTTAACTGCTTCTTATTTTTTTCTTTTATTTTATTATTCAATACCTGGGGATAATAATTTTTACTCTAGAATTTATTTTGACGATAAGGGTTATTATATTTCGTTTTGGTATAATTGGTTTATTGTTAGTTGCCGCTTTTGGTGGTAGTCTTTTGTCTTGGTTAATTTTTCCTATTCCTCATGTGATTGCTTTACCTTATTATTTAAACTTTTTAACTATTACAGTAGTTGTTTTAGGTGCTTATTTGGGTTATCTTATTTCTAAGTTGGATTTTTCTCATAATTTGTTTTCTTTAAGTATACTTTCTTTTGTTAGATTTGCTGGTTCTATATGGTTTATACCTTTTCTTTCAGCTAAGTTTATTACATGTATTCCTTTAAAGTTAGGTTATTATTAATCTAAATCATTTGATTATGGTTGAGGTGAATTATTTGGTGGTCAAGTTTTATATAGACTATTTATTTATTTAATTGGATATATTTAGGGTTGATATGATTCTAACTTCAAGATTTATCTTTTAACTTTTATTTTTTGAATATTTATTTTGAGTGATTGTTTTTCATGTACTTAAATAGCTTATAATTAGAGCGTGACACTGAAGATGTTAAAGAAGTATTTTTACTTTTAGGTATTTATAAATATAGATATATTATTTTTACAGTGAAAATGTAATGTTTTATTTAAACTAAATAAATTTTAGAAATGTTAACGGAGTTTAACCGCCAATAAAAAAAGTTAGCAGCTTTCATATTGGCTTTACATTTCCTTAATCGGAACTTTATAGTTCAATTATATTATTAACAGTAATACGCCTCTTTAATGGGAATAAGGGTATTTCCAGGTTGAAACTGACTGCAATATTTCGCTTCTTATTCTATTTAAGGTTGATTGATTATATCAATACCTTTTGGATGCAACCCAAATGTTATAGTTAACTACAACCCTTTATTCTGCTCATTGTAAGTCTCCTTGATTTCATTCATGGTATAGTCCGCCTAATAGGAATTGAATAAAAAATATTGTTGATACTGCTCAGATTATAATGTCTGAAGTTTTGAAAATAATTACAGTTGGAAGAATTAGTGCGATTTCTACATCAAAAATTAAAAAAATTACTGCGATTAGGAAGAATCGTAGGGAGAATGGTATTCGTGCTGATCTTTTTTCTCGATCATTGATTAATTTCTTTGATAATGTTATTGCAAGGATTATAACAATTATTGGAATAATAAATCTAATAAAAAATCTTATAGATAGATTTAGGATTGTTTTTCTTGATTTATATCAAGCTTTCTGATTGGATGTCAAATGTGCTATTTAAACTAGAAAAACAGTTATCTACCTCATCAATAAATAGAGATGTATAAGAATAATCATACGTCTACGAAGTGTTGATATCATGCTGCTGCTTCAAATCCAAAGTGGTGTCTTGGTGAGAATTGATTTATTGAGTGTCGAAGTAGACATGTTGTTAAGAAGATTGTTCCAATAATTACTTGGAGACCATGGAACCCTGTTGCAACAAAGAATGTTGATCCATAAACTGCGTGTGCAATAGTGTAAGGTGCTTCTCAATATTTGTATTCTTGAAGTATTGTGAAATATAGTCCTAATAATACTGTAAAAAATAATCCTTTTAACACGTTCACTGCCATCGGCGCACCAGCGCGTCCGGCCGATACTAGTGCATATGCCGTCGACGCGCCTGCGCGGCGAGACACTCAGCTGTTTCTCAGCGCCACAGTTTAGTCGGGCACAGCCATTCGGTGTGGTTCATTGCGCAGGCACTCTAAGAACGTATTGTTTTCAATTTTTGCGGGTGCGGTTCGTGTGTTTTCCCTACAGTTTTTCTCTGTTGTGGGACTGAAAATGGAAGACAATCGTGACACGGCGGGCCCTTCAGAACCTAAGAAACGTAAAACACAGGACACAAGAAACGTACAAAAACTAACGGATGCGGAATTATTACGAATATTAGAAGAAAGCGATTCGGAAACGGAACTGGCCAGTGAGGAGGACGGCGTGGAATCCAGTGAAGAGTCTGACGGAGCCGAGTTTGTTTTAGATGAGACTGTAGAAATGGCTGTGAATCCTAGCGACAGGGAAATGGCAGAAGGAGTGGTAACAAGAGATAACGCAGCTGATACAACTGTTGCGTGGGAAAGAGAGCCAGTTGGAATGATAAATTGCCCATTTATAAAAAAAGAGGGACTGCTTATTCAACCGACGGAAAACACTCCCTTAGATTATTTTCGTCTTTTGCTGACGGACGAATTTCTATTGACAGTTGTAGAAGAAACAAATCGAAACGCGATTGAATTATTCCTTTCTGCGGGAACCAAAGGACAATCACGAATAAACTGTTGGAAAGATGTGACTGTTGGCGAATTGTTAGTGTTCTTGGGAGTTTTCCTGCACATGGGAAATGTAAAGATGAGGAATTTGCAGGACTATTGGAAAAAGGACGCTTTATTCAACGTGAAAGGAATTGCCGATAGTATTTCACGAAATCGTTTTCTGCTAATACTACGTGCATTACACTTTTCTGACAATCCAAAACAGGGCAAACCAACACCATCCGACAGGTTGTATAAAATACGTCCCGTTATCAATTTTTTCAATGAAAGGATGTGCCAAGTTTACTACCCTGGACGGGAACTGTCTCTGGACGAATCAATGATCCTTTGGCGTGGACGATTACTTTTCCGCCAATACATCAAAAACAAAAAGCACAAATATGGCATAAAGCTATATATTTTGACAACTCCCACTGGAATGGTCCTAAAATTCGCGGTATACACTGGCATGCTGGACGATTTAGGAGGAAGAGGCCATGCGCAAAAAATTGTTCTTCATTTACTAGATGAAAAGTTGAATGCTGGTCACCATGTGTACATGGACAATTACTATAACAGCTTCGCATTGGCAAAGCTGCTCCTGGATAAGAAGACCCACTGCACGGGAACTCTGAGGGCGAATAGGAAGGATACACCCAAGGAAATACAGGAAGCAAAACTACGAAAAGGTGAAGCCGTTGCCAGATTTGCGGAAGGAGTTATGATAGGTAAGTGGCGTGATAAGAGGGAGGTTTGCTACATTTCTAATGCATTTACAAATGAAATGGTTGAGGTTGAAACCAAAAGAAAGGAGAAGAAATCTAAGCCCTTGGCCATTGTAAACTACAATAAATTTATGGCGGGAGTTGATCGGCACGATCAGATGTTATCATATTACCTCTCGGAACGCAAAACCATACGCTGGTACAAGAAACTTTTTATCCACGTTGTGGAAATGATACTGACAAACGCACATGCCCTACACAATAAATATTGTGGCACAAAAATGCCCCTCCAAGACTTTAGACTCAGTATTATAAGAGCACTATTGCCACGAAAGCAGGTAGAACGGCCAGTCAGAAATCCCCAACATGTTGTGGTAAAACGAGAATCAAATGGAAAATCAAAAACACCGCGAAAAAAGTGCAGATCATGCGCCAGCCGTGGACAACGAACAGACACGATTTACGAGTGCCTAGATTGCCCAAATAAAGCAGGATATTGTTTGAATTGTTGTGTTATTCACCACCTCTAAAGGCAGATAGCACTTTCGTTGCTCATTTATTTTTCGACAGTTATGTGTCGGTACTATTCTTAAACTTTGTATTTATTTTATTTGTTTGAGAGTAATGGATAAAGCTCTAGATTGTATTTTTCTTAGATTTGACATACATTTTATTTCAGAAGTTTCTTCGAGATCTTGTGTTTGTATTTGAATGTTTCTACTATATTTTTTGTCCAATAAATATGTCGTTTGTCAGTAGGATGTTTCGTTTCATTTATGAATATAAAATGAAATTGTAGTAACCTAAACTGTCACACTAACCAGGAACAATACACTAGACGCATTGGCGCGTCCACGGCCACCCGCTACAGAATATGGCCTGATATGCCACTGACGCCTTAGTGCGCCCCAAAACAACTTTGATTCACGAGAGTAAATTTGATTGTGTACTTATAAAATAAATACATGTTATATTACTTTTAGCAATATATTTTCAGATTCTATTAAGAAAAATATTGGTTACGTGGCAAAGCAAGGCCAATTACAGTGGCAGTGAACGTGTTAATGCTCGAGATTCTATCAAACTATGATGTGCTCATGTTACGGTTACTCCTGATGCTAAAAGAATAGCTGTATTAAATAATGGAATTTGTATAGGATTAAAAGGTTGAATTCCTATTGGAGGTCATAAATTCCTAGTTCAATTGTTGGTGCTAGTCTTCTAAAGAAGGCTCAGAAGAATGAAACGAAGAATAATACTTCTGATGCAATAAATAGGATTATTTCTCATCATAATCCAATTGATACAAACCAAGTACATAGTCCTTGATATGTCCCTTCTCATACTACATCTCGTCATCATCATTGTCAGTAAGGTAATTCCGAATCCAATTATAAATAAGTTAATGTTAAATAGGTGAAATCATTTTGCTAATCCTGATACTAGGACTATTGCTCCAATTGCTCCTGTTAGTGGTCACGGTCTATAGTCTACTAAGTGGAATGAGTGATTTAGGTAAGTTGTTAACATAGGTTTAATATACTTCTCTAGAATATAAAGTTCTTAAAATTGAGAAAACATAAGCTTGAATTATTGCTACTGCTGATTCTAGAGTTAATAGAAGTATTTGTCCAATAATTAGTAGTGAGATTAAGTTCATTGCTATAGATGTGCACCGAGCGAGGTGGCGCAGTGGTTAGACACTGGACTCGCATTCGGGAGGACGACGGTTCAATCCCGCGTCCGGCCATCCTGATTTAGGTTTCCCATGATTTCCCTAAAATCACTCCAGGCAAATGCCAGGATGGTTCCTCTGAAAGGGCACGGCCGACTTCCTTCCCCATCCTTCCCTAATCCGATGAGACCGATGACCACGCTGTCTAGTCTCCTTCCCCAAACCAACCAACCTATAGATGGGCCTGTGTTTCCTAGTAAGGTTAATAGTAAATGTCCTGCAATTATATTTGCTGCTAGTCATACTGCTAGTGTACCTGGTCAAATGATATTTCTAATTGTTTCAATTAATACTATAAATGATATTAATGCAGGTGGTGTTCCTTGTGGAACAAGGTGTGTAAATATATGATTAGTATGGTTAATTCATCCAAATAATATGAATCTTAATCATATAGGTAGAGCAATTGCAAATGTTAATGCTAAATGTCTTGTTCTAGTAAAGATGTAAGGGAATAATCCTATAAAATTATTAAATAGTATTATAATAAAAATTGAGATAAAGGTGAATGTTGTTCTATTAAATGAGTAGTAGTGTTTAGAATTCGTTGTGTAAGGTTAGGTTTGGTTTATTTCAGATAATATTAATTCGTGAATGTGGAAGTCAGAACATTGATGGGATTAATAATAGTCCTAAAAATGTCCTAGTTCAATTTAATGATAAATTGAAGATATTAGTTGATGGGTCAAATGTTGAGAATAAGTGTGTTATTTCCAATTTAATTGTTCTTTTTCTGTTCTTTTAATAAGATTAGGTTTAAATGAGAAAAAGTTTATTTGATTAAATAGGATTAAGGTAGCTGAAAATATAATGAATAGGGAGAATCATATGAGAGGAGTTTTTTGAGATATTTAGATTCAATTTCCCCATCATAAGTAGTCGTTAATTTACTATTTTTAGGTTTAAGAGACCATTACTTACTTTCAGTCATCTGATGCTTCAAGGTGTACTAATTGTTCAGTTATTTTAGATTGACACTCTAATGTTATATATTTTAACTAACTCCTTAGATTATCTTAGATAATCGCTTGATAAATAAATTTACTGAAGTTCTTTCAACTACAATTGGTATAAATCTGTGGTTTGCTCCACAGATTTCTGAGCATTGTTCGAAGAATAATCCAGGTCGGTTTATTGTAAATGTTCCTTGATTTAGTCGACCTAGTGTTGCATCAATTTTAACTCCTAATGCAGGAACTGCTCATGAGTGGAGAACATCTAATACTCTTGTTAATACTCGTACTTCTGTATTTATTGGGAGAATTGTTCAGTTATCTACATCTAGAAGTCGAAATCCATCATTTTCTAGATCTTGTTCTGGTGTTATATAAGTGTCGAATTCTACGTCTATAAAGTCTGAATATTTGTATCTTCAGTATCATTGTCATCCAATGGTTTTGTCTGTAATTATTGCATCTACTGAATCATCAAGTAAGTATAATAGTCGTAATGATGGTAAAGCAATAAAAATTAGGGTAATTGCTGGTAATGCTGTTCAGATTGTTTCAATTAAATGTCCATGAAGTATGTTTCGGTTTGTATAGGCAATAAATAATATATAACTTAGGGCATAACCTACAGTTACTGTAATTAATAATAATACGACCATAGTATGATCATGAAAGAGTGATAGTTGCTCCATTAATGGTGAAGTTCCATCTTGAAGGGATAAATTTTATCTTGTTGCCATTTGAATATTTTTCTAATAAAAGGTCAAACCTTTATTTGTAGAGCTTAAATCTACTGCACTAATCTGCCATATTAGAATCTAGAAATTAATGGTAATTCTGAATAACTGTTCTGCAGGCAGGTTATTTTGTAGCCATTCTGTTGATCATCTTATATTAGCTCTAAATATAATTGCTCGGTTTGTAACCATTCTTTCTAATATAATTACAATGAATATAATAATTCCTACAATAGAAATTGTAGATCCAATTCTTGATACTACATTTCATGATGTTTATGCGTCTGGGTTGTCTGAATATTGTCGTGGTATTCCTGCTAACCCTAAAAAGTGTTGAGGGAAGAATGTTAGGTTTACTCCAATAAATATAATTGTAAATTGGATTTTTAATCATGTGTTGTTTATAGTTAATCCTGTGAATAGTGGGTATCATTGAATAACACCTCCTATAATTGCGAATACTGCACCTATAGATAATACATAATGGAAGTGGGCTACTACATAATATGTATCATGTAATACAATATCAAGTGATGAATTGGCTAATACTAATCCTGTTAATCCACCAACTGTGAATAGGAAAATATATCCTAGAACTCATAATAATGGTCGATTGAACTTGAATTTAGTTCCATATAGTGTAGCTAGTCATCTAAATACCTTAATTCCTGTAGGTACAGCAATAATTATTGTTGCTGATGTGAAGTATGCCCATGTGTCAACATCCATTCCTACTGTAAATATATGATGTGCCCATACAATAAATCCTATTAATCCAATTGATAACAAGGCGCAAATTATACCTAATGTTCCAAACGATTCAATTTTTCCTCTTTCTTGACGTACAATGTGTGAAATAATACCAAATCTGGGTAGAATTATAATATAAACTTCTGGGTGCCCGAAGAATCAGAATAGGTGTTGGTATAAAATTGGGTCCCCTCCTCCCGCAGGGTCAAAGAATGATGTATTTAAATTTCTATCTGTAAATAGTATGGTAATAGCTCCTGCTAAAACTGGAAGTGAAAGAAGGAGAAGAAGGGCTGTAATAGCTACAGATCAAACAAATAAAGGTGTTTGATCTAAAGTTATACTTTCTGGTCGTAAATTAATTGCTGTTGTAATGAAGTTTACTGCACCAAGAATAGATGATACACCTGCTAAGTGGAGTGAGAAAATAGCTAGATCTACAGATGCACTCCAATGTGCAATAGCTCCTGCTAGAGGAGGGTAAACTGTTCATCCTGTACCAGCACCGTTATCTACTATGGAAGATGTAAGAAGAAGAGTTAATGAAGGTGGTAGTAATCAAAAACTTAATTTATTTATTCTTGGGAATGCTATATCTGGTGCACCAATTATTAATGGTACAAGTCAATTACCAAATCCACCAATTATAATAGGTATTACTATAAAGATAATTATTACAAATGCATGGGCTGTAATAATAACATTATAAATCTGGTCATCTCCAATTAGAGATCCTGGTTGCCCAAGTTCTGCACGAATAAGTATTCTTACTGATGTTCCTACTATTCCTGCTTATGCTCCATATAGGAAGTATATAGTACCAATGTCCTTATGGTTTATTGAGAATAATCATTTTTGTGGTAAGATGGCTGAATTTTAGGTTGTAGACTGTAAATCTACTTATGATATATTTTCTCTCTTACCATATTTTGGTCTTATATTCAATTATGATACTAGACTGCAATTCTAAAGGTGTAAAATTTTACTAAGGCCTAAAAGATTATTCTTTTAATTATAACTTTGTAGGTTATTACTTTAGTTAACTTAAGTCCTTAGTATAATGAGATTAAGGTTGATGTTCAAATCAATCCTATTGTTGAAATTATTACTGTTATAGGAAGAATAATTCTTGATTTTTGAGACTTTATCTTTATAGATCATGAATTTTCTGTGTATGGCATAATTAAGGCTGAGAATCTAATACATATGCAATAATAAAGTGTAATTGTAGTTAATACGACTGTAATAGTTATAATGGTTGTTACGTTGTTTTCTATTAATGATTGTATTACAATTCGTTTTGGTAGAAATCCAAGAAATGGTGGTAAACCACCTAATGATAGGAGAGAGAAGAATATTATGAATTTAATTTCAGTTTTATATTTTTCGATGAATAAATTTGGTTTATGTAAAATAGGTTTATTTGCTTAAATAATAAAACCATGATTAATCTTAGTAGCGAGAAAATAATAAAATATTTTCTCTGACTGTTAGGGATCTAATTATTCACCCTAAATATCTTAATGAAGAATATGCTAGAAGGTGGCATAGAGATATCTGATTTATCCCCTCCTACTGCTCCAATAATGTTTCTTAAAATGATAATTGTTCAAATGAAGGTTCTTAGTTGAATACAATATGATAATACCAATTGGAACAATTTTTTGTCATGTTATTAATGTTAGACAGTTATTTCATCTCGAAGCTCCTATTACTTCTGGAAATACTAAAGGAGGTAGTTTAATTCTATCTTATGTAATTTGTTTAATGAAGGTAATTTTAATTTACTTAATTTACCCTATCAAGGTAACCCTTTAAGCAGGCACTTCATTTATTTAATATACAAATTAAAGTTTTTTTTTGAAATTTGGTTGTGTATTATTTTGGTTATTCCAAATTAATTTATCTAGAGTCAGTTAATTTATGTTAATTTATATTAATATATTACATTTAATTAAATTTAAATACCTATAAGCGTATTTTATTATTATTAAGTGATTATTTTCATACATTTATCTATCAAGACTTATAGCTACTTATGTTTTTAGCTTAAAATAAGTTATTGTATTATAATATGTAAAATAGTACGTAAATTAATATTAAATATTATTATGAATTGATATAATAAATAAAATTAATAACTTTAAATATAAAATATTATATTAATATAAATAATTATTTTAATTATAATATAACTTCAAGCTTTTCTATAATTAGATTATTTAACTAATAAATATGTAATTAACTTAATATAAACTTAATTTCATATTAATAACATTACATTAATTTACATAATTGTATAAAATATATTTATTATATTATTTCAACTTTCTTTATTCTTAGTTAAAAGAAAGATTAAATAAGAAAGAATATAACATATTTATTGGTATACATGTAGTTGTGGTCATACGGGGGTGAGTTTCTTTTTTTGTTAATGTTTGTGATTTTTTCTTTTTTTCTTTAAATATTTGAATCTTATTTCTTCTTGATTTGATTAATTTTTAAATTTTTTATTTTTTGTTCTTAAAAGTTTTATTCTTGCTTGTTTATTCACTTTATATGTAAGTTTTGTTAAACTAAATGTTATTTTTGCAGTAATTTGATTTAATTATCAGGTGATTTTGGATTTAGCAATTGATTTAGTATCGGCATAATTCGTGCCAGCAGCCACGGTTACACGATAAATGCAAGTGAATATTATTGCTTAAAACAGTTGTTAAACCAGGTTAAAACATAAATTTGTAATGCGAAATGTTAAAATTTATTTGTAGCTCTTTTTATGAATCTGTGAAATTTAAATAATAAACTAGGATCAGATACCCTATTATTTTAAATGTTAATTATATTTACCAGGGTACTATTAGTTAAGGTCTTTAAACCCAAATAATTTGGCGGTATCTCATTCCATTCAGAGTAACCTACCCCCGACTGATAATACATGATTTACTCTACTGAATTTATTTGTTTGTATATCTCTGTTATCAGAGAATCTTTTTAGAGCTATAATTCTCAAGATTTATAATTATAAAATATTTCAGGTCAAGGTGCAGCTTATAGTTAACAGGAGGTGGGTTACAATAGATTTTTGTTTATAACGGATTTGATCCTGAAATACTGTTAATGAAGGTGGATTTCATAGTAATTTAATTTATTTAATTTAACTGATATTGGCTCTGAGGTGTGTACAAATCGCCCGTCGCTTTCATTATTGATTATTCTATTTTTATTATTTTAAGGTAGCTTCAGTTTAGATGAGATAAGTCGTATCATAGTAGATGTACTAGGAAGAAGTTAAAGTTATAACTTATTAGTGAAGTGTTTCACTTACACTGAAAATTTTTCTGTGCAAATCAGGATATCTTGATTATTTGTTTTATTATATTTATTTTTTGTTTACTTAATTATTTAATATAAATAATTTTGTTGAATTTTGTCTTAGTATATTTTATGGAATTGATTTTTTAAATTATAGTTTATTGGTAATGTAAGTGTTTTATGAAATATTTTAAATTTTTTAAAGTAGATTTTATTTGTTGTACCTTTTGTATCAGGGTTTATCAAAATTTTAGTATTTACTTTACTTGTCTCAATTTGGGTTGATTTATAAATAATTTATAGTTTATGTATCATAATAATTATTAAATTATTTATAGAAATGAGATGTTAATCGTTTCCTAAGACATCTAGTTTCTGAAGAATAAATTTAATTTTTTGAAGTTAATTGTTTTTATCTAATTTTTTTGAGTATAAATATTAACTTATTTATTCTTTAAGGGATAAGCTTTGAAGTTAATAACCTATAATTTGTTTTATAAAAATATAATAGTAAGCTTTAAATCAGCTATCTTTAAGATTACGTTTTAGTTCATTATTTTTATTTTATAAATATCTTAGGTTTTTTATTAAGACTATTAATTTAATTTTAAAATTTTTGTAATAATGATAGAATTAGTATATTTGTTTGTATGAAATTTTTACCTTGTAAACTTATTATAAGGAACTAGGCAAAATTGATTTCTGCTTGTTTATCAAAAACATGTCCTCTTGAAAAGACTGAGGTGTGGCCTGCTCACTGAGTGGATTTTTACAGAGGCTCGGTATTTTGACCATGCAAAGGTAGCATAATCATTAGTCTCTTAATTAGTGGCTGGAATGAATGGCTTGACGAGAAATCACCTCTCTCTTAATAAATTTTTGAATTTAACTTTTGAGTCAAAAGGCTTAAATTCTTCTTTAGGACGAGGGGATCCTATATAGCTTAATATTTTACGTTTATATAGTTTTTTGTTTGTCTTTCTATATTTAATGACAATGTTTTGTTGGGGTGACATGAATAAATAAACTCTTCATTATTATATCATTGATTTATGTTTGTTGTTTTGATCCATAATTTATGATCATAAGACTAAGTTACCTTAGGGATAACAGCATAATTGCTTTTGAGAGCTCATATCGACAAAGCAGATTGTGACCTCAATGTTGGATTAAGAAAAATTTTGGGTGCAGGAGCCCAGTGATTAGGTCTGTTTGACCTTTAAATTCTTACATGATCTGCGTTCAGACTGGCGTGAGCCAGGTTGGTTTCTATCCTATGACTATTAATCCATATTAGTACGAAATGACCATATGGTTAAAATATTTTTTATTATGTTGATTAATATTAATTTACTATTTTGACAGATTAATGTGTTGAATTTAGAATTAATTTTTGTAGATTTTTCTACAAATAGTATTGACACTTTATGATTTATTTATGTTTATTTTAAATTTTCTTTTATTATTTGTGTTTTAATTAGTGTTGCTTTTCTAACTTTATTGGAGTGTAAGGTTTTAGGTTATATTCAGATTCGTAAGGGTCCAAATAAAGTAGGATTTGTAGGAATCCAACAGCCCTTTAGTGATGCTATTAAGTTGATTTGTAAGGAGCAGCCAATTCGTATTATATCTAATTATTTACTTTATTATTTTTCTCTTGTTTTTAATTTAATAATTTCTGTGGCTGTTTGAGTAATTTTCCCTTACTTAACTTATATATGTTCTTTTTCTTATGGTTTTTTTTATGTTGCATTAGATTAGGTGTTTATTCCGTTATAATTGCTGGTTGATCTAATTCAAATTATTCCTTTTTAGGTTCTCTTCATTCTGTTGCTCAAACAATTTCAGATGAAGTTAGTTTGGCTTTGATTTTATTATCTTTAATTATTTTAATTGGTACTTTTAACATGTTTGATTTTATAAATTATTGTTGATTTATTATTATTTCTTTTCCTTTAGCTTTAGCTTGTTTTGCTTCTTGTTTAGCTGAAACTAACCGTACTCCTTTTGACTTTGCCGAAGGTGAATCTGAGTTAGTTTCAGGTTTTAATATTGAATATGGTGCAGGTGGTTTTACTTTAATTTTTTTAGCTGAGTATACTAGAATTGTTTTTATAAGAATATTATTAGCTTTAATTTTTTAGGTGGTGATTTTTATTCTTTTATATTTTTTATTAAGCTTGCTATTGTATCTGTTGGCTTTATATGAGTTCAGGGTACATTACCACGGTTCTGTTATGATAAGTTAATATACTTAGCTTGAAAAAGCTTTTTACCTTTATCTTTGAATTTTTTATATTCTTTGTTGGTTTAAAGATTTTATTCTTGAATCACGTTTATTTATAAATCATGTTTTAATGATAAGAGCTACACCTACAAAGTGAGAATAAAGGATGGTGATAATTTTATTGACACCCCTGTGTGTTATAAAGCAGTTTTGTCTATTTTTGGTGTAACTGGGAGAAGGGTTCAAACTATTCAAACGAGTCTGAAAGAAAGAGGTGAACCCCCAACAGATGAGACGAAAGTATGACCACAAACATTGTAGGACCTCAGAAGATGTTAAGCAAAGTGTCATTGATCACATTGCATCGTGTAAGGGCCATGAAAGCCATTATAGGTTTGATAAAACTAAAAAACCATAATTTCCGGACACTTTAAAACTGAAAAAAATGTATACATTGTATAAGACAGGCAGGCATAGTGGTAAGATTGTGTCCTTTGAATATTATAGACAGATATTCGTATCTAAGTTTAACATAGCTTTCGGATATCCCAGAAGCGACACCCGCAGTGCATGTGACAGGTACCAAGCAGAAATGAAAGCTCTCAACCTCCAGCTGGAACAGACTTATGATGACGAAGAAAAAGCAAATATTTTAAGCAGCACTAAGACAAAACAATGTGAGAATGAAGTATACTCGAGGAAAGCTATCATGTTTTATGACACAAAGAGAAAATGTAGGAAAATTTCAAGGAAAAGGGAGGATACTGAGGCACTTACCATTGATTTTCAAAAAAATTAAGCTTACCTAATTTGACCACAAATGACATTTACCACTGCCGTCAATTGTCATTGTACTTTTTCAATGTCCACGGCCTATCTGTGGGAAATGCAACTTTTTTTGCTTACCCAGAGACAGAAGGAGGTAAAGCTGCAGACGAAGTAGTACCAATGTTGCACTATTATATCTTCACCATGTTACAGTCCAATGTCAGTAACTTTTATATATTTTGCGATTCTTGTAGCGGACAGAACAAGAACTACCCCATGTTTCGCCTCTGTCATTATGTGGTAGAAATCCTAAAAAAACTCGACTGCATAACAGTCATATTCCCTATTCACGGCCACTCTTACCAAGAATGCGATAGAGATATGGACCTGATAAATGGCAAATTTCCCGCAGAGATATCAGAACATTGGGTAAATGAAATAAAGAATCCCAGAGCAAAGCCTTCGCCTTTCACTGTGATAGAAGCCGACCAAAACCTATTTAGAAAATGGACTGATTTTTTGGAAAATCACTATCACAAGAAATGCCCATTTTCTGCATGACCAATTCGTGAAATAAAATTTTCAAAAGACCATTGTAGGTTAGTTGAACACAGATCATCTTACACTGGGTACTTTCTTACGTCACCAATCCTAACACACCAGCTTACCAAGCTTTCAAGAGAGACAAAAGAACCTGGTGAAAATACGTCCTTCTCTTTACCACCATTTCTGAGTGAAGGTAAGAGAAAATGACTCAACACTATACCCTTGCTTTCACATATCAATAATCTATAGATATATAATGAGTTATAGAATAATAGCTCATAACAATAGTGTAACCTTGAAGGTAATGAAAACTAATCACTACAAGAAATATTTTTGCCGTTATTGCAAACAGATATTTAGTTAGGTTAATAGTTAAACTCATAATAAGCTATTTAAGTAGGTAGGTTACTATTTTATGCCAAAAACCACCAGCAGGTTCCCTTGTTTTTGCCCAGAAGTTTGCTTATTTGCCCATCTGATTAAACTAAAACCTGGAAAGTGATAAGACCTGTAGCAAGTGAAGCAGTTTTGCAGTCTATCTGTTCAAAAGTACTTTGAAGAACTTCCTCATTGACAAAACATAAGTTGTAAGTAACAGTAGTAGAATAAAATCTATATGGGCCTAATGTGTTAAAATCTAGAATATTATAAATCTTATAAAATAAACAGTAACAGGATCTGTTTACAGGTTACAAGATCCAATGAAGAAGCACAGAAAGATAGTGGACTTGCATCGTTTTTACCAAGTTTTTATGACTACCATCACTTTTACCAAGTTTTTGTGCACCTGTTTCAGTTTTTAATTAATAAAGTATCTTAAAATTGAAAATGTGTTTATTGTATTACATTTATCACCTAAACAAATAAATATAGAACAATAAAAATGTTGTTGTGATAATTATACGGTGAATGTTTATGATGTACGGGAGACTAGAGCAGAGAATTCGTCATCCCGAAAAAATACAAAAAAGTGACTATCATCATTTTTGCCTTGGGCTCTTCATATGTCGTCAACCATGTGTATGTAACCTGTACTCGTACATTAACTATGTACACAGGGGGAATTTTAATTTAAAGTCGTTTGTCCAGTGTCTGCGGATAATTACGATATTGCAGTGCCTGTGCTGTTCAGAAGTACAATGCAAAGTTCCTTCAGACATGCATTCACGCATATATGTACGTATGTATGTATGTACGATACAAGGCAAGCGACTTTCAATTAAAATATTTTCCCTGTACGGGAATAATCATAATGAATGTGGGGGTTCATGTTGTAGACACATGGCTGGCGACTTATGGAAGTTTGGGTCTGGCCATGAGACGTGCTCGGATGACCTAAGCGTAAGGAGACCAGTCGCGATAGGAGGGAAATCCAGGTTTGAGTCCCCACCCAGCACAAATTTTCATAGCTTTCTGGGTTAAAATTAATAGTTGATTGAATGGATTTTTTTTACATTGCAGAAAAGAGCTATTCGAATCTTGTTGCGTAGCACGGCTAGGGCTGAGTGCAAGCATCTGTTTTAAAAGTTGTGCTTGCATACTGTACATTCCTTATACATATTAAAATTTGTATTGATAACGCTTGGTGAGCTGCTAACAAACTCCGATTACCACAGTTACAATACAGTAGAGTCTCTATGATCCGACCTTGTGTGTTATCCGACCCACAGTTTCACCACGCTGGCTGTGCGCCAGCCGACGACTGGCCAGTGACTAACGTGTTGTTTGTTGATACTCAGTTCATTGTTGCCGTCTGCTACTCCTCACTCCTCAGTGCTAACTAAGATCTGTAGTGGAGTGGACGTGTTGCACTTTGTTTATTGTAAAAATTTGTGGTGATGGCTTCAAAACGGAAAAAGGTGGTCGTTTCAATGGAAGGAAAACTTAAAGCTTTGAAAAGAGTAGAAAATGGTGAAACTTTATTAAAAGTGGCGCAAGATTATAACGTCGGGAGAGTAACAGTTGGAGACTGGAGAAGGAACCGCAATGAAATTTAGAAGTGGTGTTCTCATCGAGCAACCTCTGCTGTTTTGGAAGATCGGAAAGCCATGAAAAAATGTGATTATGAAAAAGTAAGTGAAGCTTTGTTCCTAGGGTTTACTCAACACAGAGAGAAAGGTGTACCCACGCCGGGACCTATTTTACAGGAAAAAGCCTGAAGGTTTCGTAACGAACTAAACGAAGGTTGTCCTCGATGGTGAGTTTTCATCGGAGGTGAGGGTGTCATCTGGAGTGCCCCAGGGAATTGTGGTAGGTCCACTGTTGTTTTCTATCTACATAAATGATCTTTTGGATAGGGTGGATAGCAATGTACGGCTGTTTGCTGATGATGCTGTGGTGTACGGGAAGGTGTCGTAGTTGAGTGACTGTAGTAGGATACAAGATGACTTGGACAGCATTTGTGATTGGTGTAATGAATTGCAGCTAACTCTAAATACAGATAAATGTAAATTAATGCAGATGAATAGGAAAAAGAATCCCAGAATGTTTGAATACTCCATTAGTAGTGTAGCGATTGACACAGTCACGTCAATTACATATTAGGGCGTAACATTGCAGAGCGATACGAAGTGAGCCAAGCATGTAATGGCAGTTGTGGGGAAGGCGGATAGTCGCCTTCGGTTCATTGGTAGAATTTTGGGAAGATGTGGTTCATCTGTAAAGGAGACCGCTTATAAAACACTATCACGACCTATTCTTGAGTACTGCTCGAGCGTTTGGGATCCCTATCCGGTCGGATTGAGGGAGGACATAGAAGCAATTCAGATTTTTTTTTTTTTTATTTTGGTTTTAGGGCGCAAAACTGCTATGGTCATTAGCGCCCGGTCCGCGACTGAGGAAAGAATAAAAACTGAAAATGGAAAACAGCAAAAATGGGAACAAAACTCAAAAAATTGGACACGAAAAGCAGAAACAAGGCTTAAAAGTCCACTACAGAGAGGGGTTGATGGTCCCCGATAAAACTTCAAATGACTGACGTCATTTCACTGTCACTAATAAACTGGAGAACGCGGTCGGCTGAGCGCGTGTCATCTGCTAAAATCGACGATAGATCAGGCGATAGCTGTAGACGGGAGCGTAACGGATTAAAATAGGGGCATTCAATTAAAAGGTGTCTTACCGTCCACAGCTGAGAGCAGTGGGGACAGAGTGGGGGAGGATCGCCGCTTAAAAGATGCCGATGGCTAAAACGACAGTGCCCTATCCGGAGTCTAGCTAAAATTACCTCCTCCCGACGACTCGTTCGGGAGGAAGAGGTCCAAGCGCAAGGAAGGGCTTTCACTTCCCGCAATTTATTGCGGGGAAGTGTTGACCAATGCGCATGCCATAAATGAGCAACTTTGCGACATAAACCGCTCCGTAGATCGGTGAAGGGAAGCGACTGAATAGCTGGCCGAGGAAGAGAAACTGCAGCCTTGGCTGCTATATCAGCCGCCTCATTCCCACAGATACCAGCGTGTCCCGGGAGCCAGAGGAACGCCACCGAGACGCCCCCCAGGTGGAGCAAGCGCAGACAGTCCTGAATCCGGTGCACCAGAGGGTGCACAGGGTAAAGAGCTTGGAGACTGAGGAGAGAGCTGAGAGAATCTGAGCAGATTACGTACTGTATCCGCTGATGGCGGCGGATGTAGTGGACAGCCTGGAGAACAGCGAAAAGCTCCGCAGTATAAACAGAACACTGGTCGGGAAGCCGAAAGTGATTTGGGGCGTCGCCAACAATATAGGCACTCCCTACACCCAACGATGTTTTCGAGCCGTCGGTGTAAATAAAGGTGGCGTCTGTCATTTGTGCACATAGAGCAGCAAATGCCCGACGATAAACAAGTGAAGGCGTACCATCCTTGGGAAATTGACAAAGATCACGGAGCAGACACATCCGGGGACGAAGCCAAGGCGGTGCTGTACCCCAAGTTGTCAAGAAGGTTTTAGGAAAGCGGAAGGAAAGAGAATGGAGCAGTTGACGGAAGCGGACTCCCGGGGGTAGTAGGGAGGAGGAGCGGCCTGCATACCCTACATCAAAGGAGGCGTCGAAAAAAGGGTCATGGGCTGGATTAGCAGGCATGGAAGACAGATGGCTAGCATAACGGCTCAGAAGGACCGCTCGCCGATTGGACAGCGGAGGTTCAGCAGTCTCAGCATAAAGGCTTTCCACAGGGCTAGTGTAAAAAGCTCCAGACGCTAAACGTAATCCACGGTGGTGGATAGAGTCGAGACGCCGAAGAATAGACGGCCGAGCAGAGGAGTAGACGATGCTTCCATAGTCCAATTTCGAGCGCACTAAGGCGCGATAGAGGCGGAGAAGGACCACTCGGTCCGCTCCCCAGGAGGTACCATTCAGGACACGGAGGGCGTTGAGCGTTCGCAGACAGCGAGCCGAAAGATAGGAAACGTGGGAGGACCAGCACAGTTTTCTGTCAAACATAAGACCCAAGAATTTAGTGACGTCTGAAAACGTAAGGTTGACAGGACCTAGATGTAAGGAGGGCGGAAGAAACTCCTTACGTCGCCAAAAATTAATACAAACGGTCTTACTGGGAGAAAAACGGAAGCCGGTTTCGAGGCTCCAAGAGTGGAGGCGATCGAGACATCCTTGAAGACGTCGTTCAACAAGGCTGGTCCGTTGAGAGCTGTAGCAGATCGCAAAATCGTCCACAAAGAGGGAGCCCGAGACGTCAGGAAGGAGACAATCCATAATTGGATTTATAGCGATGGCAAACAGTACAACACTCAGCACGGAGCCCTGGGGTACCCCGTTTTCTTGAGAGAAAGTACGGGAGAGAGTAGTGTTCACCCGCACCCTAAATGTTCGCTCTGCCATAAATTCGCGAAGAAAAAGGGGCAGCCGGCCTCGAAAGCCCCAAGAGAACAGTGTGCGGAGGATGCCTGTCCTCCAACAGGTATCGTATGCTCTCTCCAGATCAAAAAATATTGCTACTGTTTGGCGTTTCCGGAGAAAATTGTTCATGATATAAGTGGAGAGAGCAACAAGATGGTCAACTGCAGGGCGATGCTTTCGGAATCCGCATTGGGCAGGTGTTAAAAGACTGCAGGATTCCAGCCACCAAGCTAAACGGTAATTCACCATACGCTCCAAAATCTTACAGACACTACTCGTGAGAGAAATGGGGCGATAGCTAGAGGGGAGATGTTTGTCCTTTCCAGGTTTCGGAATGGGAACGACGATAGCTTCCCGCCATCGTCTGGGAAAGGTACTGTCGGTCCAAATTCGATTATAAAGGCGAAGGAGGTAACGCAGACTATGGGTTGATAAATGTAGCAACATTTGGACATGGATACCATCCGATCCAGGGGCGGAGGAGCGAGAAGAAGAGAGGGCATGTTGGAGTTCCCGCATGGAGAAAACAGTATTGTAGCTTTCGCGATTTTGAGAGGAGAAAGCAAGAGGTCGCACTTCCGCTGCACGTTTCTTCGGGAGAAACGCTGGCGGGTAATTTGAAGAGCTCGAAATCGCAGCAAAGTGCTGACCCAATGAGTTAGAAATTGCGACGGGGTCCACTAAGGTATCATGCGCGACAGTGAGCCCAGAGACCGGGGAGAAACTAGGCGCGCCTGAGAACCGTCGGAGCCGACTCCAAACTTCCGAGGAGGGAGTGAAGGTGTTAAAGGAGCTAATAAAGAATTGCCAGCTTGCCTTCTTGCTATCGCGGATGACGCGACGGCATCGCGCACGGAGTTGCTTATAGCGGATACAGTTTGCTAAAGTAGGATGGTGACGGAAAATGCGAAGAGCACGTCGCCGCTCACGGATTGCGTCACGGCATGCCTCGTTCCACCAAGGAACTGGGGGGCGCCGGGGCAATTCGGAGGTGCGTGGAATGGAACGTTCCGCAGCGGTAAGAATAACGTCGGTAATATGTGTGACCTCATCGTCGACGCTGGGAAAGCGACGGTCATCGAATGTCGCTAGAGACGAAAAAAGTGTCCAATCGGCTTGGGCAAACTTCCAGCGTCGCGGGCGCATATATGGCAGTTGAGGCTGCAGCCTAAGGACACATGGAAAGTGGTCACTCGAGTGTGTATCATCTAGGGCGAACCATTGGAAGCGCCGAGCAAGCGGAACAGTACCGATCGCAAGGTCCAAATGAGATAAATTTGTCGTGGAGGCAGACAAAAACGTGGGGACCCCAGTGTTGAGGCAAACTAGATCCGCTTGGTGGAAGACGTCTAGCAATAGGGAGCCACGTGGACAAGGATGTGGAGATCCCCAAAGCGGGTGGTGGGCATTGAAGTCCCCAACCAGCAAATAGGGGGGTGGAAGCTGACCAAGAAGATGAAGGAGATCAGCTCGTGCCATTGGTGTGGACGATGGAATGTATACGGTACAAAGAGAGAACGTGTATCCAGAAAGGGAAAGACGGAAGGCGACAGCTTGGAAGGAACTGTCTAAGGGGATTGGATGATAATGGAGAGTATCATGGAGAAGAATCATTAGTCCTCCATGTGCAGGACTGCCTTCCACAGAGGGGAGGTCATATCGGACGGACTGAAAATGAGGGAGAACGAAGCGGTCATTAGGACGCAGCTTTGTTTCCTGAAGACAGAAGATGACCGGCGAGTAGGATCGTAAGAGGATCGACAATTCATCCCGATTGGCTCGAATGCCGCGGATATTCCAGTGGATAAAGGACATAGGGTGAACAGAAAATGGAGGAATGGGACCAAGGGTGCTGTCAACTCAACGACTGCTCAGAGCTTGCGACCGACAGCATGGAATGGCATTCGGCCGAAGGCAGAAGATCCTGATCCATAGGTTGGGCAGGAGCAGCTCCTGCCACCAGCGATCGGCCGGTTGACCGGCCACCAGCAGTGCGCCTCGGCGACACAGAAGACGGCCGAGGGCGATTTCCGCCAGGTGGCGCTGTGGATGGGACACGCCTTGGCGGAGAAGGAGAGGAACTGGGTTTCTTTGTAGCCTTCTTGGAAGTATGAGGTTTAGAGGAAGGAGGAACCGATGGTGGTGAAGTTGCCGTACGTAAAAACTCTTCACGAGTATGCTCTTTCTTCGAAGACTTGGTGTCTGACTTTTGGGCTCGAGATTTAGCAGAACCCGACGAAGGGTGAGCCAAAGAGTGGGCAGGCGAAAGTGGTGAAGTTGAACGGGCGATCTTTGCGCTGGCCGATCGGACGACCGTGGCACTAAAGGTGAGGTCGCAAGTCTGCGTGGCCGCCTCCTTTGTTGGCCGAGGAGAAGCAAGGACAGTGCTGTATTTGCCTGTCTGAGGCACGGTGGGCTGTCGACTGGCGAACAACTTCCGAGCAGCAAAGGTCGACACCTTTTCCTTCACTCTTATTTCCTGGATGAGCTTTTCGTCCTTAAAAACTGGGCAATCTCTAGAGGAAGCAGCGTGGTCACCCATACAGTTGATGCAGCGAGGGGATGGAGGTGGACAAGCACCCTCATGGGCATCCCTGCCACACGTAACACATTTGGCCGGATTAGAACAGGACTGGCTGGTGTGATTGAATCGCTGGCACCGATAGCAACGCGTAGGGTTTGGGACGTAAGGACGAACGGAAATTATCTCATAGCCTGCTTTGATTTTCGAAGGGAGTTGCACTTTGTCAAATGTCAAAAAGACAGTGCGGGTTGGAATGATCTTCGTGTCAACCCTTTTCATAACCCTATGAACAGCCGTTACGCCCTGGTCTGACAGGTAGTGCTGAATTTCTTCGTCAGACAGTCCATCGAGGGAGCGTGTATAAACAACTCCACGCGAGGAATTTAAGGTACGGTGCGGTTCCACCCGGACAGGGAAAGTGTGTAGCAGTGAGGTACGCAGCAATTTTTGTGCCTGGAGGGCACTGTGTGTTTCTAACAACAGGGTGCCATTCCGTAATCTGGAACAAGACTTTACAGGACCTGCAATTGCGTCGACACCTTTCTGAATTATGAAAGGGTTGACTGTGGAGAAGTCGTGACCTTCGTCAGACCGAGAAACAACAAGGAACTGTGGCAACGATGGAAGAACTGACTGTGGTTGAGACTCAGTGAACTTACGTTTGTGAGCAGACAGAGTGGAAGATGAGGAAACCATTGCGGAAGAATCCCCCATGATTACCGGCGTCTCCGATGGCGCGCTCCTCCCTTGTGGGGGCCCTCTCTGAGGGTACTCCCGCCTTAGGTGATTGTTCACACCTCAGGTCACACCTCCCGACAAACGGACGGAGGGACCAATCGGCACTTTCGGAAGGTATCAGCTCGGGTAATCACCCCTCCCTGGGCCTGGCCGTTACCAGGGGGTACGTACGTGTCCTACCTGTCTACCCGGGGCGGGGAATTACGCGTTACCCCGTCACCGGCTACGCATGGAAGTGCGTGGGTCGGCCTTCAGACACGCACAGGGAGGAAGAAAGAGAATGAGAAAGGGAAAGGAAAGAAGAGGTCTCAAACGCCGCAGCGGAGAAAAGGGTAGAGAGAAGAGGTAAGGAAAAGAGGGACAAAGGAAGGACGAAGACTTACAAGTAAGGAAGGCGAAGAATGTGGTACATTTACAAGCGTCCGTCTCCGGACGTAGGCACAAACCATTCCCCCAGAGGGGGAGAAAAGGAAGGAAAGAGCCAGAGGTGAGGGGGGGGGGCGAAGATGGGGGATGGGGAAGGATGCGGAAAGGGAAGGTATGCAGCCCGGAAAGGAAGGAAGGCCACATCAGCTCGGGGTCCCGTGCTCGCTACGCACGTATCCACAAAAGAGTTGTGGATCCCCTGGGGGGAAGCAATTCAGAGGCGGGCTGCTAGATTTGTTGCTGGTAGGTCTGATCATCACGCGAGTGTTACGAAAATGCTTCAGGAACTCGGGTGGGAGTCTCTAGAGGAAAGGAGGCGTTCTTTTCGTGAATCGCTACTGAAGAAATTTAGAGAACCAGCATTTGAGGCTAACTGCAGTACAATTTTACTGCCGCCAACTTAAATTTCGCGGAAAGACCACAAAGATAAGATAAGAGAGATTAAGGCTCGTACAGAGGTATATAGGCAGTCATTTTTCCCTCGTTCTGTTTGGGAGTGGAACAGGGAGAGAAGATGCTAGTTGTGGTACGAGGAACCCTCCGCCACGCACCGCATGGTGGATTGCGGAGTATGTATGTAGATGTAGAAGGTGAACCTGATTTCACAGCTAGTGTAGGCTGGCTCGATAGATGGAAGAAAAGATACGGAATTCGGCAACTTAATGTCTATGGTGAAAAGCTTTCAGAAAATTTTGAAGCTGTTCAGTTGTTTAGGAATAAACTTCACAAGGTATTGGACAAGGAAAACTTAACAGGCGATCATATTTTTAACTGCGACGAGCATGGTGTCAATTACAAAATGTTACCGGAAAAAACATTAGCGTCAAAGGCCGAAAAGGCAGCGCCAGGCTACAAACTTAGCAAAGAAAGTGTGACAATTCTTGCAGGCAGTAACGCCACAGCAAATTTAAAAATGAAACTGCCTAGGATAGGTAAGCCAAAAAAACCGAGAGCATTTAAAAATGTATCTAAAAATGCTTTACCGGTGAAATATTACAACAACAAAAATGCTTGGATGAGCTCAGACATTTTTAAACAATGGTTTTTTAACGAGTTCGTGCCACAAACTGAAAAGTTTATGTAAGCCAACAACTTGTCCTGATAAGCACTGTTGCTTGTAAACAATCCCACTTGTCATCCTAATGAAGATGAACTTCAAGATCAAGATATAAAGGCCATGTTTTTGCCTCCAAATGTCACATCCTTATGTCAGCCTATGGACCAAGGGACCTTAGAGACACTGAAGAGAAACTATCGCGAAACTTGCTTTCATCTTTAATTAATGCTATGGACAAAGGAAAAGACATGCTACAGTAGTTGCGCCGTATTAATTTGAAAGACGTAGCTTATGACGTGGCCCAATCTTGGGAGAGTGTTGGAGCAAATACAATTGCAAAATCCTGGAAAATTTTGCTACAGGAAAAATCAAGAAAATTCTCCAGATGAATATCTACAGCAGCAGACCGAACCAGAAAATACTACCGCGCTTTCATTGTTACGAAAAGTTCCGGGATGTGCTGACGCCACAGAAGAGGACATAAATGAATGGATTGTCCAAGATGAAGAATTTGAAGTTACAGATAAAGAAATAGTCAACATGGTAAACGAAAAAGAAGACGAAGAAGCGGATGTAGTGGAGGAAAGTGCGCCCAAGATTTCTCACAACGGAGGACACAAGGCCTTAGAAACTGCTTTAAAATACGTAGAGCAACTGGAGGAAACATCGTATACCGAGGTTTTATTTCTAAAGAGACTACGTGATTTAGCGGCAAAAAAACGGCAAACAGCAGGCAAACAAATGAAAATTACTAACTTCTTCACACTGTAAATATCTATTCAATCTAATTTGATTTGTATTGTGTTAAATGTAACTCATTTGGCTTACTTTAGTTTAATTTTTGTGTTTTTTGTATTTTCCGTGTTATCGGACCTTCCCGCTTATCCGACCTTGCCGCGGCCGGTTTAGGTTGGATAATCGAGACTCTACTGTACTCGCGACTGTAGGTACCTCCCATGTAGAACAAGTTAGAACAACCCACACTCAAAGACATGTGAGCCAGTTCGATAATATTCTCTATAACGCACTGCCGACATTCATAAAGAGGTTGGAGACGGAAACGGCTTTTGATCAGAGTTAAAATCATTTCTTGTTGAGAAATGTTTCTACAATGCAAGTGAATATGTTAGCGTATAGGATTACTAGGCCGTCATTCACTGCTGGGTTCTTTTGATTCTGTTAACTGATGTACCATCTATGATGTGTTTGTCCTTGGACAGAATGTTTCTGCTGTTGGTTCCCCGTGTGCTGTGTTTCAGATGCAGTGTGACACCTCCATTGAGAATGGATCTAGTGCCAGCCTAAGTGTGATGGTTATAGTGTTTCGATGAGCCTGATCTATTTCCATAAAAGAATACAACATTTCTGTTGCGCCTTCATGGCTGGTGAACTTTATTTTTCCAAGGACTGTATAAAGAATTTTGAAGCTGAACAGCTTACAGTCTGTTGTTGGCAGACGTCTCAATTGGCCAGTATGTCGACTGTGAAAGACAACGTGGAAAACAGAGTTTCTTAGTGTTATTAAACATTTTCATTTTTATGGGTGGACTGTCGCATAAATCAGACGGAAATGGACTAAGTTCACGCAGGCTCTGCACTACTGACGAGCATTTACTTTTGGATTAATGAATTTAAACGAGGCTGACATGCACAGAAGACAAAGCGAGCTCCAGCTGTCCAATTGAGATCACCACAAAGCAAACCATTGACAAAATCCGTAATACGGCAGTGTAAGATCGCCAAATAAAAATTTGTGAGACTAGGCATCTCCACTGAGCGAGTGCATAATAACCTACACAGAGAACTGTCTTTGAAGAACCAGCTTGCAAGGTGGTTACCACGATTGCTCACGTCAGACAATGCACAATCCTACACGTCAACGATAACAATGGTGAAAGAGCATGTACTGGGCTTTGAATTGGTTCGTCATCCACCCTATTCAACTGACTTGGCACCAAGTGCCTTTTTCCTATTCCCCAACTTCAAACTTTTACACGCTGGGAGGAAATTTTCATCAAATGAGGAAGCGATAGTTTTGGTCAACGAGTATTTTGCAGATTTGGCAGAACTCATTTTTCCGATGGTACGAAAAATATCGTGGGTCGCTGGAGCTAGAGTACATCCCTCACACGGGACTATGTCAGGAAGCAAGGTAAGTTGTTTACGAAACCAACCTTTTTCTCAAAGCACCCTCGAATAATTTTTAGCAGTGCTACATAATGTCCTCGTGTGTTATCTTTTAACGGCTGTTTTAAATCAAAGTTTCATTATTTTCCTACATCACTGACTTAGTGCACTTTTTGTACTTTTCTGCATGTACTTTATTCATGTGTTTTTAACTTCTTCAGTAGTGTTTTAGTTTCAAAATTTCTGGTTCATTGGTTTGGTTATTTTGCGTGTTGCACTCACAGTCTAGACGATGTACTTTGTGATTCCCCTTTCAGTCCTGCGACGAGCGAAGTGGCTAATCCGATCAATGCACTGGACTCGGATTCGGGAGGACCAGGGTTTATTTCTCGTCCGGTCATTCTGCCTTGTGTTTTCCACGGTTTCTCCTTGCCACCAAGCTGATTGCTGGGATGGTCCCTTGATTATGCCATGGCCGACTTCCTGCCCTATTCTCATCTTATCCTGTTCTGTTTTGTTAACGTTCTATACATACATTATTTATGTAATGTTTCTGACATGCCCAATGCTATTTTAAGAAATGGTCTATGGACGAATAAAAAAAATATAGCAGAAGTAACCTAGTTACAAAGACAGCCAACTCCATTTTTTTTACAATTCGAGATAGTGATAGATTGCAAGAGCAAATAGCATAGGAAATTCAATCGTTGCATTCTATGGTGACAAAATGGCCAGAAGCACTTTAATTTTTAAATATTTCCCAGCCCTAAAATGTTGACAAAAACAGCCATCTTCCACAAGATCCAATCACAAGTCTTAATTCTGTCCCTTGACCTCAAAAGTTCATAATATTTTTAGAGAAATATTGACGAGCAAAAAAGTGAGCCATCACCAAGCTTCCAGATCAAGGAATATAGTTCAAATGGCTCTGAGCACTATGGGACTAAACATCTGTCGTCATCAGTCCCCTAGAACTTAGAACTACTTAAACCTAACTAACCTAAGGACATCACACACATCCATGCCCGAGGCAGGATTCGAACCTGCGACCGTAGCAGTCGCGCGGTTCCGGACTGAGCGCCTGAACCACTAGACCACCGCGGCCGGCAAGGAATATAGTATTCAAGGCAGCTATACAACTATAATTTGACATTGGTTTCTGGATGTTCTAGTGGACCTGAGGTTCTGCACAAAAAGAATCAATTTATTCTTGGACAGAGCCTGAAATGAATAAGTCGTCAAACGAAATAGCCTCTGCAGTATTTGAAGAACTGTAGAGTAAATCTAAACAAAGAAACTGTACAAGTTTGTGGCAGCTGCGTGTCCAGGCCAAAGCAAAAATACAGCCATGCTGACAACATGCATTGCGTGGCTACAGACAACAAAAACTTCGTTAAAACTGGAGTTTGTGTTTCCTGTCAAAGGGCACTCTTATATAAAGTGATCAAGTTTTTGGCACAATATAAAGAAGTACTCAAAAAAAGATACGATTGGTGCAGCTTGGAGAGTACCATTATGAATTTAGTAAGCATGGAAAAACGAGACTTCTATGAAAGGATTAGGCCAATCAAGACAGGATGGCGGAAGCTGAAACCTGTGTTAAAGATCCGTTTAAGCTTTAGATTAAGATCTCTCAAGTCAGAAACTTAGTTTTGTCCAAGAAACCAAAGTCAATACATGTCAGTCATGAACAAAACTATAGCTTCGAAATCAATCAATGTTTGTCGGGAAACCAAGGAAAAAACCAAAGACCTTAACTCTTATGAGTAAAAGTGCATGTGTCTAAAATATTATGATGTGCAAGCATTATTATCAAAACACTACGGTTAGCACTGGAACGAAACTGAAAATGTTATGTCATATGAAGACATAATAATGATTTAATGCCTGACAATCCACTGTGTGAATGAATCGTCTAATTTAAGACATCAAATGGAAGCCAGTCAACTTGTTTCACTGGACAGTTATTTTGTTTGTAATATGTGACCAATTTTATATTATGAAAATTATGTTTCCATGCATTCTATGTTTTCGTTATTTAACCCGCATAATTTCTAGGTAAGTATGGTACATCAGTCACGCCTGATTATTACTGACGAAGCCCTCACTGCCAGACATCATCTTGTTGACAAAAGCGGCCACATTGAGGTGTTTGTTACAAACCTGGCAATCGCCGTATTGTAACTGTAAATATCGCTTAAAGCATACTGAAATTTACAGAAAGTATAATTTGATTGCAGAGTACTGATATTGTGTAATATATGTACATGTTTTCAGCAGTACCACTGATGTGAAAGAAGTTTAAACAGTTCTTCTGTCCTGAAAGTTTTGCTACATGTGTTAGCCACCTTTGTAACCAGGCTACAATAAGGTATTAGACTGAGTTATTAGCGCTTTTGTTTCGCTTGTTAGTATTTCTGTTATCGTTTATGTCACGATTGTTATTTTCTATTTGTAGTTCATCGTTGCTATTTCAGCTTGCATATTGTAATTTGGAGTTAGCCAGTGGAGCTGTGCACGCCAGAAAATGGAGTTCCAAGTGGAGAAATCGCCACATTTCCGACATGTTGTTCTGTTTAAGTTCAATAGAGGGGTGACAGCAGCCGAAGCAACTGTAAACGTTGGGTATGGGAACAATGCCATTGGGCAGAGCACGGCAAGAAAATAGTTCTCTCTTTTTAAGGAAGGTCGTTTTGACATTAGATTAGATTAATTATTCATTCCATAGACCCACAAAAGAGGGGATCTTCCTGGGTGTGGAACATGTCAGATAAACACATTACAAAAATGTAATGAGAAAAACTTGAGTTTCATTAATTTTAATGACCCTCAGTCAATAAACAGTAAAATTATGTACATGAACTAAAATTGAACTTCTAATATTTACAGGTTTAATACTTACATCTGCTTACATTAAATCCATCTTTCACACAGTAGGTAGTTACTTGGCTGTTACAACCAAGTATCGCCAAAAATTAAAGTATAATAAATTTTCATTAAAATGGTCTACTGCACTTATAAATTCATGGATGGAATAGAAGGAGCTGGCTACCGAAAATTCTTTTAAATTATGTTTAAATTGTGCCTTGTCTGAAACTGAACTTAATGGTCGCTGGTAACTTAGTGAAAATATGCGTTGCTGAATATTGGACTCCTTTCTGGGCAAGAGTAAGTGATTTTAAATCTTTATGTATATTGTTCTTATTCCTAGTATTGATGCCGTGTACTAAGCATTTAGTTGGAAAAAAAGATGTATTATTTGCAACAAACTTCATTAAGGAATAAATTACTGAGAAGCTGTGGTTAGTATGCCCAATTCTTTGAAAAGGTTTCGACATGATGTTCTTGGATTTACACTACACATTAGTCTTATTATACGCTTCTGTACTCTAAAAATTTTTTTCTCAGTGTGTGGAGTTACCCCAAAACATGATACCATATGACATAATAGAGTGAAAATAAGCAAAATGCCAGTTTTTTATATTTATTCCTCCTATGTCTGACATTATTCGCATTGCAAACGCATTGTTTAGGCGCTTTAGCAGTTGGTTAGTATGTCGCTCCCAACTGAATTTATTATCAGTTGTAATCCCAAGAATTTTACACTCAACTTCTCCTATTTCCATGTCATCATATTTTATACACACACTAGAAGGAAATCTCTTGAAAGTTCTGCATGGCATATAGTGGCTCTTTTCAAAGTTTAATGACAGTGAATGGGCTATGAACCACTAATTAATGTCAGTAATTAGTGACTATCCACGTTCAGGAAGACCTTTGGGGTTTGATGACGGTCGTTTAAACTTATTACTCCAGAATGGTCCATGTAGCGTACTCAAAAACTGGCAGATGTGATGATCTGTGATCATTCCACCACACCATTGTGCGACATTTTCTTGCAATGGGGAAGGTTCAAAAATCGGGTGTAACCCGAAATTACATGAATCATTGGATGTCCACATGTGCATCTCTGCTTGCTCGTAATCAATTGGCTCGTGAACAAAACGGACCATTCCTGGGGACAAGAAACGGTGTCTTTATCTTAACATAAAAAGAGAAAGGAATGACTGATCCCAAACCAGTCATACAAAGACCTACGTGCATCCACAAAGGATAATGCTATGCATATGGCGGAATAGCGACGGTGTGTACTACGAATTGTTTCTCCGAGGTGTAACCATCACTGCTGAGTGTTGACATTTATTATCAACAACTGAGACGTCTTACAAACACACTCCAAGAACAATGACCAGAAAGAGTGTGTGAAGTGATGCTACTCTCCGATAACGCCTGCCCGCGTTCTGCTAGACTGACAAAAAACACTATACAGGAGTTGCGTTGGAAAGTCATTCGGCACCCATCTTGTTCACCTGATCTTGCGCCCTCAGATATTCACTTTTTCTGCTCTCTGTCTAACAACCTTCAAGGAACTTCCTTTCCGGATGCAAATGCGCTTCTAACATGGCTCGACTAGTTCTTCACCTCAAAACCACGTGGTTTTGACAGTTGCGGAACCTAAAAGTTACCCCAGCGTTGGCAGACTTGTGATTAGTGAATTAGAATATATTATTGATAAATAAAGTCTTTATTGAACATATCGAGAAACGCTGTCAACTTACGCACCAACCTAACAGAATAAAAATATATCGAACAAGGGAACCTCCCCATCGCACCCCCCTCAGATTTAGTTATAAGTTGGCACAGTGGATAGGCCTTGAAAAACTGAACACAGATCAATCGAGAAAACAGGAAGAAGTTGTGTGGAACTATGAAAAAAATTAGTAAAATATACAAACTGAGTAGTCCATGCGCAAGATAAGCAACATCAAGGAAAATGCAAGCTCAGGAGCGCCGTGGTCCCGTGGTTAGCGTGAGTAGCTGCGGAACGAGAGGTCCTTGGTTCAAATCTTCCCCTGCGTGAGAAGTTTACTTTCTTTATTTTCGCAAAGTTATGATCTGTCCGTTCGTTCATTGACGTCTCTGTTCACTGCAATAAGTTTAGTGTCTGTGTTTTGCGACCGCACCGCAAAACCGTGCGATTAGTAGACGAAAGGACGTGCCTCTCCAAAGGGAACCGAAAACATTTGATCGCAAGTTCATAGGTCAACCGATTCCTCCACAGGAAAACACATCTGATATATTCTATACGACACTAGTGACAGCACGTGCGTCACGTGACAGGAATATGTTGTCGACCCACCTAACTTGTACATGGGTAAAAAGATTCTTCTACCTTGCCCCATTTAGGTTTTCTTGTGGATGTGATAATCACTCGCAAAAAAGTGATGAAAACATAAGAGTTTGTCACAAACTGAAAATAAAAAATTAAACTTTTCACTCGAGGGAAGACTTGAACCTAGGACCTCTCGTTCCTTAGCTGCTCTCGCTAACCACAGGACCACGGCGCTCCTAGACTCCCAATGGTCTTGATGTTGCCTATCTTCGCATGGACTACTCAGTTTGTATATTTTACTAATTTTTTTCATAGTTCCACACAACTTCTTCCGGTTTTCTCGATTGATCTGTGTTCAGTTTTCCAAGGCCTATCCACTGTGCCAACTTACAACTAAATCTGAGGGGGGTGCGATGGGGAGGTTCCCTTGTAAGTTTTAGGAAGGCAATATATACCCTCTTGGCTGGCTCTCCCCCTTTGCAGATGCCTGTTCTCCAGGTCCATCAATGTAGGTGAGTCTTTTTGACAGTAATCTATTTTACTACAGTGCGTTTAAAATTAGTTGCGACTTTTGACGTTTGGCTCACCGCAGAGGACGTGACGCGCCCGGGTAACACCAATGGCGAGCCGTCATTCAGCACCACGCCGCCAGCAGTTCGGTTGATAAAGCGACCCTGTTGTCACGCCGTGGATAAACAGTAGAACGTGGAGTCGCGCATTAGACGCACCTACGATCATTAGCTCTCGTTGTAAAGTGATATTTTCTGGCAGTGAAGTGTTCTATAGTCGCCAGTTATTCTGCACGAGTATTTCGTTTCGGCGCTGCGTTAATAAAAACAGCGCGTATGAACACGAGATTCGCAATAACAGTGGTCGTTGAAGAACACGTTCACCAGCTGTGAAGATTATGTTCAATTGCAAATACTCCGAATTCGACGATAGGAAGAGAGAATGCGCAATACCACTTGACAATGCAGTGGATGAAAGCTGCTGCCGGCCGCGGTGGCCGAGCAGTTCTAGGCGCTCCAGTCCGGAGCCGCGCTGCTGCTACGGTCGCAGGTTCGAATCCTGCCTCGGGCATGGGTGTGTGTGATGTCCTTAGGTTAGTTAGGTTTAAGTAGTTCTAAGTTCTAGGGGACTGATGACCACAGCAGTTGAGTCCCATAGTGCTCAGAGCCATTTGAACCATTTGAAAGCTGCTTTTTTCCCCAGGTACAAAGAAATGTTCGATTGGATGAAGTTGAACCTATCTTGTGTTAGACAAAGTTAATGGAACTTTTAGTACTGTACAAGCTAAAAGCTCCACGCTACCAGGTCGTCGAGACGGCTAATGCTAGAGAGCATAGTTTTATCTGACTTACTTCGTATCATGTTCATTTAAATCCGACTGACAATACAAGGTGTTACAAAAATGTACGGCCAAACCTTCAGGAAACATTCCTCACACACAAAGAAAGAAGATATGTTATGTGGACAAGTGTCCGGAAACGCTTACTTTCCATGTTAGAGCTCATTTTATTACTTCTCTTCAAAACACATTAATCATGGAATGGAAACACACAGCAACAGAACGTACCAGCGTGACTTCAAACACTTTGTTACAGGAAATGTTCAAAATGTCCTCGGTTAGCGAGGATACATGCATCCACCCTCCGTCGCATGGAATCCCTGATGCGCTGATGCAGCCCTGGAGAATGGCGTATCACAGCCGTCCACAATACGAGCACGAAGAGTCTCTTACATTTGGTACGGGGGTTGCGTAGACAAGAGCTTTCAAATGCCCCCATAAATGAAAGTCAAGAGGGTTGAGGTCAGGAGAGCGTGGAGGCCATGGAATTGGTCCGCTTCTACCATTCCATCGGTCACCGAATCTGTTGTTGAGAAGCGTACGAACACTTCGACTGAAATGTGCAGGAGCTCCATCGCGCATGAACCACATGTGTCGTACGTGTAAAGGCACATGTTCTAGCAGCACAGGTAGAGTATCCCGTATGAAATCATGATAACGTACTCCACTGAGCGTAGGTGGAAGAACATGGGGCCCAATCCAGACATCACCAACAATGCCTGCCCAAACGTTCACAGAAAATCTGTGTTGATGACGTGATTGAACAATTGCGTGCGGATTCTCGTCAGCCCACACATGTGGCGGTGAATCGAGGAAGTACAGTACATACTGACGAAAGTAAAATGAGCTCTAACATGGAAATTAAGCATTTCCGGACACATGTCCACATAACATCTTTTCTTTATTTGTGTGTGAGGAATGTTTCCTGAAAGTTTGGCCGTACCTTTTTGTAACACCCTGTATATGAGGCTAGGTGAAAAGTAATGTGGCAAAAAAAAAAAAAAAATGAGAAATTTACGTTCAGTGAGATCGAAATGCTGACAAAGGAAGTCATTGCGAATGTTACATCACAGGACTAGTCTCAAGTTGTCAGAACTAAAAATGGTTCAAATGGCTCTGGGCACTATGGGACTCAACTGCTGAGGTCATTAGTCCCCTAGAACTTAGAACTAGTTAAACCTAACTAACCTAAGGACACCACAAACATCCATGCTCGAGGCAGGATTCGAACCTGCGACCGTAGCGGTCTTGCGGTTCCAGACTACAGCGCCTTTAACCCCACGGCCACTTAGGCCGGCTTGTCAGAACTCATACCAAGAATGTAGTTGAGGCATATATATATATTCGTGAAGGACTGGGTCGAATTTTGAGTAGTATGTTACACGTATTGTTCTGTGTGTGTTCTCTTGCCTAAAAACAGCAGAGTTTATAGGTATAAATCTTACTAACGTTGTAATGCAGTTGAAATGGTGTCAGAATACTAAAACAGCGTATTATTGAACTAGCAACTGAAGGCGATATACATCAATAGTTATGAGACAGCTCATTCTGAGTATAAAAATAAATGTGCTGCTGCTTCACTTACATTGTTGCAAATCGCTTATTAATCGTATGTCGGAATACTCTCCTCTCTGCATGCTATCATTTGCCAATATCTTGTTTCCATATCTCAGACCGTTTATGAGATGAGGGATTTATGAACATTTCATTATGGCTTTCTCACTGGCAAGTGCGTTCATGAAGGAGCCCTTTACATACATCAGTGGAAAACTTCCGTCCCATTTCATTATTGGCAATGTTTTCAAAAGTGTTTGAAAGGGTTATGTACAATAGACTTTATAAACATTTATTACAGAAAAATAGTCTCATTCACAATCAGTTTGGATTTCGGAAAGGATTGTCAGCTGATCCATGATCTCCTTATACGAAAGTTAAAATATGATGGGATAACAGGAGTAGCAGGCTCATGGTTCTCATCCTATCTTTTTAATAGAAAACAGTGTGTGTCTGTATCAGAATTACCATATGACAACTGTCATTTAAAATATGAAACCATAAGACAAGGGGTGCCCCTGGGCTCTATTTTAGGTCCCTTGTTGTTCCTATTATATATTAATGAGCTTCCATATGCAGTGTCACAGAATGCAAATTTTGTCTTATTTGCGGATGATACAAGTATTGGTATAAAAAACAGTACTCGTGATCTCACTGAGCAATCAGCTAATGAAATCCCGAGTTCGAGTCTCGGTCTGGCACACAGTTTTAATCTGCCAGGAAGTTTCAGCTAATGAAATATTTGTAAGTATCAATGGGTGGTTCACAGCAAATGGATTGTCACTGAATTTTGACAAGACCCAGTACATACAGTTTTGTACCTCACAAAGAATACCTGACCCTATACGTATAATGTATTCAAACAATGAAATTTAAGCTGTACACAGTGTCTAATTTTTAGGGCAGAAATTGACCACAACCTAAATTGGAAAACTCACACTCTAGACTTAATGAAACACCTTAGTTCAGCTACATTTTCAGTACGCATGATAGCAGAAATAGGTGATTTAAAAATGAAGAAGTTAGTATATTCGGCTTACTTCCATTCACTGATGAGTTATGGAATCATCTTTGGGGAAACTCCTCTCACAAAGAGAACATTTTCAAAATTCAGAAACAAGTCATTAGAATTATATCTCGTGTCAGTCCTACATCATCATGCAGATACCTCTTTAAGAAACTTGGTATTCTAACTACTACTTCTCAGTACTTGTACTCACTGATGTCCTTTGTCATTTCCAAAATGTCTCTTTTTACGCAAAATAGAGCAAAACATGATTATAATACCAGAACCAAAAACAATCTGTATAAGGACTATAAAAGCTTAACATTTGTACAAAAAGGAGTAAAATACATGGGTACTCATATATTCAATAACTTAACAGAGCATATCAAAGGTCTTGTAAGTGATAAAGATTGGTTTCAGAGTGAATTAAAGAACTTTCTGTAGGCCAACTCCTACTCCATTGATGAATATCTTCAGAAGGATTGTAGCTCATAACTGTCTGCATTAGAATTGTACAATATCCATATATCTGAGTAAAAAAATATCTAAAAAAACTGACTCTTTCCACATCCCAGAGACTCTTATCCAAGGGATCTATGGAAAACAAATGTAATGTGGTCCCATTTTCTCGGCATTGGAGACAACAGCGATATCCTTTGAGGTTTAAAGAATAGTTTAACAGTTTATCTACGTTTCACATGCAGCAACAAGAGACCTAATAAACACCAAACGCAAATTCATAGAGACCTATTTTTCGCTCCAAACTTTAAGAATTTCTTTCAGTAATTTAGCTAATACCGAAACATCACAATTATGACCGTTAACGAAATTATCGGCAATTCTTCATGAGTCTGACGAATGAAGCTATAAGACGTGCAAGACTTGGAGTTTATTATCATATAGTTACTTTAAAATCGATTGAGAAAGACTGCAGATGGGCCAGCTTGCGCGGCTGACGAGCCGAGCAAGCCTGGCGTTACCGTCGCCTGCCGACGAGTTCAGCACACGCTGGCAACTGCGCCGTACAGAACTGTCAAAAGTGGGAACTAATTTTATACGCACATAAGGGATCATCCTGGGACACGGAAAATGGATAGCTGCAGGTTGCCTATCTGACGGCTTACAGGGGTAAAAAAGGTTTTATTTTCAATATTTCATCTAAATAGTGTCCAAATTAAAAAATAAATAAAATGCTGACCATCTAATCACAAAGTTGTATCATTTTACTTTGAAACGCTCAACACAGTAAGAGAAGTATTACAGTTGTAAATTATGTGTCTTAAGGGAGTGTGACGCACGGCTCGCAAACCCCAGACTATATTCATCCAGTATTTACCGGCTTGCAACAAATTTACACACAATTTCAAACCTTTACGAAATATCTTCCTCTTTGACATCCCCACAAACTGATGAGAGCAAAATGTTTATCATTTACTATATTTTCGCTGTCAGGCAGTAAAACTGCCATATCACGACAATTTATTACTTCTTTACCTTTGACTTCACCCGCAACATATTCTACAGACAGTATGCACATTTACCACTTAATGCACCTGCAAAATTATGTCAACGATACACTTTACGAAATATGATGTTATAACGACTGAGATTAATGATAAATTCGCTTTTGCTTGGAACGTAACGCAAATTACTCAGAATATACTCCTCTGGGGTGTGATGACAAGAGCAATTAACAACTTTAAACTTAATTTCAGACCCTTTCTAATAATTTTCTCGCTTACATGCTCAACACCAAATATTTATCATGTTTGTAACCAGAAGTTTGAATCTACTTTATACATGGGAGTTCGATTCTTTAAACAATCAGAGTTTACTGTTAAGCTCCTAATCCACGAAAAACACACCACAAAACACACGCAGCAGCACAAAACACATGCAGCAGCACAAAACACACGCAGCAGCACAAAACACACGCATCAGCACAACACAAAACACAACACAGCCTCCTGCCCAACATATCTTGAAAGTGACATTCTTGGCAAAACTTTCTTGGCTACACAGTAGGACTAGACAGAAGCATAGCTTTACAAAAATCATAGTACATCCAACCCAAGATATCCCCACTCGTAGGTTTTAGTAAGGAAACAGTTTCGATTCTGATACACTTTGCCAGAGTCCGGTTCAGACCCAGAATCTTGCCGTCAGTGGGCAATGCTCTTACCAGCTGACTAGCTAGGCAGGCAGGCAGGCAGGCAGGCAGGCACGAATCACCATCTGGCCTCGCAGCATAGCGTCTGCCAGTACGTCTCTCCTATGTTGGCTGCAGCACCCATTTTTCCAAAAGCGCAACTTAATCAAGTTTTGCAAGAGATTTACGTGGAGTTTAGGATGTAGAACAGAATTATTGGAGGACATTTACATGAGAGGGTAAGTACGTGGTTCGTCCCTGCATTTGTTAAAGGCATTGCCCATGAAATGCAAGTTAATGTTCTGGCACACAGTTTTATTCTGGCAAGAAGTTTCGAAAAACCGCAGAATGAAGGAGTCATTCTAATATGGCTTTTTGTGGTATACACTTCGGTTGCCCATAGCGATATCAACACACAGATGTTATGGTGAGCTATCGTATTCAGAGAGGAAATGTTTTTCGTCGTGTCAAAACCTGTTCTCTTTTGGTCCTACGATATCTTGAAGAATCTTCGAATATTAAAAAAATTATTAATGAAGAAGCGGTTATGTAGAGGCAACAGATTGTGACTATAGTGTATGAAGCATTCTAATAACAAAGAAATCACATCAGGTTTACGAATCTGCCCTATGCCATCAGAAACCACTAAAAGACGTTTGCTGACAGTGCCAGGCTAAATTATTACAGTTATCCGGAGGTTGCAGCAGGGCTTACTGTGACCACTGTCTAATTTACTTACTATCAGTGGAGTAGGTTCGTGTACGTGGGTTATTCCCTGATTCTTTTTGGCTGTGAAGAATCTTAAAATGCAGATCGTTTTCAGTTCTGTCACCAAAACATAGACTAGGTAACATTTTTTAAAAAAATTGCCTACACATTTCTTACAGATAGCAAATTTTATCCCCCGCTAACATCAAGAAGATTACATTCTTGTTTTCAGTCGGAAAAATATGCCTTCCGCTAACATTCCCGCGGCTGGCTTGCGTAATGGTTTTGTACACTCTTTAAGAGTGACGCATAGGGCTCTTGCTGATGAATATTGACATGCTATAGCTCGTTCGTGTCACCAAAATCGATTCCTAGTGAAATATAAGCGTCATTCATGTCCGACACTACAGCTAACTGAACAACTTTTTATTTCGTTTTGCTGAAATGGCGTTCCCTCTGTAGCTTCACATTTCAAAGTAAATTCATAGTCCCAGATCCGGGGGAGGGAGGGTGGGAGGACAAACCGGGGTATGTGCGCGAGGCGGCAATTTCACGGGGCGCCAAATTCATATTCTTGACGGAAAAAAAAACCTTGTCTTACAAGGCGCCTATCACCCTGCGCACGTTGGTCTATCGGTTATTAATACGATTTTGAAACGAAAAATGTTGGTTTTTTAACATTTTTGGACACACTCTAAGTAGAGTTGTCAACGAATTGTAAGTTGACATTTGAATGCGTGCATAGTGTACGTGGCATCTGTGACAGGGGAATCCCCGTAGCATCTAGAAATCAACTTCCCCGCAGACAAACGGTGACGGGGTTTACGAGCTGAGCCGAATAAAACTGAATGGATGAATGCCAATCGCTGTTAGTTTATGTGGTTGAGTGTCTGAAAGATAAACGTTGTTATAACTACTAGCCATATCTATAGAATCAGACTACCATGGTGGAAATAAACGACTAACACGAATAACAGGTAAGAAAGATTACATATCTTCTCGGTGTATCCAGAAAATTAGAGTAGTGACAGGAAATTTTTACCAGATCGCTACACTACTAAGGATCAGTTTTATAGTCTCCGGATAGCAGCCGCTTAAGTCCTATTCTCGGAATAGTACGGAAAGAGCGTTGTACGAACACGTAATAACGCCTAACCGGAGAATAAACCGCGAAATAACTAAATTAGTGATTGTGGAAGGATTAGTGAAGTTAATCGGAGAAAAGTTTTGACAGTGACAGGAATAGTTAGAGAATTAGTGTTGACAAGATTGGTTGTAGGAGCGAGGAAGGAGAAGAAACGGGGACATCACACACAATACGACTCCAAATTGATGTCAAAATTTCGTACTACTACTAC
The DNA here is from genome assembly GCF_023898315.1 of Schistocerca nitens. Taxonomy (NCBI): domain Eukaryota; kingdom Metazoa; phylum Arthropoda; class Insecta; order Orthoptera; family Acrididae; genus Schistocerca; species Schistocerca nitens. The sequence goes on along the minus strand of NC_064620.1, from coordinate 30,737,080 downwards.
TACTACTACTACTACTTGATCTCCTGCTGGAGAAACAGAGCATATGAATGAATTTTAAAACTGTTTCCTAGCATAAAACTTTTTGCTTGTAGTAGGTCTAATAGACACTTGATATTGGTACTTCATGGATTATATTCTATCGTGTTATTCATCTAAATGAGGTAGATAAAAATGTCCATGCGTGTCAAAACGATCTAGCTTACTAGCCCTGTGTTACAATTAGTGCAATATTCGAAAGGCCTGCTTCGTTTTTATCTAGCAGACACTGACAAAATAGACGTAATCAAATCGAGAGCCTACACTAGTCTTAGGTACTATTCATATTAACAGCATTTTTAGTATCAGACAACGACGTTTTGAGTTTTCATGGAGCAAAAAGTTTGGCGAGCTTTGATGGGGGTAATAGATTCTTTCGCAGAAAGTAAAGCACGCCGTCTGAAGCTGTAGCAAGATTAGAGAGAAAAAATGCTGGGAACAAAGGATTGAAGAAATGTGTACGTCTTTCTTGTCTCATGTCTTTAGTGGTTTTATGTTTCCTATATCAAATTTTATGTCACATGAAAGAGGAAGTTATTAGCAAATAGGCAATAAAGAGTGCAAATTTTCTGAAGAGTTCTCATTCTCCCGGCCACAAATAATCCCAGCCAGTATTAATTGTGTTTTTTTTTCTTTTTTTTTTTGTAATAGGGTATGATGTCAAACCGCCCGACTGGGGGTAGGAGAGGAACCACAAGACATTTTGATTTCTTGCAAATTATAGATTGCAGCTATCAGTCGTCCTTTTTTAATTTCCACTGCCCTCAATATAGTTCTGATATGAAGAGGCGTGGCAATGCGCTTTGGCACACTTAAGACCAAATAACTTTTCTTGCATTTCCTCGAACATATGTTTTTTATACAGTGCTTTTTTTCTGAAAGAAAGTTTGAGAGTACTCCGACATTGCATAGAATGCAGCGAAAATTACTTATTACTGAAGCATGGGATACCACCCGTCTGCTTTTAGCCATGACATTAACATGTCTAACTACACACACACACACACACACACACACACACACACACACACACACACACACAAATGGTATCGGACTCTTCAGTTGACACCAACTCAAATGAAGCAGGCGATACCGAGAAACACCCAAAAACAAGAGAATGTGGTATCGAACACTTCAGTTGACATCACCTCAAATGAAGCATGCGATTCCCATCAACTCTTGAACAAAAAAAGAAAATGGTATCGTACACTTCAATTGACCTATAATACACCTCAGATGAAACAGGTGAGTACAATCAACCCTCCAGTCAATGACATCGCTTTTCCCACCAAAAACTGTACTGGTATCGTTCGTATTGCAATTACCACTACGGAAAAATGAAATAAAAAATTTACGTCCGTGAAATAATTCTTTGGCACTCTTCAAGTTCTCAATATCGTAAAAAAATTACTTTGTCGACGAAAAAGTTTAGGGATACGCATCCCCCAGCGTTCCTCCAGAAAAACAGCGCTGGTTTTATATATTAAACTCTTGGGACAGAACTACGCTACAAAAGGAACATATTTTTGGGAAATATATTTTTTTTTTAATTTTTGACGGCCTATGAAATTCTTGCCCCTGTTTGGAAATATCGTGGGTCCGGCGCTGAAATTCATACGCGATGTCTAAACATTCATCCCCACCCTGGAAATTTGTGTGAACTGAATATTAGCTCAGACTCCTGTTCGCTTGCTGTTAAAACCTGCATTTGCTGTTAAAACCTGCACTGTTTTCCGTCGGCAAACAGAATTAACTGTAAACAGTTGTCCGGCTACATGACTACTTAACACGAAAACAGAACGCTACAGAGGGAAGAGGTGTAAATTTTACAGGAGGTATAACCCTTAAAGTGCGTAAACTTCAAACATATTTCTGATTCTATGATATAGTAGAAGCTGCTCGATGCACTATTCTATGTAAAGAGAAATAAAACAACAACAAAAAAAATCTGCTTTACGCTAGTATTAATCAAGTCTAGAAGTTGCAGTAGCTCAGTACTGCGTCTATCTCAGCTGTACTGTCTAACACAGCACACGTGTTCTCCAGCTACTATGTACCAACACTGGAAGAAAATGGAGATAAAGCAAAACGAAATGCTACCAACACAAATCTACGAAATACACAGCTCCCTTAATTAACGCACTGAAAAGAAGCACTGCACTTACTACGTACAGGGATCTAGTCACCCGTATTCGGACCGGAGCTTCCTCGGACAAGGAAACTTTTCGCGCTTGGACGCACTCAATGTTTATCTCTCATACTGACGCGTAAACTGGCTTACGAAGCCAGCGCGCTGCCCCGCTGACATTTCAGAGTCCACATTCTCGCCAAACGTTCGCAAGGGTTCCGCGGCGGTAGAAGACAGCGCCACCGCTTGCAGGCGTGCAACCGCTGCCCATTCCCCCCACCAACCGAAGCCGCTGCAGATGCTGCCAACCTATCGGCAGCGCACGTAACCAGTAGGTACACCCGTCATTTGTACCCTTCCAGACCCGCCCACGATCTGGCGTGTGAAGTCTGTCGCACACGAGGGTAAAAATAACTTGACAGGTGAACTAACGTCCAAATGCTGTCGTCACAATCCAAGTGAAGTAAGTGACGTAAGGAAAGTTACTCGTGTGCAGCCCCTGTTTCCTAATAACAGCTTCTGGATTCCGGAAGCAGTGGCCCCATATTCGGCGGGCTGTAAGAAACGAGAGTTCGCGCAAACTCCATAATCCACTACTGTGTTATTATTACCAATAGAAGGATATAACAGGCGGACGTTAAATATACTGCTCTTTCCATAACCTTGCATTAAATACTATTTCTTCTTTTTTCTTTCGTCGAAACCGTTCAACTGAGGATCACTTAAAATAATAACTCTGCGGTATAAAGACTCCTTTGAAAAAAAAAAGAAAAAAATTTTTTTGCTCAGTTCACTGTTGTGGGTAAATACATACAGCGTACACAGGGCGATGTGTGAAACTGATAGCGATTACACGCTTCCGCTGTTGTAGAAATCTGCTCCAGATGCTGCAGATACCGTGTTGAGCTGAAAGTGGTAACCAAAGTACGGAGAAATATTCTTCGGGGCTCTGTTGCATAGCAATCAGATTGCTTTCAGTTCTGAGAAATGTCCAGGTACTATTGTGGATTTGAATGATCCATGAAGTGACTTCTTTTCCGAAGAAAACATCGAACTATTTCACTAGAACTGAACGCTCCCGTCGGAACTGTTCTCAAGCTGGTGTTTATTAGTAAATCACAATAGAAGTATACTGCTGGGTGTATAATAACACGTACCTTCTTGAAATGAACAATATTTTGTTGTTCTATTAACTGATTTCCTTCCATATACACTTATATTTTACAATGTGAATCGAAAACTCGCAGTGGCGTCGATTTTTACATCACAAGAATGGCTCTTCAAATGGTTCAAATGGCTCTGAGCACTATGGGACTTAACATCTATGGTCATCAGTCTCCTAGAACTTAGAACTACTTAAACCTAACTAACCTAAGGACATCACACAACACCCAGTCATCACGAGGCAGAGAAAAGATGGCTCTCCTCTCCTAAATTTTTTATTTCTCTTAAGAAAAACAAAACCTCTATCTCCTAAGAAGAATTATGTGAGCGCTGACCGCCACCGAGTAATAAACAATATCTTTGTCTCTCTCTCTCTCTCTCGCACTGTCACAGCAAGTTACGCTGCATGATACGTCATATATGCCTCTCTTGTGGACGAACGTTTATGGGCAAAAACAAACACGAGCGTTCACACAACACTATATCGGTGATTGTTTATGACGCTGTATTAATGTCCACTAGAGTATTAATGTCCACTATATTTCTTATGATATTTTGGTATTAGTGAATGACTATCTAAATGGAAATTATAGATTTGGGTGCATATACTGCTGACAAAGCCTGTGCTGCTTGAGAATTCCTGATGCAGCTTATATGTATAGCTTACTTGCTTGCTTTTATTCATTTGTCGAGGATGGCATGAGATGTGATCAGAAACCTTTCTCATCATAACTCAAAGCTTCTGTCACTCGCCTTGGGATGTCTCAAACAGGTAATCTAGCCATTCGGCCAAGCCCCACAAAGGAAAACCAAGGAAAACCTCGGGGTAGATTTACCATCCTCGTATTTCTCATTTGCAAAGAAAATTAATTGAATTACAATGGAAAAAATTTACAATATGGATTTTTTTAATGAATTTAAACACTGTTCACAAAAGAAACACAACACTGTCAATCTTCTGTGTCTTGAGGTGAACCGTCGACGCGTTGGTTTACGTCCATCTACGATTCCCTTCTATCTGTCATCTCTGGGTAACTGATTGAATTCTATTCCCATTTCACCGTATCCCCGTGGGTATTATCGTTTTCCGCATATGGTTAACATGAAAATAAGAGTCAGTGTAAGTTCCGTGGAAAAGGTGTTTGATCTGTGCTGAGCTGAAATAGAATCTAATCTAAAGTTCTTTCTAATTCTCTGTCCTGAATTCAAAATATTCGGAAGTCGTAAGGTGTTCTTCATTTCTATCAACAACCATAGAATGCACTATACACAAATCCAACTGGTGATGCCGTGTCAACTTATGCTCGTCATCTTTCAGATGGACTTTAACACTTGTTGATGTGCTTATAACTGAAAGGCATTCGCTCAGTTGGTAACTTCGCGAGCAACAATTGACATAACGTAATTTACATACACAGGTATGTTACAACAATAGTACAATTATAAAGACAATGTCCATCAGAAAAGATTGAAACAAAGTAATAGACGTCCGTGTTTTTTTTTTTTTTTTTTTTTTTTGAAACCGAGAACTGGTTACCCATTCCGAACAGCATGACTTCAGCTCAGCGAGTAAAAAAGCAAATACAAACATACACTGACATTGTTAAATTGACATAAGAAAAAATATCTTGCCATACACCAGATTCATTTGAGTCACTAACCCGTGGTCATTATGCATTGTGAAACCTGATTGAAGTTACTATCAACTACATACAATTTTTTTAAAAGAAATCATTCATACTATAGCTAAATTCTCTGCATACGGAAAAGAAAACTTATCTTTACAGTGGAAAACAAATACATAATGTCTGCATATCTCTCGTACATTATGCCTGAAAAGAAAAACTAACTACTAAATTGCAAAAAGAAAGAAACTATCCTAAGTATGATTCATAGGTTTAATGAAAATTGTCTAATCAATATTATTTGATAAGAATAGTATCTTCAACCTTCAGAATCTTCAGTTATCATGAAGTTGTTTTAACAAGTGATGAGGATACATTCCTTTCGCCTTTCCATTCTTCACATCCTTCAAAACATAATTTCCTGGATGGGGTATTTTGGTAATCACAATGGTCCTTGATACAATAATTGCTATTTCTGTATAAGTGAAGCCTTAGGATGCGTTTTTACTAAAACTTGGTCTTTCACTTTATATGTTTTTATTTTTCCAAGTCGATTGTCAAAATATATTTTCCTTTTTATTGCCTTGTCCTTACTCAATAGTAAGGACTGTCGTACTTTATTTTGTAGGACTATTTTGTTAATAGCTACTTTAGGAATTGGTCGAATCCAGTCATTCTGTTCCTGTTTTCCAAACATCAGTTCGTATGGGGTGTATTCTGTCGTAGTATGTGGCATATTGCTTACAATTTCCTGAAAATCGTGAAGATAATCGATCCATTTGGATTGCTGGTTGTGGCAATATGTTCTCATGAACCGGTTTAATTCACGAAAAATTCGTTCTATGGGATTCGCCGAAGGGTGGTACACTGATGTTAGAATTTGTTTTATACCACAACTGGTTAATGTTTGCCTCCAACGAAATCCAGTGAACATTGACCCATTGTCAAAAAGAATAGCCTCTGGTTTGCCTACCTTGACTATATGATCCTTGACCAGCTTCTTGGGTATGGATGCAGCAGTAGCTGATTTCAATGGATAAAGTTTGACATACTTAGTGAATATATCAAGAAAAGCTACAATATATTTGCATCCTCCCCTTGATGATGGTAGAGGACCACAGACGTCGACCGAAATGATTGACAGCGGTTTAGTGGGTATAATAGGGTGTAGGAAATCTTTCACACAAAAATTTCCTGGTTTGGCTAGCTGACAAATTTCACATTTCCTTAACTGTCTGTGTACTTTCCTGCGAATATTTGGGAAGTAGCAATATGCTTGAATCTTCCGAGCACACTTTAATACTCCAAAATGTCCCCAAGTGATGTGCGTGTGCAAAATTAAGTCATTCTCATTCTTCTCGGGAATACACACCTTCCAATTATCTGAATCAAGATGCCCTTTGAAAAATAAGACGTCGTCCTCAACTTTGTACAGTCTCTTCAGATCATCGTTTCCAGGCTTTGCTAAAGTTTCCTTTATTGAATGCCAACGAGGATCTTCATTCTGTAGTTTTTCCATGTTCTTGCACATGTCAAGAAAATGTTTCCTATATATTCTATCAGTCATTATAAGAACATTAAATTCGGACTGATTGTACGTGATGTTGATAGTTGACAAATCTCCATCTGGCATTCTAGACAGTGCATCGGCGATGAAATTATCCTGTCCGCTTATGTATTTAATTTCAAATTGAAACTCTTGGAGTGAGAGCGTCCATCTTGCTAATCTTGGGTGTAATAATTTACATGTTTGCAAAAAACTTAACGCTTTGTGGTCACAGTATACTGTTGTCTTCGCTCCGTATAAGTAATAGTAAAATTTCTTAAATGACGAGACTTCGGCCAATGCTTCCCTTTCGGTAGTCGTATATGTTCTTTCACAAGCAGTTAAGAATCGGCTAGCAAAAGCTATTGGACAGAAAGTTGATTTTCTATCTATCATCTTTACTTGGAAGAGGCATGAACCTATTCCAATTTCCGAAGCATCTGCCATTAAACCAAATTCTTGGCTCGTATATGGATGATATAATATTTGTGAATTGACTAAGGTATGTTTTATTGCTTCAAATGCATTCTGACATTGTTGCGTCCACACCCACGGAGTATTTTTGCGCAACAAGCTGTACAACGGTTCTGCATTAATAGAGTGGTCGTGAATGAAACGCCTGAAAAAAGAGACAACTCCGAGGAAGCCCTTTAATTGCCTTTTTGTTGTTGGAACTGCAAAGTTTTTGATTGCCTTTAGTTTCTCGGAGTCCGGTAAGATGCCTTTTCCATTTATAAGATGACCCAAAAATTTGATTTTATCTCGAGCAAAATGGGACTTTTGCAGATTTGTGGTTATGCCTGCTTCCTTGAAACGTTCTAACACTCTTCTCAATAAATCGGCGTGTTCCTTCCATGTGGTCGTAGCTATGAGCATGTTGTCCACAAATAAAGTTAAATTGCTTCGAAGTGCAGGTCCCAACGCATAATCTAGAGCATTTATATAAACTCTTGAGCTCACGTTTAGCTCGAAAGGTAAAACCTTAAATTGATAGCTTCTACCTGCATGTACAAACGCGGTGTACTTTTTTGATGGTTCGTCTAGAGCCACCTGCCAAAATGAACTTCTCAGATCAATATTTGTTAAGTATTTTATCCCCTCGAACTTTTGAATTAGCTCATCGATATTTTCCGGATGAGTTCGCACGGGCACGATAATCTTATTTATCTGCCGTGCGTCTAGCACGAGACGAACTTTTCCTCCCTTTTTCGAGACAACATGAAGCGGACTACAGTATGGACTCGTCGAAGGTTCGATCAGATCCCATTCAAGCATCTGGTGGATTTCCGCATCAGCTGCCTTTCGTTGTTGCCACGGTACTGGATAAAAAATACGGTAGAAAACTTGGTGTGGTATCACATCTAAATGGCATGTGTATCCCTTGATTACACCAGGTCTTTCTTGAAAGACTTCATGATATTCCTGTAGAAGATCATATAATTGCTTTCTTTGGTGTTGTTGCAAATATTCAGGTTCTTGCACCTTTTCATATACCATATCTTCAGGGTTTAAAACTGGTTGCAAGTAATTAATTTGGTAATACCGTGCAGGTTTACTATGTATTCACTTTATTTGCAGCTTTCGTCCCTGACAATACTTTCCATGGGTACTATATTCCCTGAGAAGATTCACTTGATGTTTCTGATCCATTATTGTAAAACTGGTACGGCCTAGAGAAAAATCGATATGCCAATTTCTCTCTCTAAATTCATCTATAGCCAGGATACAGTCCTCAACCAATTTTTCTATTATATGAACGTGCAATTTATAGCTACATTTCCTATATCTAACTGGAGTGGAGTCTGCACTTTAACCTGAGAAGACTTATGACCAGTAGGACCTACAATTCTACAACATTGAACAGGAAAAATCGGTGGATTTCTTTCTGAAGGATTCTTTGAAATAACTTCTCAGAAACGACATTTACTGCTGCTCCTGTATCTAAAGTAACTTGCACAGAAATGCCTTCAATTGCCGCCTGCATTTTCGCAACAGGTTCAGTGATATATTCCTCTTGACAAGGCATCATATCCTGCTGAAGTTCTTCTATTAATAGTCTGCCATCATTGTACCGAAAAAAATTGACGCTTGAATTTCCGCCCCTCAAAACTTCCTCGACTGCATCGTCGGGGCTTCTTACAGTCGAGTTTAGTTTGACGATTGTCCATTATAAGTAGATGTTTGCTCCGTTACGTCAGTTATTATTGGTGGTTGATTTCTCCATTCATTTGCATTAGCACTTGGTACCCAACCTGAAGTTTGTGGTTGGTTGTGATATTCTTGGGTTGGTTACTGATATCGGCGTTTTTGCTGATAATTATCTTCTTGATAGTGTCCTTTCCTCTTCTTATTATTCTTCCTCCATTTCCGTTTATATGTTTGTTCACATTGTTGGTCATGATTACACTGGTCGGGATTTTCGTTACCAAATTTCACGTTTTTCTGGAAATAATTCACCTGTGGGTTTGGTGAATTGTGTGCAAAAGGTTTGTTTCCATACTGTTTGTTATTACTATTGTATTTGTTAGGTTGGTAACTTGGTTGGTTATAGCGCATACGTGATTCTTCGAACAGAATGTCTATTGAATCCAATGTGGCTAGAAAATCTTCCACATGTTGTTCAGGCACATGTAGAAGTTTTTCCTTAACTTCAAGTGGAAGTTTGCCCTTTAATATTCGAATGATATCCTGCGTCGGGATTGGTTCATTCCAGTATTTGCTTTTATTTATATACTTCTCGAAATACTTTCTTAAAGATCCATTTTTGAAAGAAAAAGGTTGTGGGTCAAAAACTTCCTTACGTAGTCTTTCTTGTACTCCCTTATTCCAGCATTTGTGCAAGAAAGCGCGTTCAAATTGGTCATAATCTTGACACCAATCGGATGTTTCTGACGCCCACATCGATCCATCTCCATGTATGAATCCTGCAACGTACATAATTGTTTGTTGCTCAGTCCACATTCGCGGTGATATCCCTTTAAATTGCTTGATAAATGCCACGGGATTGATCGACTTCCTTTCGGGAATAAATATCTGGAATTGACGATATTTAAGCATTTTTTTTCTTCATTCATAGTCACAGGTGTATTCTGGTGGCTACTTCGCGGTGAATGATAATCTCGATAATTTGTTTCTGGTTGATTACGTGAATATGCACCAATACATGGATATTGTTGCATGGATTCGGTTTCACTGGTTTCATCAGGAATAATGTCTGCTTTTCATAAACTGCAAGTAGTATGTGCCCCTCTAGTATTAACTAGACCCTGCTGGCATGCTTTTAATGTATTTTCTATCTTTGCTTTCCAAGCAGGAAATTCATCTCCTATATTCTCCTTAATCTCTTTAACTTCTGCTTTAAGTTGTTCTTGTGCAGCTTCGTTGTTAACTTGCACGTTAGAAACCGTTTCTTTCAAGGTTTTGCCAACATAATTTCGCACTGTCTCGGTTTGCTCTTTCGCCCAATCTTCAATGTCCTTAGAGAATGCGATCTTATGTTCATTGAAAAGTTTCTCTATGTGTTTCTCGCCTTCGAGACTGAGAGTGTCTATCCTCCGAGTAAGCTCAATGACAGCTTGCACGTTATCGTGCTTAATTGTATTCACTTCTTGCGCAATTGTGTTCTGTACATGAATAACTTTTTGCACTTGATGATTTAGTGTATCTTGACGACATAAGATGTCTTTGTATTTGTTTGTTAATTCCTGATACTGTTCAAATGGTTCAAATGGCTCTGAGCACTATGGGACTCAACATCTTAGGTCATAAGTCCCCTAGAACTTAGAACTACTTAAACCTATCTAACCTAAGGACATCACACACACCCATGCCCGAGGCAGGATTCGAACCTGCGACCGTAGCAGTCCCGCGGTTCTGGACTGCAGCGCCAGAACCGCACGGCCACCGCGGCCGGCAAACATACAAAGGACCATAATGTAGTTACTCTATAAAACTAGACATATATACACACAATGAAACATTAATTACTAAATTACTAACATAATTATATTGCAGGTTGACTATGAGTGTTGTATCAGGATCGTGTCCTGTCTAACGGTACACATATATAAAGACTCCTTTGAAAAAAAAGAAAATTTTTTTTGTTTACCACTACTACTACTAGGCTAATTACTGTTTAGCTCTACAGGACCTTTATACTGAAATGTTTTCCCACACCACCTAGTATTGTCTTACCCCGAGATTAAAAAAAACGTAACTTGCTGTGACAGTGCGAGAGAGAGAGAGAGAGAGAGAGACAAAGATATTGTTTACTACTCTGTGGCGGTCAGCGCTCACATAATTATTCTTAGGAGATAGAGCTTTTGTTCTTCTTAAGAGTAAAAAAAATTTAGGAGAGGTGAGCCATTCTTGTGATGTAAAAATCGACGTCATTGCGAGTTTTTGATTCACATTGTAAAATATAAGTGTATATGGAAGGAAATCAGTTAATAGAACAATAAAATATTGTTCATTTCAAGAAGGTACGTGTTATACAATGTGAATCAAAAACTCGCAATGGCGTCGATTTTTACATCACAAGAATGGCTCTCCTCTCCTAAAATTTTTTTACTCTTAAGAAGAACAGAAGCTCTATCTCCTAAGAATAATTATGTGAGCGCTGACCGCCACAGAGTAATAAACAATATCTTTCTTTTTTTCTCTCTCTCTCTCTCTCTCGCACTGTCACAGCACGTTACGCTGCATGATACATCATAGCGGGGTCACACTTGCAAATGATGTTCTTCTTCCTATCTTACCAGTACATTCTGTCATTTTCTTGCCCTGCTGTTGTTTCCGTTCCTGGGTTATTTTTCCATGAGTCCTCTCTTTCTTCTCAACTTTTTTCTACTTCTCTTACTTATTGCACAAAGCGCTTGTGGTTTTATAACTGTTTCATAGTCCGACCCCGGTAGCTGAGTGGTTGCCGGCACGGTAGCTCAGCGTGTTCGGTCAGAGGGTTAGCTGCCCTCTGTAGTAAAAACAACTGAGTTAATCGATCAAAAAAGAACTTAAACGGATGTCTTACGACGTCCGCCTCGAGCAGATGTAACGAACAAAAGCGAACGGCTGGGTCGGAGATTTTCTCCGCTCAGGGACTGGGTGTTGTGTTGTCCTAATCATCATCATTTCATCCCCATCGACGCGCAAGTCGCCGAAGTGGCGTCAAATCGAAAGACTTGCACCAGGCGAGCGGTCTACCCGACGGAAGGCCCTCGTCACACGCCAATATTATTATACTTTTTCATAGCGTCTAATTTTCGCATTAACGGAGGTTGTTCTTTCGTTGTAGGTGTCCCTGGAGAGTTGATAGACTCTCTCCATCTTCTGGGATATGACGTTTTTTTGCTTCTTTGGTCAGTCCACTGGTGCGAATAATTTGTCCGAGGTATTAAAATTTTTAAACTTCGTTAATTTTCCTTAAAAGTGAATTCATCGACTTGGGGGCTTCTACGATATTTCTGATACATTCGACATATGCAGGACTGCTTGCTCTAATATTCTTAAGAGAAGGTTTATTTGGTTAACAGGTAATTCTATATCTTTCTCAAAGACGGCAAGATCATCCGTAAAGGACAGGCAGCTCGTTTTGATTCCTTTGTGTTTCGTTCTTAATTTTTTGTTGTTGTTCGTTTATTCCAACATTTTGCAGTGTACTATCCCATTCTCCTAATTCTTTTTCCCAAAACGCAATACAGGGGACAGTCTATCGGGTTGCCGAGATCCTGTTCTGATTTAAAACGTTCAAAAATTTCACCTCGAAATTCAACTCCTCATTTAGTGTTCATGAGAGACTGAATCAAACTAAGTAGTTTATTATCTACTCGGCATCCTTGTATCGTAGAGAATAGGGACGATGTGTCGATAAAATGGTAAAATTGTTTAATATCAATGAAGATGATGACATGGCTTTGCCTCGTCATCGTGCAGTGCTCCGTTTTTTAATTGAGGCAGAAGATTCGTCGCACATATGATCTTCCTTTGCGGAAACCTCTTTGATATTCAAAATGGCTCTGAGCACTATGCGACTTAACGTCTGAGGTCATCAGTCGCCTAGAACTTAGAACTAATTAAACCTAACTAACCTAAGGACATCACACACATCCATGCCCGAGGCAGGATTCGAACCTGCGACCGTAGCGGTCGCCCGGCTCCAGATTGTAGCGCCTAGAACCGCACGGCCACTCCGGCCGGCTCTTTGATATTCCCACATATGTTCGTGGACTTGCTATTCCAGCCTTTTTAGTACTGCAGCAGAGTGAATATCGTACAGTAAATAATATTTCATTCATTTGATTCTGTACCGCATACAAGCTGATTATTCGCTCTCGGATAGTAAAGTGGTCTTACACTGAAGCGTTACTTCTTACGAATCACACACTCTAGTTTATATGTATTCCACGTTCTAGTAATGAGAAAAACTGCCTGAAACAAATTATTTTAAAGTACACAAGAAGACCAATAGAGATCTAAAACATAGGAAACACTAATTCAACTTTTTTCAAATCATACAAAGAGACCCCCCCCCCTGAACCATATACCTTGCCGTTGGTGAGGAGGCTTGCGTGCCTCAGCGATACAGATAGCCGTACCATAGGTGCAACCACAACGGAGGGGTACCTGTTGAGAGGCCAGACAAACGTGTGGTTCCTGAAGAGGGGGCAGCAGCCTTTTCAGTAGTTGCAGGGGCAACAGTCTGGATGATTGACTGATCTGGTCTTGTAACACTAACCAAAACGGCCTTGCTGTGCTGGTACTGCGAACGGCTGAAAGCAAGGGGGAACTACAGCTGTAATTTTTCCCGCGGGCATGCAGCTTTACTGTATGGTTAATGATGATGGCGTCCTCCTGGGTAAAATATTCCGGAGGTAAAATAGTCCCCCATTCGGATCTCCGGGCGGGGACTACTCAAGAGGACGTCGTTATCGGGAGAAAGAAAACTGGCGTTCTACGGATCGGAGCGTGGAATGTCAGATCCCTTAATCGGGCAGGTATGTCAGAAAATTTAAAAAGGGAAATGGATAGGTTAAAGTTAGATATAGTGGGAATTAGCGAAGTTCGGTGGCAGGAGGAACAAGACTTTTGGTCAGGTGAATACAGGATTATAAATACAAAATCAAATAGGGGTAATGCAGGAGTAGGTTTAACAATGTATAAAAAAATAGGAGTGCGGTGTGGCGTTCGCTGTGTTGTTCGGTGGTTTGGTATTTAACTAATTTGTAAATGAAAATGTTAATCTTATTTTATTACATTGAGTAATTACAAAATAATTTTTCTCCCGGCTAAAGATTTGTTCAAATTGCTAAAGAACTCCAAGTTAACGTCGTGTTAAAGTGTTATCTGTAAGTTGTGTAAGAGTCACTAAATCACAGTTCATACAACAGATTCTATAAAACTATTGGTTATGATGGAAACAGTTATCTTCAGCAAAATGATCATTAAAACCACCGAATATCAGCCGCACACAACACTGACGTATGTTACCTGAAACCATATTCTTCGCAACTCGTGCTTAATTAATTTCGGCTCCATACATCAGCTAGAAAAGTTTGTTATAAGGATCGTGCTATGAGCACTATTTTTAAAGAACCAATCTGATTCGAATTATTTTCATTAAAATGAGTTCGGGACCACCGGTGCACATTTATTTTTACACATTTGTATTACCTTCGGCATTTATGTCTGCCGAGTTGCGTAATTTGAATTTGCCGCTGAGATAATTGTCAAGATGGCGGCAGACAATTGATAGAGACTTTCTATTGTTAGAGCAAATAGGATAAGTATTTGAAATGCTTATTAAACTTTTCTTTCGTATTGTGTACTATTTAGACTTCATCAAGCAAACATTTGATTTTTTCTAGGGAAAACATAGACAAAAAACGCGATACAAATCACTATCATCAATGGCTGCGCTCCTTGCAGCAGAAAGAAATAATTAACACAGATAATGCTTACTGAAAGAGGAATTAAAGTTGCAAATAATTATTCACTCATATTTATAATAATAATGAACTCTGTTCTCAAGTAATAATTAACAAGTAATTACAATTTCTTAACAGACCTCAGTTTGATATGCATCTTGCGTCCTGAACCTACAAATGCCAACCAACAAAAGGTAAAAACAAAGGAAGACAAACGCAGATCATAAAAGGAATTTACAATTATCATTGTCTTTGTATGATACACACCGATATGTCCAATTACATCATAAAATATTATATAAATAATTAATATTTATCATCGTTTTCACTGTTTTTTCATATGTCGAATAGATAATGTTTATAACTGTTAGAGGCACAATTTCCTCTCGTCGCACTGTAGCTAAAATTTATCTCGTGGATGTTACAGCGGGTAAGCTACTACAAACAGCTTAGTGAACGCCTTATTGTGGCCAAGTTGGACACGAAGCCTACGCCTGCTACAGTAGTACAAGTTTATATGCCAACTAGTTCTGCAGATGACGAAGTAATTGAAGAAATGTATGAGGAGATAAAAGAAATTATTCAGATAGTGAAGGGAGACGAAAATTTAATAGTCATGGGTGACTGGAATTCGGTAGTAGGAAAAGGGAGAGAAGGAATCGTAGTAGGTGAATATGGATTGGGGATGAGAAATGAAAGAGGAAGCCGCCTGGTAGAATTTTGCACAGAGCACAACTTAATCATAGCTAACACTTGGTTCAAGAATCATGAAAGAAGGATGTATACATGGAAGAATCCTGGAGATACTAGAAGGTTTCAGATAGATTATATAATGGTAAGACAGAGATTTAGGAACCAAGTTTTAAATTTTAAGACATTTCCAGGGGCAGATGTGGACTCTGACCACAATCTGTTGGTTATGAATTGTAGATTAAAACTGAAGAAACTGCAAAAAGGTGGCAATTTAAGGAGATGGGACCTGGATAAACTGACTAAACCAGAGGTTGTACAGAGTTTCGGGGAGAGCATAAGGGAACAGTTGACAAGAATGGGGGAAAGAAATACAGTAGAAGAAGAATGGGAAGCTTTGAGGGATGAAGTAGTGAAGGCAGCAGAGGATCAAGTAGGTAAAAAGACGATGCAAAAGCTGGTAGAAGCGGACCTCGGGGAAGATCAGTTTGGATTCCGTAGAAATGTTGGTACACGTGAGACAATACTGTGCCTATGGCTTATCTTAGAAGCTAGATTAAGAAATGCAAACCTATGTTTCTAACATTTGTAGACATATAGAAAGCTTTTGACAATGTTGACTGGAGTACACTCTTTCAAATTCTGAAGGTGGCAGGGGTAAAATACAGGGAGCGAAAGGCAATTTACAATTTGTACAGAAACCAAATGGCAGTTATAAGAGTCGAGGGACATGAAAGGGAAGCAGTGGTTGGGAAGGGAGTGAGGCAGGGTTGTAGCCTCTCCCCGATGTTATTCAATCTGTACATTGAGCAAGCAGTAAAGGAAACAAAAGAAAAATTCGGAGTAGGTATTAAAATCCACGGAGAAGAAATAAAAACTTTGAGGTTCGCCGATGACATTGTAATTCTGTCTGAGACTGCAAAGGACTTGGAAGAGCAGTTGAACGGAATGGACAGTGTCTTGAAAGCAGGATATAAGATGAACATCAACCAAAGCAAAACGAGGATAATGGAATGTAGTGGAGTTAACTCGGGCGATGCTGAGGGAATTAGATTAGGAAATGAGACACTTAAAGTAGTAAAAGAGTTTTGCTATTTGGGGAGAAAAATAACTGATGATGGTCGAAGTAGAGAGGATATAAAATGTAGTCTGGCAATGTCAAGGAAAGCGTTCCTGAAGAAGAGAAATTTGTTAACATCGAGTATAGATTTGAGTGTCTGGAAGTCGTTTCTGAAAGTATTTGTATGGAGTGTAGCCATGTATGTAAGTGAAACATGGACGGTGAATAGTTTGTACAAGAAGAGAATAGAAGCTTTCGAAATGTGGTGCTACAGAAGAATGCTGAAGATTAGATGGGTAGACCACATAACTAATGAGGAGGTATTGAATACAATTGGGTAGAAGAGGAGTTTGTGGCACAACTTGACTAGAAGAAGGGGTCGGTTGGTAGGACATGTTCTGAGGCATCAAGGGATCACCAATTTAGTATTGGAGGACAGCGTGGAGGGTAAAAATCGTAGAGGGAGACCAAGAGATCAATACACTAAGCAGATTCAGAAGGATGTAGGTTGCAGTAGGTACTGGGAGATGAAGCAGCTTGCACACGATAGAGTAGCATGGAGAGCTGCATCAAACCAGTCTCAGGACTGAAGACCACAACAACAAGAACAACAAAGCGACTTGTTTCAAATACTGACAGAAAATGAAAATTATTTACTTAAGAGTTTAAGGGCCCTTCGGCAATGAGGTGACCAGAGACGGATCACAAGTCTAACGAGCCAAGGAAAACGCCGTCGCCATGGCAAACGAACCATCATCTCAAGTCTCGCTCGCGGGGTGGATCTGAGCTAACTATTTGTAGGGTCGTTCCCAGAACTGATCGCGGTCCTCTGGTTTGGAGCCCAGTGGAAGGCTTAAATCAGAGGCTCAGACGATTCTGCGGAGTTCTGGGGTGCAAATTTCTCGACCTCCGCTATCGGGTGGAGAAATGTAGGGTTCCCCTCAATAGGCCAGGCGTGCATTACACGCAGGAAGCGGCCAGAAGGGTAGCGGAGTACGTGTGGAATGCACATGTGGGTTTTTTAGGTTAGAGAATTCCCTCCACAGACCCGACAAGACGCCTCCTGAGACTCGACAAGGTAGCAGTACGCAAAACGCAACAGGGAATGACAATATTAATGTGGTAATAGTAAACTGCAGGAGCGTCTATAGAAAGGTCCCAGAACTGATGTCATTAATAAACGGTCACAATGCCCAGACAGGGACAGAAAGTTGGCTGAAACCAGATGTAAACAGTAATGAAATTCTAAACTCAGATTGGAATGTATACCGCAGAGACAGGCTGGACATTGAAGGGGGAGGCGTGTTTATAGCGATAAAAAGGGCTATAGTATCGAAGGAAATTGACGGAGATCCTAAATGTGAAAGAATTTGGGTGAAGGTCACGGTTAAAGCAGGCTCAAACATGGTAATTGGGTGTCTCTATAGCCCCCTGGCTCAGCAGCTGTTGTGGCAGAACACCTGAGGGAAAATTTGGAAAATTTTTCGAGTAGATTTCCCGACCATATTAAAGTTTTGGGTGGAGATTTTAATTTACCAGATACAAACTGGGAGACTCACACGTTCATAACGGGTGGCAGGGACAAGGAATCCAGTGAAAGTTTTTTAAGCGCATTATCTGAAAACTACCTTGAGCAGTTAAACAGAGAACCGACTCGTGGCGATAACATATTAGACCTTCTGGTGACAAACAGACCCGAACTATTTGAAACAGTTAACGCAGAACATGGAATCAGCGATCATAAAGCGGTTTCAGCATCGGTGATTTCTGCCGTAAATAGAAATATTAAAAAAAGGTAGGAAGATTTTTCTGTTTAACAAAAGTGAAAAAAAAGCAGATTTCAGAGTACTTCACGGCTCAACACAAAAGTTTTATCTCAAGTACAGATAGTGTTGAGGACCAGTGGACAAAGTTCAAAACCATCGTACAATATGCATTGGATGAGTATGTGCCAAGCAAGATCGTAAGAGATGGAAAAGAGTCACCGTGGAACAACAACAGAGTTAGAAAACTGCTGCGGAAGCAAAGAGAACTTCACAGCAAACATAAACATAGTCAAAGCCTTGCAGACAAACAAAAAATTCCACGAAGCGAAATGTAGTGTGAAGAGGGCTATGCGAGAGGCATTCGACGAATTCGAAAGTAAAGTTCTATGTACTGACTTGGCAGAAAATCCTAAGAAATTTTGGTCTTAATGTCAAAGCGGTGGGTGGATCAAAACAAAATGTCCAGACACTCTGTGACCGAAATGGTACTGAAACAGAGGATGACAGACTAATCGCCGAAATACTAAATGTCTTTTTCCAAAGCTGTTTCACAGAGGAAGACTGCACTGTAGTTCCTTCTCTAGATTGTCGCACAGATGACAAAATGATAGATATCGAAATAGATGACAGAGGGATAGAAAAACAATTAAAATCGCTCAAAAGAGGAAAGGCCGCTGGACCTGATGAGATACCAGTTCGATTTTACACAGAGTACGAGAAGGAATTTGCTCCCCCCCCCCCCCTTCCTTTTTGCAGCGGTGTGCCGTAGGTCTCTAGAAGAGAAAGATTGGAAAAGGGCACAGGTCATCCCCGTTTTCAAGAAGGGACGTCGAACAGATGTGCAGAACTAACGTCGATCAGTTGTAGAATTTTGGAACACGTATTGCGTTCGAGTATAATGACTTTTCTGGAGACTAGAAATCTACTCTGTAGGAATCAGCATGGGTTTCGAAAAAGACGATTATGTGAAACCCAGCTCGCGCTATTCGTTCACGAGACTCAGAGGGCCATAGACACGGGTTCACAGGTAGATGCCGTGTTTCTTGACTTCCGCAAGACGTTTGATACAGTTCCCCACAGTCGTTTAATGAAGTAAGAGCATATGGACTATCAGACCGATTGTGTGATTGGATTGAAGAGTTCCTAGATAACAGAACGCAGCATGTCCTTCTCAACGGAGAGAAGTCTTCCGAAGTAAGAGTGCTTTCAGGGGTGCCGCAGGGGAGTGTCGTAGGACCGTCGCTATTCACAATATACATAAATGACCTTGTGGATAACATCGGAAGTTCACTGAGGCTTTTTGCGGATGATGCTGTAATATATCGAGAGGTTGTAACAATGGAAAATTTTACTGAAATGCAGGAGGATCTGCAACGAATTAACGCATGGTGCAGGGAATGGCAATTGAATCTCAATGTAGACAAGTGTAATGTGCTGCGAATACATAGAAAGAAAGATCCTTTATAATTTAGCTACCATATAGCAGGTCAGCAAGTGGAAGCAGTTAATTCCATAAATTATCTGGGAGTACGCATTAGGAGTGATTTAAAATGGAATGACCATATAAAATTAATCGTCGGTAAAGCAGATGCCAGACTGAGATTCATTGGAAGAATCCTAAGGAAATGCAGTCCGAAAACAAAGGAAGTAGGTTACAGTACACTTGTTCGCCCACTGCTTGAATACTGCTCACCGGTGTGGGATCCGTACCAGATAGGGTAGATAGAAGAGACACACAAGATCCATCGGAGAGTAGCGCGCTTCATTACAGGATCATTTAGTAATCGCGAAAGCGTTACGGAGATGACAGATAAACTCCAGTGGAAGACTCTGCTGGAGAGACGCTCAGTGGCTCGGTACGGGCTTTTGTTTAACTTTCGAGAACATGCCTTCACCTAGGAGTCAAGCAGTATATTGCTCCCTCCTACGTATATCTCGCGAATAGACCATGAGGATAAAATCAGAGAGATTAGAGCCCACACAGAGGCATATCGACAATCTTTCTCTCCAAGAACAATACGAGACTGGAATAGATGGGAGAACCGACAGAGGCACTCAAGGTACCCTCCGCCACACACTGTCAGGTGGCTTGGGAGTGCGGATGTAGATGTAGATGAAGTATGAGCTCGTATATATCAGCACTATAAGATCGTTCGCCTGTAATGCTGTTTTCTACCCGAAAGTATCGTCGTTAAACAAACCTTAGAAAATGCAGAAAAACTCGGATAAATTTTCCATTTGATGTATGAATAACAGCTGTCTTTAAATGTGTATAAATGTAAGGTAGTTAAAAGTATTTGTTGCTGCGTATTGAACTTCTTTCTGAGCCACTGACAGACGTAATAACGGGTAACAAAGGTCATTTTTCTTCTAGTGTTGTAGTGGTATGGACAACACTGTTCTTCTCAAATTGTATTGGACTATTTACAGGTATGACGAATTTCAGTAGCGAATATACGCTCTAAGGAAAAAAAAAAAAAGACGTACCACGAAGGAATTATCCGAATGGACGGCATTCGGTAGATGTGACATTCATGTACAAACAAATGATTAGAATTTGAGAAAAAATGAATGATTTACTCAAGAGAAAGAGCTTGGTCCACCTCTTCCCTTATGCAAGCAGTTGTTCAGTTTAGCATTGATTGACAGAGTGGTTGGATGTCCTGAGGGATATTGTGCCGAGCTGGGTAGGGAGCCCTGCCCACAGTGCTCCAGACGTTCTCAGTTGATGAGAGATTCGGCAACCTTGCCGGCCGAGGTAGTGTCTGGCAAGCACAGACGCAAGCAGTGGAAATTCTCGCCGTGTCTGGGCGGCCGTTATTTTGCGGAACAGCAGGATGGCGTGTCACTGAGGAACCAAACGGGACTTAGTATATCGTCAATGTGGTACTGTGGCGTAAGGGTACCGAGGATGGAAACCAAAGTTTTGTATCCCGCCTGGGAGGCGGCGCGCGGGTCTGCTCCTGGAAATGAAGGAAGTGAGTAGGAGCAGGAAAAGGTAATACACGTCGGTACTGCAGTATGAATTTAAATCACCTTCACTCTAGCAAGAATACATAACTTTGCAATGAGGTGCGAAGTGTCCCGGCCGTCTACTCTAGATCAAATGGGGTAAATCTACAGTGGTGCTCGTAGAGCTGAACTGCGCCTGCTAGAGGGTGTCTGTCGTAGTGCCAACTTAACTGGCAGCTACGCCGTGGCATCCTAGCTATCGATACCACACAAAGTGGTCCTGCTGTGAAAAGAAGTGGCAACCCTGGCCATCAATCCATGTTATCGGGCCGCCGGGCAGGCGACAGTCACATTGCTATCCCACTACCGTACGGGGATTCTCCAGGGACGTCTTGGCCTGGAACCTCTGGAGTAGAGTTGTCTGCAGTGATGAGTCCCACTTCGAGCTGAGACCTGATTACCAGGGAAGACATGTCTGAAGACGGCCTGAACAGCAGTGGGATAGCAATCTGAATGTCGCCGGCCATACGCCCTGACAACCAGGAGTGATAGTGATGGTCTGGGATGCCATTTCTTTTCATTCCAGGAGGGTCAGAACTCAGAACAAGCAGCGGCGTGTTTATGCTTATGCGCTGTCCACCAGACAGGGACTAGTAGCGAGCAGCATAACTCGCCTGTCACAGAGTCCAGTGTACATGCATACACGGATCGAATTTTCTCATTGTAAACCTCTAAATGTTAAATGGGATAAGATGTTTGAGGTACTCAAAAAAGTAGGAATAGGCCATAAAGATAGAAAAATGATATGGAACCTGTACAAAAACGAGACAGCAGTTATCCGTGGACGGACAAAACAAGAAGAGGTGCAGATACGGAAAGGTGTCCGACAAGGTTGCGCACTATCCCCTGTTATGTTTAACGTATACATTGAAGAGGCGCTTGAAAAAAGTAAGGGAAAATTCACAGACAGGTGTAGTAATTCATGGCCAACGAATAGATATGATAAGATATGCCGATGATATAGCTGTTCTGGCTGAAAGTGAAGAAGATCTTGTAGTCCTACTGAATAGAATGGATAAAGTTATGGGTGAAGAATATTATATGAGAATTAATAAAGCAAAAACAAAAGTAATGGCATGCGACAAAGAAGATCAAGTGAAAGTCCAAGTTCATGTAGGCAATGAACTGCTTGAACAAGTTGATAAATTTACTTATCTGGGCAGTAATATTACCAGGGATGGAAGGAGCAAGGCAGGAGAATAGCTCAAGCAAAGGCTGCTTTTAACAAGAAGAAAAACATATTAACATTTAAGAGCATCAGCCTTGAAATCAGGAAAAGATTCTTGAAATCATATGTGTGGAGTGTGGCATGCTATGGGTGTGAAGACCAGAGGCTAAATTCTTTTGAAATGTGGTGCTATAGACGCATGCTCAACATAAAATGTGTAGACAAGGTCACAAACGAAGTGGTTCTGGAAAGAGCAGGTGAGAAGAGAAGCTTCTGGTGTTTCATTGTTAAAAGAAGAGTGCAATTTACAGGCCATCTATTAAGACATAAAGGACTCCTGAACACAATCATAGAGGGATATGTCGAGGGAAAAAGACCAAGAGGAAGACCACGACTGAGGTACATGGATCAAATCGTGGGATGTAACACCTATAAAGAAATGAAGAGAAAAGCTGAAAGACGCACAGAATGGAGACAAGCTGCCATTGTAGCTGTTGCAAACCAATCCTTGGATTGACCACTACAGAAGAAGAAGAAAAACCTCTAAACCTGTGTGGCAGACCTATGATGTACACAAACGATTGATATGTGGATATGCATCTGGTCTTTGGTGCATCTGATAAACAGGCTGGCGTTGCCGCTCGTGAATATGCTCCTAGATATCCTCGTCGACGCAATCCAGATAAAAATGTATTTCGTCGTCTGGAGCTCCACCATTGGGAGTCAGGTTCTCTTCTTCCACAATCGCGTGGCAGAGGTTGTCCACGGACTCGCTGTAGTCCAGCTACTGAGGTAGCTATTCTGGAGGTCATAAGCCAAGAACCTCAGCGAAGTATACGTAGTGTAGAAAGGCAGTTGCGTGTCTCCTGCAGATCGCCATCAGCAGATGCAATTCTGTGAATGGTTCCAACAACAACAGGAAGCCAACGATGACTTTGTGAACACCATAATATGGTCGGATGAAGCAGTATTCATTCGTGAGGGTGACTTCAATATGCACGTTGGTGTGAGGTTAACCCGCATGTAACCCGCGACTGTGGATATCAAGTTTGCTTTAGTTCCAATGTCTGATCTGGAATATTGGGCGACAGGTGTTTGGGCCACTATACGAGGTGTGGCTAGAAAAAAACCGGACTAGTACTGGTGAAACAATAAAACGAATGCAATAAGGCTGAAAGTCGCGTGGCCTGTCACGTGACTCTCGCTCCGCCTACTCCTCGAGTTTCATCTGCCTCCTGCACTCAGTCTGCCCGTGGCGTCTGTTTTAAGTAGTTGACGTTTTGTCTGTGCGTCGGAAAATGTTGAGTGTACAGAAAGAACAGCGTGTTAACATCAAATTTTGTTTCAAACTAGGAAAATCTGCAAGTGAAACGTTTGTAATGTTACAACAAGTGTACGGCGATGATTGTTTATCGCGAACACAAGTGTTTGAGTGGTTTAAACGATTTAAAGATGGCCGCGAAGACACCAGTGATGACACTCGCACTGGCAGACCATTGTCAGCAAAAACAGATGCAAACATTGAAAAAATCGGTAAACTTGTTCGACAAGATCGCCGTTTAACAATCAGAGCAGTGTCTGAGTTAACAGGAGTTGACAAGGAAAGTGTTAGGCAGATTCTTCATGAAAGTTTCAACATGAACAAAGTGTGTTCAAAAATGGTTCCAAAGTGTCTCACAATTGAACAGAAGGAACGCCGAAGAATGATTTGTTCTGACTTCCTGGAAAACATTGAACGTGATCCCACCTTCTTACAAAATGTTATTACTTGCGATGAATCGTAGTTTTTTACTTACAATCCCGAAACTAAACGCCAATCGATGCATTGGAAAACTCCTGGTTCTCCACGACAAAAAAAAGCACGAATGTCAAAATCGAAATTCAAGGCAATGATGATTGTTTTTTTTGACATCAAAGGGATTGTGCACATTGATTGGGTACCAGAGGGACAAACAGTGAATCAGCATTACTACATTAGCGTCCTGGCTACCCTACGTGAGCGAGAACGGAGAAAACGGAACGATTTGTGGAGAAAAAAGTCATGGATCCTTCACCAAGACAATGCCCCAGCTCACAGTGCGTTGTCAGTGAAGACGTTTTTGGCAAAACACAACATTCCCATCTTAGATCATCCACCCTACTCACCTGATTTGGCCCCCTGTGACTTTTTTCTTTTCCCTAAAGTCAAGTCAGCTTTGAAAGGAACTAGATTTGAGACTGTTGAAGCAGTAAAAGAAAAAGCGACGGAAGTATTGTATGGACTTACCGAAAATGATCTGCAGCATTGCTATGAACAGTGGAAAATTCGTATGGAGCGGTGTAGAGACCGAGGAGGAGAGTACATTGAAGGAGATAACATGAAATTGTAAATAATTGTAAATAAATGTTTTTTCCAGCATCAGTCCGGTTTTTTTCTAGCCGCACCTCGTATGTTGTCTGACTGGTTGACTGCATGAAGGTATCACCCGCAGCACCATTACAGTACAGTGATACGTCAACGATATTCTGCGCCCGGTTTTGCAGCCCTTCATGGCAATCCGTCCTGGGATTACATTTCAGCAAAATAATGCCCGCCCGCACGCGGCGAGTGGTTCTACCGCTTGTCTCCGTGCTTGTCAAACTCCACCTTGGTCAGCGAGGTTTCCGGAACTCAACGCAGGAGAGCATTAGGTGCACGACCCTCCAACCAGCTCGTCATTTTGACGATCTAGTGCGCCAATTGAACCGAATTACGGCAACACATCCCTCAGGAGGGTATCCAACAACTCTATCAATCGATGCCAATCCGAACAGCTGCTTGCATAAGGGCCAGAAGTTGGCCAATGCGTTAATGACTTGCTCAATTTGTGACGGTCATTCTCTTGAATAAATCATCAAGTTTTTTTTCTGAAACCGTAATCGTTTGTTTGTATACATCATCTACCGATTTCTGTCCTATTCAGGTAATTCATTTATGGTGCATCGTTTTTTTTTTCTTTCTTTTTTTGTGTTAGAGAGTGTGTGTTGATAAACGCATATTATTCTTAAAGCTAGCTTTTATGCATTCAATATATTCTTCTAAATGTGAGTTACCGCAGGAAAGTATTCCATAAGACAATACTGACTGGAAATATGCAAAATACCAGTATGCCAGAAAGTTGATTAGTTTGTTTCCAAGACCAGTTATTATAGTAAGAGCAAAATCAGCTGAAGTTAATTGTTTGGAAAGCTCAGTAATAGGCTTCTTCCATTTCATGTTTTCGTTAATGTGTACACCCAAAAATTCTGGAACGTGTTAATCTGTTTAGTAACTGCCGTAACTGTGCTACGTCAGTTGTTGATATGATTGTATTTGTTGTATAAATTGAATGAAGTGTGTTTTATTAACATTTAGGGAGAGTCCATTTTTAGAGAACCACCTAATATTTTTTTGTAAAACACCATTAATATACACTTGTGTTGTTTTCTCACAATGTAATACTGATATCATCTGAAAAAAGTACCACTTCTGCTAAGTGGAAGGTCATTCACATGTATGAGGGAGCCAGTGCTTTTTTCTAAAAAAAAGTTTGAGGGTACTCCGGCATTAGGTATAATGCAGCGGAAATTACTTATAACTGAAGCATGGAATACCACCCTTCTGCTTTTAGCCATGACGTCATCAACATGTCTAACTACAAAAAAAATGGTATCGAACTCTTCACTCGACTTTACTACAGCTCAAATGAAGGTTTACAGTCTCTCTTTCGTCATCCACTAATGTTGAACTTCCTGGCTTTTCACTCGCACGCGAATTATTGACAGTTTTTCGTTTTTTAGATGCAGGGGAACAAGTAAAGTAGTTTGTTAGTTTTCTGCTCTCTCACCTCCAACTTAACTTACAAGTTGCAACGAAAGACAGGACACACTGTAAAACTTCGCACAACCGACAAGAACGGAACAACAAATGCAAACGAATTAAGAACAACATAACAAAGATGGCAATGAATCGAGAAGGATAGTGGTAACGGGACCGAAGAGACATCTATCGGTAGCTCGGCGTTTGAACGTACACACATCCGTTTAGCACTACCATCGCCCACTATTGGCAGGCGAGGGCACTACATGCTTGTCGAACTGGCTGCCAGCGATTCAGTTGTCGAGAACGGTTGCCGCAGCTTCGAAATGCTTGAAACAGTCAATGACATCGCTTTTCCCACCAATTACTGCACTGGTATCGTTCGTATTGCAATTACCAACACGAAAAAATGAAATAAAAAATTTACGTCCGTGAAATAAATCTTTGGCACTCTTCCAAGTTCTCAACATCGTAAAAAAATTACTTTGTCGAAGAAAAAGTTTAGGGGTGCGCATCCCCCAGCGTTCCCCCAGAAAGACGGCACTGTGAGGGACACTGCCTGCAACGAGGAGAAAGAACCTGACGGTGTCTGATTATTAGATTGGTGGTGAACGTCTTGATCAAGTCACATCGTGTAAGTGTTTAATAATGACACTAAGGAGCGACATGAAATTGGAGGATTACCTAGTCTAATAGAGAGTAGAAAATAATTTAGATTGGTTCAAATGGCTCTGAGCACTATGGGACTCAACATCTGAGGTCATTAGTCCCCTAGAACTTAGAACTAGTTAAACCTAACTAACCTAAGGACAACACACACATCCATGCCCGAGGCAGGATTCGAACCTGCGACCGTAGCGGTCTCACGGTTCAGGACTGCAGCGCCTAGAACCGCACGGCCACTTCGGACAGCATAATTTAGATTCCCTAGGGTCGTAAGAGGCTGGTGTAAAGGACAGTGTAACAGAAATGCTTTGGGAAATTACATGGGATACTTTGGGGGTTACATGATGCAGTTCTCGCGAAACTCTGTATTCGAAGAAGACTGAGCTGCCATTAAATTGCCACGGTCATGCACGGTCCAGTCACATTAACGTGATCACTTATCAAGAGGCTTGAGTGATCACCTTTATCAGCGCGGACGTGCAGCAAGAGAGTCAGTGACATTGTGGAAGGGATGTGTAGGTTTCTCGGTTGAGGATCCATGGAATGAACAGCCTAATCGAGGTGTTCCCACAGATTCTCAACTGGGTTTAAATCCGGAAAGTTTGGTGGCTATGGGACTACGGTAACCCCGTCCTGGTGCTCTTCGAACCACGCACTCGGACTGCGACCTGTATGACACTTTGCGTTGCCCTGCTGATAGATGCCGTCATGAGGAGGAAGAAACAAACGGCTTGGAGGGGTGGAAATGGGCCTCAAGCATAGATACAAACGTGTATTGATCACTGTGCCTTCCAGATGACGAAACCACCCACGGAATGCCACCAAAACATTACCCAGGCCACAACTCTCCCTCCTCTGGCCTGGGCCCTTACAAGAACTGTTTCAAGGCGATACACGCCAACGGCCATCTGCGTGATGGAGCATAAGCGTTATTCATCTGAAAAGTCCAGCTGTCACCACTCACTGGACGTCCATTTGGGGTACTGGCCCGCAAATCCCAGCCTTCGTCGCCGGTGAACAGCAGTTAGCATGGGTGCATTAACCAGGCGCCTACTGCGGAGCCCCGTATGCAGCAACGTTCGCTGAACCCTCGTCGAGGAGGCTCTGTTGACAGATGTTTGATTCGTCTGGACGGTCAGTTTCTCAACAATTGCACGTTTATTCGACCGTACACATTCCGCAGGCCGTCATTCATCCTGTCATCGATGGCTCATGGTGCACCACAGTTGCTAGGCGCCGATTTTGGATTGCGTCATTTTGCCATTCACGGTATACTTTAACAAAGGACGATACGTGAATCCTTTTCAAACTTAGCTTTTTTCGAAATACTTCCACCCTCGGCCCAAGAACCAATGATCATGCCCTTCTGGACGTCAGATAAATCAAACCGCTTCCGCGTTACGGCAATGATTGCACTGTTCCTCCGAAAAGCTTTATATACCCTCCACTGCTAGTGCTGCCACCTGAGGTCTTTCACAGGTTATTGCAAGCTGACGTTGAACACACGCGGTGGTCAAAAACCTGTGACTGGTCCGTGTATTATCTTGCATGGGGATCATGAGAATAAGAACAGTGGGAATAGTGCACATACAGAGTGAAACGTCCCCTTTGTACAATTATACATGACTTTGCTTAACCTGACACACAATATTTTTAGCGCAACGCAATCTGACTTTCAAAAATCCCTACAAAAGAATGGCCCTGACAAATCACTTACCTCACAAAAATCTTCGTTACTCGAACTACTGCAATACAGCGAGCGCCACTACTACCAGCTAAATAAAAGATTCAAACTACGGAAGGCACTAACTACTGACAGGCATAGTTAGCAAATGAAAGATTTTAATAGAGAACAAACAATGTATTTACCTTAATAGTGTTGAAAACTCATAATATACATAGCAGGTCATGACATCCAGTCTTACAAATTTCAAAACTCCGCCATCTCTCTCCCCACATCCACCACTGCTGGCGGCTCACCTCCAACTGCCCAACGCTACGCGCTGTTCACATCCAGCTGCCCAACGCTACAATGGCGAGTATTACAACAATGCAAAGCAGCCACAGACTGCACACAGCACAGCCAGTGATTTTCATACAGAGCGCTACGTGGCGTTACCAATAAGAAAGCCATAACAGCCTACTTACAAGAGGCAACATTCCATTATATCCTGCTCACAAGGGAATCTCCCCATCGTACCCCGCCTCAGATTTGGTAATACGTTGGCACAGTGGATAGGCCTTGAAAAACGGAACACAGATCAATCGAGAAAACAGGAACAAGATGTGTGGAACTATGAAAAAAATAAGCAAAATATACAAACTGAATAGTCTATGCGCAAGATAGGCAGCATCAAGGATAATATGAGCTCAGTAGCGCCGTGGTCCAGTGGTTAGCGTGAGCAGCTGCGGAACGAGAGGTCCTTGGTTCAAGTGTTCCCCTCGAGTGAAAAGTTTACTTCCTTTTTTTCGCAAAGTTATGATCTGACCGTTCATTCACTGACGACTCTGTTCACTGTAATAAGTTTAGTGTCTGTGTTTTGCGACCGCACCGCAAAATCGTGCGATTAGTAGACGAAAGGACGTGCCTCTCCAATGAGAACCGAAAACATTTGATCGCAAGGTCATAGGTCAACCGATTCCTCCACAGGAAAACACGTCTGATATATTCTATACGACACTGGTGACGGCATGTTCGCCACATGACAGGAATATGTTGTCGACCCACCTAACTTGTACACTTGGCGAATGGGTAAAAAGATTCTTCTACCTTGCCCGATTTAGGTTTTCTTGTGGATGTGACAGTCACTCCCAAAAAAGTGATGAAAACATAACGGATGGACAGATAATAATCGCCTGAAAATAAAAAAATTAACTTTTCACTCGAGGGAAGACTTGAAACAAGAACCTCTCGTTCCGCAGCTGCTCACGCTAACCACGGGGCCACGGCGCTCCTGAGCTCACATTATCCTTGATGTTGCTATCTTGCGCATGGACTACTCAGTTTGCATATTTTGCTTTTTTTTTCATAGTTCCACACAACTTCTTCCTGTATTCTCGATTGATCTGTGTTCAGTTTTTCAAGGACTATCCACTGTGCCAACTTATAACTAAATCTGAAGGGGGTGCGGTGGGGAGGTTCCCTTGTCAGTATACAAATGGAATGGATAACGAAGTAGATATGATGTACCGATTTAACCCTGGATTTCGGCGCAGGATCTGTCGGTTGGTAGGTTACGCCAACGCTTCTCCCCAACTTGTAGATTAACTTCTGTCAATGGACGCGCACTATTTCCCTCTGTGTCTTGGGCCTTCACAAAAAATGACTTAGGGTGTCTATAGAGGCTAGAATTCCTAACGCTTTCAACCTCGACACATCACCCATTCCAACACACATACACACACACACACACACACACACACACACTCGCGCGCGCGCGCGCGCGCACGCGTTCGCAATGAGGAGCAAGAGGAGGCACTTGCCTCACCTCTTGTAATATGGTGAACCGGTAAAGAGTTTCTATTTGTTACTTCTAGAAGTGATTTACTGTGATTCTGCTAAATCCTTCGTTTAGACCATTGTAGCACATACAGAATCTAGTTTCTGTTGAAATCTCTTCGGACGCGGACGCCCATGTTCCACTGTGTATATTTTGACGACGTCTTGGTTTTAGAACCATCGAAGGAGCAGAGGCGTACAGTAAGGAACATACCCAGCAGAGACCAAGACTTCCACAGTGACACCCACTCCCTTGGCAGCTGATGAAGGCAACTGAAGCTATGTAGACTGAAACAGAAGTTCTGACAACGAAGCTTAAACAACTTTTAATCCCAAACTGCGTAGTCGTATACAACGCAGAATGAAAACGCCAATGACTGACTACGAGCAGAAGTTCTACATCTACATTTATATTCCGCAAACCAGCGTGAAGTGCATGGTAGAGGGTACGTCACATTCTACCAGTTATTAGAGTTTCTTCGCGTCGACCCACGTATGGCGCACGGGAAGAATGACTGAATGCCTCCTGTGCGTGCAGTTATTATTCTAATCTTATCCTCGCGATCTGTATGTGAGCCATACGTAGCGAGTCGTAGTATATCATCATTAGAGCCGGTTCTTGAAACTACGTTAACAGACTTTCTCGGGATAATTTACGTCTGTTTTCGAGAGTTTTCCAGTTCATTTCCTTCATTACCTCTGTGACATTCTCCCACACATCAAACAAACCTGCCAACTTTCGTGCTGCCCCTCTCTGTGTACGTTCAATATCCCCTGTCAGAACTATTTCGTATGGATCCCACAGACGTGAGCAATATGCTAGAACCGCTCGCACGAGTGATTTGTAGACAACCTCCTTTGTCGGGTGATTGCACTTCCCCAGCATTCTACCAATAAACTGAAGTCTACCACCTGCATTACCCATGACTAATACTATGTGATTATTCCATTTCATATCTCTACAAAGTGTTACATCCAGGTATTTTTAAGAGTTGGCCGATTCCGGCAGTGACTCATTGATATTATGGTCACAGAGTACTGCGTTTTTTCGTTTTGTGAAGTGCACAATTTTACATTTCTGAACATTTAGAGCATGTGCCAGTTTCTGCACCACTTTGAAATCTTATCAAAATCTGAAAGAATACTTATGCAGCTTCCCTCAGATAGTACTTCATTACACATAACTGCATCATTTGCAAAAAAGTCCGAAGTTACTATCAATATTGTACTTCATTACACACACATCAAGAAAAGTTTTGCATCACCTCTGTTTCAAGAGTTGCGGAACCTGTACAGAAAATTGGCATAGAGATCAGCATATACATCATTTCCGCCCATTTTATTACTCATGAAAACCACACATTGCATTATGTACCACCATACAGCGAGACTTTCAGAGGTGGTGGTCCAGATTGCTTTACACACCAGTACCTCTAATACCCAGTAGCACGTCCTCTTGCACTGATGCATGTCTGTATTCGTCGTGGCATACTATCCACAAGTTCATCAAGGCACTGTTGGTCCAGATTGTCCCACTCCTCAACGGCGAATCAGCGTAGATCCCTCAAAGTGGTTGGTGGGGCACGTCGTCCATAAACAGCCCTTTGCAATCTATCCCAGGCATGTTGGGTAGGTGATAATGTCAGGAGAACATGCTGGCCACTCTAGTTGAGCGATGTCGTTATCCTGAAGGAAGTCATTCACAAGATGTGCACCATGGGGGCGCGAGTTGTCGTCCATGAAGACGAATGCCTCGCTAATATGCTGCCGATATGGTAGCACTATCGGCCTGAGGATGGCGTTCACCTATCGTACATCCGTTACGGCGCCTTCCATGACAACCAGCGGAGTACGTCGGCTCCACATAATACCACCCCAAAACAGCAGGGAACTTCCACCTTGCTGCGCTCGCTGGACAGTGTGTCTAAAAGGCGCTCAGCCTGACTGGGTTGCCTCCAAACACGTCTCCGACAATTGTCTGGTTGAAGGCATATGCGACACTCATCTGTGAAGAGAACGTGATGCCAATCCTGAGCGATCCATTCGGCATGTTGTTGGGCCCATCTGTACCGCGCTGCATGGTGTCGTGGTTGCAAATCTGGACCTCGCCATGGACGGAGGGAGTGAAGTTGCGCATCATGCAGCATATTGCGCACAGTTTGAGTCGTAACACGACGTCCTGTGGCTGCACGAAAAGCATTATTCAACATGGTGGCGTTGCTGTAAGGGTTCCTCCGAGTCATAATACGTAGGTAGCGGTCATCCACTGCAGCAGTAGCCCTTGGGCGGCCTGAGGGAGGCATGTCATCGACAGTTCCTGTCTCTCTGTATCTCCTCCATGTCTGAACAACATCGCTTTGGTTCACTCCGAGACGCCTGGACACTTCCCTTGTTGAGAGCCATTCCTGGCATAAAGTAATAATGCGAACGTGATCGAACCGCGGTATTGACCTCTAGGCATGGTTGAACTACAGACAACACGAGCCGTGTATCTCCTTCCTGGTGGAATACCTAGAATTGATAGGCTGTAGGACTCCCTCCGTCTAATAGGCGCTGCTCATGCGTGGTTGTTTACGTCTTTGGGGGAGGGGGGGTTAATGACATCTCTGAACAGTCAAAGGGGCTGTGTCTGTGATACAATATCCACAGTCAACGTCTATCTTCAGGAGTTCTGGGAACTGGGATGATGCAAAACGTTTTTTGATGTGTGCAGATAACTGCATCATTTGTAAAAAGTCTGACGTTACTATCAATATTGTCCGCAAGGTCATTACTTATATAACATGAACAGCAAGGGTCCCAAGACACTTTACTGGGGCACAACCGAAGGTATTTCTACATCTATGACTCACTAGCCAAGATAACATGTTGCGCCCTCTCTACCAAAAAGTCCTCAATCCAATCACAAATTTCATTTGGTATCCCATATCATCGTACTGTTAACAACAAGCTTACGTGTGGCAATGAGTCAAATGCTTTTCGGAAATCAACAAATACTGCATCTCTTTCACTGCCTTGATCCAAAGCTTTCACTGTGTCATGTGAGAAAAGTATGGTTGAGTTTCACGTGATAGATGGTTTCTGAATCCATGCTGGTTGGCATGGAGGAAGTAATTCTGTTAGAGGTACCTCATTATTTAGAGCTCAGAATATGTTCTAAGAGTCTACAACAAACCGATGTGAAGGATATTGGACGACAATTTTTTTGGGTCCCTTCTACTACGGTTCTTGTAGACGGATGTGACCTGCGGTTTTTTCCAAGACCTGGGCACTGTTTTTAGTTCGAGGGATCTACAACAGATTATAGTTAGAAGAGAGGCTAACTCAACCGAAAATTCAGTATAGAATCTGACAGGGACTCCATTGTTCGATTTTAACGATTTCAACTGTTTCTGAACACCACTAATACTATTATTTATTTCACTCATCTTTTGAGTGGTACGAGGATTAAATTGGGGCAATTTTCCTGGGTTTTACTTTGTAAAAGAACATTTGAAAGCGTAGTTAAGCATTTCAGTTTTTTGCTTTGCTACCCTCAGTTTCAGTTCCCGTCTCATTCGCTAGGGACTTACTAACTTTGGTGGCACTAAAAGCTTTTACGTATGACCAGAGTTTCCTTGGGTAAACAGAGGAAAGCAAAGGACGAAACTGACCAATGTAGATATTCTGTCATAAAATTGGTAATGAAATTCAGCGACGATGAAAAATATTTCTCTAAAATTTGAGATATAGGGAGGAATAAGAAGCCGCTTAAGTCACATAGCACAAAACGCAGTGCGTGTTCTCGCACTTAAAAGTAGAAGCCATCGCGTGGCGATTGCGATGGGCTACGGTGCATCGCAGAGCGTGCCTATTAAGTATAAGAAGGTGATAGCCGTATAACCTAGATGGCGTGCCGTCGGCAGTCACCGTCGCCAAGTTGTAATTAGGTTGAAGGCCAGATACTGTACACGGCATTCCATTTCGAAAGGCAGCAATCATTTTCTTTAGAAAGTATCTACAGTTTTGACGTTATAGTTAGGAGCACTAAAGTCTAATTCAATGTCGTAAATGTAATGTGTCCACGAAGGAAACAATATTTTTCCCGTGGGTAAGGAATGGCTTCATTTACATACTAGCTGGAAAACCCGGAAATACCTGGGTATTCATTTTGCTGATTTTCTGATAGAAACAAAAACAAAAAAATTGACTGTGTTTGTAGTGAATCGTTAAAAAAAATCATTTCCCTGTACTCTTGAAAATACCTTTGAAACTGTACAACAGTAGTGCCAGGTGGTTATAATGACCAGTGTGGGCTGTAATTATCATATGGCAGCGAAACTTGGTAGATATTCCAATGTGTCAATGAAAAACCGATTTACACTCGAAAAAAAATTAGTTCCCATTTTGGCCACCAGGTGTAAATCTGGTGCTGTCATTCTAAGAAAAACGTATAGAAATGTTTCCATGTGTAACGGATTAGGAATGGGATGTGGGCAAAAAAGTTCAAACAAGTGAGAAATGCATAATGTTGATATTATTAACTGGCAATTATAGAATGTGAGTACCGGAGGCGTTGACGAGATGTACAGAACGAGATTTGCACCTGGTGGCCAAAATCGGAACTAATTATTTTCCAGCTTAAACTGGTTGGGCGTTAACGCATTAGAATGTCTACCAAGTTTCACTGCCATTCTATAATATCAGCGCACACTGGACCACTGTGAGAAGCTGCACTTGTTATAACTACCCAGTAAAACGAAATATGCATAACGTACAAATGTATAAGTACAGTATCCAAATTAAGAAACATGATCCCAGACAGTTTCTGTATGCTGGGCGCAGCTGCTTTGCACGTCTACAACTCGTTTTTTTTTTTTTTACGTCTCTGTGGTAACGTCTCTTCATAGCTCTGTTATACAGGGTGTAACAAAAATGTACAGCACAAATTTTAGGACACATTCCTACACTTAGACGAAGAAATTATGTTATATGAACATGGGTTCGGAAACGCTTTGTTACAATGTTGCAACTCATTTTCTCCAACTCATTAATCATGGGAAACACACATGAACAGAATGCCCCAGAATATCACATGCAACTCTTTATCACAGGAGATGTTCAATATGCCCTCCGGGTGCATTGATACTTGCATCAACCCACCGTCGTGGTGAATCTCGGATGCGCTGTTGCATCCCTGAGTATTACGTACGGTTTCGCAGCCTTCCGTAATACGAACACGGTGACTCTGAACATCATGTACTGGGAAAACACACGCGAAAGCTTTCAGATGCCCCCACAAATAGATGTCCAAAGCGTAAAGTGTGGGGAATGTGGATATCAGGCAACTTGTCCATCCCACCTATCCATCTGTCACCGACTCTGTTATTCAGAAGCCGACAGATATTAACACTAAAATTAGGTGGTGCTCGATAGTGCGTGAAGTACATGTTCTGTCGCACAGCTTAAGTCACATCCGCTGACATATCAGTTAGAACATTCTTTTGTCCGGTGAGACTGGGTGAAAGGCAGTAAGGCTCTGCCAAACTGTCATCAGTAATGGCGGCCCAAACATTGACAGAAAATATTTGTAGATGACTTGCTTCAAGAGTTGCGTGAGGATTGACGGCTGTGCATACATGCCGATTGTGATAATTGCGTGTTTCCCACGAGTAATGAGTTGGAGAAAATGAGTTGTAACATGGAATCAAAGCGTTTCCGAACCCATGTTCATATAACAGAATTTCTTCGTGTACGTGTGAGGAATGTGTCGTGTAATTTGTGCCGTACATTTTTGTTACATCCTGTATAGACTGCTATTGTTTCCGCCTACAGCCGTTTTCATTTCGCAGTTGAACACTGTCGAAAGTACTGCCAAGCATAAGGGACATCCTTAAGTTGACTCGTCTCTAGGAGTGCCTTAGTAGTAAAAGAATAATTAATATGTTAAAACTTCATGAATGATGCGGAATTTTTTTATGTGTCTCAATGTTTATGATGTTACATCTCTTGAACAATGTGTCGTACAATGGTACAGTTGTGTAGCTACATTCGGCGGTATACTTGGATACTGTCAGTGAAATCTGTTCCGAATAGAGTTAGTAGCAAAGAAGTAATTTCTTTAAACGTCACGCATGATTCGGCAGTCTTTCACGCATTTCAGTGTTTATGACATCATACCTCCTGAACAATGCGTGGTACCACGATGTACTTTTGTCGGTGCATTTAGCGACATTTGTGGACATTTCCACGAGATTTATTGCGAATACAGTTAGTAGAGCAGAAGTAACACATTTAAACGTCATGCGTGATGCGGAAGTTTTTCTCGCATCTTATTGTTCATTATGTCATATTTTTTGAACTGTGATAGGCAGGTGGTTCTTGCCCCCATAACAACTATTGCGTGACAGTAAGGGGTATGTGTACCACGTTTGGTTTAAATCGTTCGAGTGGTTTAGGAGGAGACGTGGGACATACAAACGTACATCCATTTTTATAATATGTATGGATATAATGCACTTCTCGATAGTGAATTCATCCCTTACATAGGGAAAAAAGTAATAGGGTTAATTAAAAGTGAATATGGATATCAACCATTAAATACGGATTATTTCAGGAAATTTAAGATTTTTTGGGCAGACACGGTATGAGACAGCCATTCAAACTGATATGAAAATTGTATTCTCTTCTTTCACGGTAACTAATACACAAGCACCAAAGTGGAACTGCGATGAAATCAGAAGTATTAACGTTCTTCCATAAATGAAAGACAACAGATATCAACAGTAATGTTCAAAGAGTCACATTCATACATCTGTTTTACTTTTTTCTCATTCATAAAATGATTAATACTGTAAACATTAAGCATGAACAAAGGTATTGAAACCAGATAACACAAAAATGCATTGTAAAGACCAAATACGAGCTTTGTTTTTTCACTACCATCCATTATTCACCACTACTATAATGTTACAGTGACAATGCCAACATTAAACATTATTGGACAGAATAATTTTGCTCACTTGTTGTGTCGCACTGGTTGTATTTAGACTTGTTTTCTCACCAGAAAACCGTTTTCCATATGTTTTCAGCGGTGCCTGAACGTGCGTGGACGCAATCCCACGTACAAGCTATCTCTCGCGCAAATCCTCGACTCCATATTCATTATGAAAATCACGGTCAACTAGGGAATGGGGAGTCCGCAAATTTTTTGAGGACGCACATGACAGTTTTACTGTATATGAGCTTCTAACACATATCACGGTTAACAAGAAACATTTGAAACAATGTTTCTGAGAACACCACGACGTGACGTCTTTTCCGCAGCACTGAGAAATGAATAGGTAGCATCATTCAAAAATAATAATAGATTGCCTAAGAATATATAGACAGCGATTACATGTAATTTGTTTTTAAACTGTGAGGGTCACAGATCCTGCAATCTAACACAAACTGTTCTGGTTCAAATGACTCTGAGTGCTATGGGACTTAACTTCTGAGGTCATCAGTCCCCTAGAACATAGAACTACTTAAACCTAACTAACCTAAGGACATTACACACATCCATGCCCGAGGCAGGATTCGAACGTGCGACCGTAGCGGTCGCGCGGTTCCACACTGTAGCGCCTAGAACCGCTCGCCCACCTCGGCCGGCCAGAGTGTTCTGCTTGAATGTGTACAACAGAGCACCATCTTCAATAATGAGCACACTTTTCCCCCTTACCTGGAAGCACATAAGAATGATCACCACCACCATCACCACCATCATCATCATCGGCATCGCATAGGCCTATTGGTGCCACTGAATAAGTGTTAAAATTTGTACAATGCTAACATAACTGGCTAAAAAGAACTTGCACATAGCACACTTCAACAGCTACGCATTTTGGTCGTTATTCCAACCCGCTCTGGATCCAACACATGAGAACATATCAATGAGATCTTGTGAAAACTTATATGTTAACAGATATTGTAAAGGAGAATGGCTTTCATTGAATGCATGGTAAAAATTGTGCCAAAGGCGAAAGTATTTCTTGCCTGCTACTGGAAAGCAACGCTATTTATTTTTAAATTCCTAATATGTTTCAGTCTGATTAAAAATATCAAGCACTATATTCTATTAGTTTTGGGCTACGTATATATGCTGAGTCAAGAGGATTTTCGGAGCTGAGGACACCAAAAGTTCTATCTATGAATCTCATCAATTACACTGTTACCTCACTGCCATCGAATTTGGGATTGATTGCCCTCCTAAAATATTCTATAAAGTCAGTAACACTCACTTTCATCATTTTACGGACATAACATGTTGTCCTGACAAATTATCAGCAAATGTCATGCCATCCTCAATTTGCAACTCATTTAGTTCTTTTATATACTGCCACTTAATAAGGCCATTTGCATATTCAATGACACCCACTTCTGTTAATGCATTTCGAGCCAATTTCACCGAAGGCCCATATCCAGAATACATTTCACATTGTATTTTACAAACAGGTGAGGGAACACAGGTCATAAAAATTTACATAGAATCCCAGTGAATGGAGGGCACCTACATTTGTCCTAGTACAATCACAAATAACAGCCCAATTTCTCATGCCAGAATTGCTTCGCCTCTCTATAGCAGAATTTATTTTCTTTGCTTATGTACTACCATCAAAGCCATTCATTTAAAAAAATATGCTGTAGACCATTTAAATGTACCTTTTATGGACACAACCATGAATACTAGTGCCTCTGAATCTTCTGTTGCTTGCTCAAATTCTCCTCCAAAATCTACAAAACTTGGATACCACTTCCCTGGACCCATACGATCTGTTTGCTAATTGTCATTCTGTTTATTATGAGGCCAGAATCTTTAAATTCAGTCCTCACATAATGATAAGAAGCAACGTACTGGATCATATCACCTAAAAACCAGGTTCACGATTACAGTCGCTACCTAACGAGAAATCAGTGATTTATGAGGTACAGACATTATTATTATTGTAAGCGTAGGCTTCCGCGGCCGTTGTCTTCTTCAATAAAATTCTTCAGGGTATCAGACCGCATCGTCATGATTTAAAATGCGCCAACGTTTCGGCCAGCGTTGCAGCTAGCCTTCATCAGGGCCTTACGTTAACTGCTAAATGAACACACTTGGTTCCTTAAATAGCTGCACGAGAAAACCGTGTCGTTACTTGATTGGCTGTAAAAGGAGGAGGAGGAGGGGTGAAAGGTATGCTTTATTGGTGTTTCCTTTATTGTCTGTCATTGGCTGAAATAGCTGTTTTCTATTGGTCTTTATATTAATCCACCCCATTGGAGGAGACGGACGAATAGCGAACAGGTGATGGCTGTGACGTCACACTGTTTCCATGCTGTCCAGAAGCCGGCTGTGGCGTGCCATTGCTTTGTGTGCTCGCGGCGAAGAACATCTGAAGACAGAACTTGAACGCCTCAGGTCCATCTTCGGAACTAATGGCTATGGGAAGCAGATGATAGACAGCACCATGTCGACAAGGGAGAAGACTAATAGGGAAGAGGAGAAGGAGGCACAGAGCATTGCTGTGTTACCATATGTACAAGGAGTCACCGAACGTATTGGCAAAATTCTACGAAAAGCCGACATCAAACCAATTTTCCGAAGCAGAAACAAAATATCAGACATGCTCGGTTCTACCAAGGATGCAGTTGACAAACTACACACAGCTGGCGTGTATGAAATTGGTTGTGCGTGTGGATTAGTCTACATAGGTGAGACGGGACGTCCGATTAGCACAAGGCTCTCGGAACATGAAAGATATATCCGCCTGAAACAACACACTAAGTCAGCAGTGGCGAAACACCGAGACGAGTGCGGGAAACCAATATTTTTTCAAGAAGCCCGCGTCCTGGCGAAACAGCCTCTCACTTTCAAAAGGAAGATTAGAGAGGCGATAGAAATAGCCAAAAGACCCGCCAACATGAATAGAGAGGACGGGTACAAGCTTCCGAGGTCTTGGCTGACTGCAATAGCAGGGCTACGGAGCGGCGGCAGAGCCGTGGCGGCCCATGCAGACACGCGGAGAGCCACAGCAGTGGTCGCGAGCACACAAAGCAATGGCACGCCGCAGCCGGCTTCTGGACAGCATGGAAACAGTGTGACGTCACAGCCATCACCTGTTCGCTATTCGTCCGTCTCCTCCAATGGGGTGGATTAATATAAAGACCAATAGAAAACAGCTATTTCAGCCAATGACAGACAATAAAGGAAACACCAATAAAGCATACCTTTCACCCCTCCTCCTCCTCCTTTTACAGCCAATCAAGTAACGACACGGTTTTCTCGTGCAGCTATTTAAGGAACCAAGTGTGTTCATTTAGCAGTTAACGTAAGGCCCTGATGAAGGCTAGCTGCAACGCTGGCCGAAACGTTGGCGCATTTTAAATCATGACGATGCGGTCTGATACCCTGAAGAATTTTATTGAAGATTATTATTATTAATCATGTGGGAATTACACACCACTTTAGAAATACAATTACAATATAATACAGTACAAACATAATTTAAAAACTTACAGACATATAATTTATGTAGTTTATCACATCTGCTGTACTGTCCAAGAAGACCGAGGTATTACCAGGCTACGAATTTTGGGTGCACTCTTCCACAACGTGTCTGATAGTCTGTCTTGGAAATGCACAGGTGCACTCTGCAATGGTGTCTTTCTCCACCTGTACAGCATGTCACCGCATCTCCCATAGCTGCTTTTGATACTGTTAAGTGTACTCCATGACCTCTGCGGCACATCGAGTTCCCATGGTTTATTGTTGGCACAGGGAATGGGGGGGGGGGGGGCGGGGAGGCAGGAGGTCAAAATCCCAGGGGCCCAAGCCTCATGGGGGCCCAAACCTCTCAAGGGTTTGGATCCCCCAGGGCGTGCAGTTGGGAAATATCAAACTGCTATTGTGAAATAAATTTTGTATCATACTGGGTTTTGGAGTGACAAAGATAGACAGGTTAAGAAATGAGAGGATCAGAGAGTTAATGAAGGTGGACCCATTACAGGAAGAGATAGAGAAATCAAGGCTGAGATGGTATGGACACGTTAAGAGAATGGAGGAGAAGAGGATATCCAGGAGGATGCACAAGATGAAACTGGAAGGAAAGAGACCAAGAGGAAGACCGAGAGACAGATGGCTGAAAGGAGTAGAGGAATGCGTCCAGAAGAAAGGAGAAGACTAGACCAAGGTGAAGACTGAGAGATGGTGGCAAGACAGAAGACGATTGAGAGGCCTATATTCCATGCAGACCCGGCCAGAGGCTGGAGACTGTCCAAGATGATGATGACTGGGTTTTGGAACATGTCTAAAGATGGCAACGTTAATCATTCATCAGCTTGTAATAGAAGTTGCCAAGTCAACAATATTATAGTTACACTTCCACCAACATAACGTTACACATGGCAGTTCATTTTAAATTGGCTGGTCTACGAACGATTAAAAGAAAGTGGGCACCGAGCGGTGATAATAAGCTAGTCAAAGCATGCGTATATGGACACCACATGGCGACAACGTTGGTAGCTCAATAATGCTGTACCGCTTCTAGTGTCGCGTGATTGTTTCTCAGGTTGTTATTAAACATGCACTGCTTTTGTTTACTTTGTTTTTAAGAATCCAGTATCTGAAAGCAATGGTAATTTTACCAATTAAAACTTTTTGTTTAGCTTCTGGAATTTTTCGCACCGCTGATAGGGATAATTGAGTTTTTGCCCGTTTCCTTTCCCCGTTTACTGGTTGTCAGTTTTTTTAAGCGGTTTTATCTGGGACCAATAACCAGTCAAATAACTGGTTAATAATATTAAAAAACCAATTGGTTCTTCCTATCCCTATTACTCAATTCTCTTTATGTTAATGGCAGACAGCATCCACCAAAGCCGAAGTAAAGAATTACATTAACTGTACTGTTCCTAAAAATCACAATTGTCGTGCATCCCTGTTAACTGTCAGCATCACTCAGAATGGGAAAATTATCGGAGAACAGTTATATTACTCTTAGATATTGTAAGGCCTACGGTTCCGTACACAGCAATACCAAGAGCTGACCACAACGTGCCTCCCCTTCGTTTCGATACCTATGAGTTTGCAACACGAACAGTGATTTGTTTTAAAAGCTTTTGACAGTTGTGGATTTGGTGTGCAAGAGTGCAAGCTCGATTTAAGTGATATTAATGTTATTGAATCTTAACAAAAGTCTGGGGCAATGAAGAGAAAAAAAAGGGAAAGAGGACACAGAGAAAAATGTCAGACATACATATTCTCAATTTATAACGATAAAGAAAATGACAAATCTATTCATCTGATTCTCAGGCTGCAGCAGTGGAAAATGGCCAAGATACATCTCTTGCGTGGCTGTGGAATAATTACTATTTATTAATTTATCAGTTCGTATAAATTTGTCTCCTCGAATGCGCCGTTGTACATAACTTCTGTTTATGACCAGACGGGCTAACACTATGGTATCTTTGCAGTGTCCAATGACAATGCAGGAAACAGAAGTCATTCAACTGATGTTCAAGCCGTCTTTGAAATTAGTAAAAATTGTGCCGAAGTTTAACAACTGATAAACGCCAAGGATCAATCACTTTTTATTGTCTAGTAGGTAAAATTTGGCCCCTGCCTCTGATCCAGTATTTATCAGTAGATATCGGAAGCTGTCGTCGCTGAAACAAATGCCAACGTAAGCGAATTAACAGTGAGTGGCGCTGTGCTATTACGAGTGTATTGATTCATTATACTGTGATTGGCGGTGAGTGACCGTGAGTGAAGAGCTGTAATGCGCTTTCACGAACATTGTTACGTCCAAGCGACATTTCTGTAATAGCAAATTATTGATGTGATGCGCGAAGTTGCCAGTACTGCACAACACTGTCCCTTGCACCGTTCCTCATGATGTAGCCGCTTTCGCGACCAAACAGTGTAATTTGTTTCCCTTTTCTAGAGGCTTAGCGTACTTTAGAGAAAAGCACAATTCGATTGAACGTAAGTTCCGCAATCATATTGTAATCGAGACTTTAATCATCCAACAGTCAACTGCGAAATTAACAGTTTTGTTAGTAGTGGACGTGATAAGACCTGTAAAACATTACTAAATGACTTGTCTGAAAACTACCTAGAACATATAGTTCGGAACCCAACTCATACTGGAAATGTACTGGATCTAATAGCAATAAAGAGACCTGACCTCTTTCTGGATAGGCTACCCACATCGAAACTGGTATCAGTGATCATCACGCGATTGTGGCAATGAGTACAAAGGACAACTAAAACAAGCAGAAAGTTACATAAGTTTAGTAAACCAGTTAAAAAATCAGTACTGTCATATCTCAATGAGGAACTTGAAACTTTCAGCACAGGGCAGGAGCTTGTAGAGGAACTATGGCTCAAGTTTAAAAGAATAATCGACCCTGCACTGGATAGATATGTACCTAGTAGAACAGTTCATAAAATGGGGGGTGGGGGGGGGGACGCTTCATGGTTCACAGCCACTGTAAATAAACTTATAAAGTAACAGAGATTACTGCATGAAAGGTGTAAAACGAAGCGTTGGGTTGTGGATAGAGAGGTGCAGAATGAAACACGTTTGGTTGTCAAAAGAGCAATTCGTGAAACCTTTAATGACTACCGCAGCAGAATACTGTCAAATGATCTTTCTCAAAACCCAACAAACTCCTGGTCGAATGTAAAATCTTTTAGTGGCACCAAAGTTACTATCCAGTCCATAGCAAATAACACAGGAACTGAAATTGAGGGTAGCAAAGCAAAAGCTGAAATGCTTAACTCCCGTTTTCAAACATTCCTTTGCAAAGAAAAACCCAGGATAATTGCCCCAATTTAATCCTCGTACCATTCAAAAGCTGAGTGAATAATGTATTAGTGTTAGTGATGTTGAGACACAGCTGAAATTGCTAAAATGTAATAAAGCTCCAAGGCCCTATAGAATCCTTATCAGATTCTATACAGGATTTGCGGCTTAATTAGTACGTACCTCCTCTAACTATAGTCTACTGTAGATCCCCCCCCCACCCCAAAAAAAAAAAAAAAAAAAAAAAAAAAAAGGTGCCTAGTGCCCAGTTCTTGGAAGAACGCATAGATTACACCCGTGTACAAAAGAGCAATAGAAGTGATCCACAAAACTACCGTCCAGTTTTCTTGACATCAATTTGGTGTAGAGTCTTAGAACATTTTCTGAGCTCAAACATAACGATGTATCACGCACAGAACGATTTTCTCCATGCCAACCAGCATGGATTTCGAAAACATCGATCATGTGAAGTTCAACTCACACTTTT
Organism: Schistocerca nitens; assembly: GCF_023898315.1. Taxonomy (NCBI): domain Eukaryota; kingdom Metazoa; phylum Arthropoda; class Insecta; order Orthoptera; family Acrididae; genus Schistocerca; species Schistocerca nitens. The sequence continues at coordinate 30,692,692 of NC_064620.1, read as the reverse complement.
CTCACATGACATACTCAAAGCTTTGGATAAAGGCAGTCAGGAAGATGCAATATTTCTTGATTTCCGAAAAGCATTTGACTCATTGCCACACCTACGCTTATTGTCAACAGTACGATTATATGGGGTACCAAGTGAAATCTGTCGCTGGACTGAGGGGTTTTTGGTAGGTAGCTGCCAAGTGGAATTTGTCGATGGATTGAGGATTTTTGGTAGGCAGGACGCAGAACCTTATATTGGACGGAGAGTCATCGTCTGATATCGTAGAAGTAACTTCGAATGTGTCTCAGGGAAGTGTATTTGGACCCTTGGTGTTCATGTTGTACATTAATGACGTTGCGGACAATACTGATAGTAACCTCAGACTTTTTGCAGATGATGCAGTTACATATACCTTAGTATTGTCTGGAAAGAGCTGCATAAATATCTAGTCATAAATGTAAAACTGTGCACATCACACAACGAAAAAATGTTAAATCATATGGGTATAACATCAATTGAAGATATGTATGATGAAATAAAAGAAATTATTCAGATAGTGAAGGGAGACGAAAATTTAATAGTCATGGGTGACTGGAATTCGAGTGTAGGAAAAGGGAGAGAAGGAAAGGTAGTAGGTGAATATGATTGAGGCTAAGAAATGAAAGAGGAAGCCGCCTGGTAGAATTTTGCACAGAGCACAACTTAATCATAGCTAACACTTGGTTTAAGAATCATGATAGAAGGTTGTATACATGGAAGAACCCTGGAGATACTAAAAGGTATCAGATAGATTATATAATGGTAAGACAGAGATTTAGGAACCAGGTTTTAAATTGTAAGACATTTCCAGGGGCAGATGTGGACTCTGACCACAATCTATTGGTTATGACCTGTAGATTAAAACTGAAGAAACTGCAAAAAGGTGGCAATTTAAGAAGATGGGACCTGGATAAACTGAAAGAACCAGAGGTTGTACAGAGTTTCAGGGAGAGCATAAGGGAACAATTGACAGGAATGGGGAAAAGAAATACAGTAGAAGAAGAATGGGTAGCTTTGAGGGATGAAGTAGTGAAGGCAGCAGAGGATCAAATAGGTAAAAAGACGAGGGCTAGTAGAAATCCTTGGGTAACAGAAGAAATATTGAATTTAATTGATGAAAGGAGAAAATATAAAAATGCAGTAAATGAAGCAGGCAAAAAGGAATACAAACGTCTCAAAAATGAGATCGACAGGAAGTGCAAAATGGCTAAGCAGGGATGGCTAGAGGACAAATGTAAGGGTGTAGAGGCTTATCTTACTAGGGGTAAGATAGATACTGCCTACAGGAAAATTAAAGAGACCTTTGGAGATAAGAGAACCACTTGTATGAATATCAAGAGCTCAGATGGAAACCCAGTTATAAGCAAAGAAGGGAAAGCAGAAAGGTGGAAGGAGTATATAGAGGGTCTATACAAGGGCGATGTACTTGAGGACAATATTATGGAAATGGAAGAGGATGTAGATGAAGATGAAATGGGAGATACGATACTGCGTGAAGAGTTTGACAGAGCACTGAAAGACCTGAATCGAAACAAGGCCCCCGGAGTAGACAACATTCCATTGGAACTACTGGCGGCCTTGGGAGAGCCAGTCCTGACAAAACTCTACCATCTGGTGAGCAAGATGTATGAAACAGGCGAAATACCCTCAGACTTCAAGAAGAATATAATAATTCCAATCCCAAAGAAAGCAGGTGTTGACAGATGTGAAAATTACCGAACTATCAGTTTAATAAGCCACGGCTGCAAAATACTAACGCGAATTCTTTACAGACGACTGGAAAAACTAGTAGAAGCGGACCTCAGGGAAGATCAGTTTGGATTCCGTAGAAATACTGGAACACGTGAGGCAATACTGACCTTACGGCTTATCTTAGAAGAAAGATTAAGGAAAGACAAACCTACGTTTCTAGCATTTGTAGACTTAGAGAAAGCTTTTGACAATGTTAACTGGAATACTCTCTTTCAAATTCTAAAGGTGGCTGGGGTAAAATACAGGGAGCGAAAGGCTATTTACAATTTGTACAGAAACCAGATGGCACTTATAAGAGTCGAGGGACATGAAAGGGAAGCAGTGGTTGGGAAGGGAGTAAGACAGGGTTGTAGCCTCTCCCCGATGTTATTCAATCTGTATGTTGAGCAAGCAGTAAAGGAAACAAAAGAAAAATTCGGAGTAGGTATTAAAATCCATGGAGAAGAAATAAAAACTTTGAGGTTTGCCGATGACATTGTAATTCTGTCAGAGACAGCAAAGGACGTGGAAAAGCAGTTGAATGGAATGGACAGTGTCTTGAAAGGAGGATATAAGATGAACATCAACAAAAGCCAAACGAGGATAATGGGATGTAGTCGAATTAAATAGGGTGATGCTGAGGGAATTAGATTAGGAAATGAGACGCCTAAAGTAGTAGATTAGTTTTGCTATTTTTTAGGGAGCAAAATAACTGATGAGGGTCGAAGTAGAGAGGACATAAAATGTGGACTGGCAATTTCAAGGAATGCGTTTCTGAAGAAGAGAAATTTGTTAACATCGAGTATAAATTTAAGTGTTAGGAAGTCGTTTCTGAAAGTATTTGTATTGAGTGAAGCCATGTATGGATGTGAAACGTGGACGATAAATAGTTTGGACAAGAACACAATAGAAGCTTTCGAAATGTCGTTCTACAGAAGAATGGTAACGTTTAGATGGGAAGATCACGTAACTAATAAGGAGTTATTGAATAGAATTGGGAGAATAGAAATTTGTGGCACAACTTGACTAGAAGAAGGGATCGGTTGGTAGGACATGTTCTGAGACATCGAGGGATCACCAATTTAGTATTGGAGGGCAGCGTGGAGGGTAAAAATCGTAGGGGGAGACCAAGAGATGAATACACTAAGCAGATTCAGAAGGATGTATGTTGCAGTAGGTACTGGGAGATGAAGAAGCTTGCACAGGATACATTAGCATGGAGAGCTGCATCAAACCAGTCTCAGGACTGAAGACCACAACAACAACAACACATCAATGAATCACTGTTGGAATCGGCCAACTCATACAAATATCTGCGTGTAATCCTTTGTAGGGATATGAAATGGAAAGACCACACAGCCTTAGTCGTGGGTGAAGCAGGTGGTAGAGTTCGGTTTATTGGTAGAATACTGGGGAAGTGGAATCAGTCTACAAAGGAAATTGCTTCTAATTCACTCGAGCGACCCATCCTAGAATATTGCTCAAGTGTGTGGGAGCCGTACCAAAGGGGCTAATAGGGTATATTGTACGTATACAGAGAAGGGCAGCACGAATGGTCACAGGTTTGTTTGACCCACAAGAGTGTGTCACATTAACACTGAAGAAACTGAACTGGCAGACTCTTGAAGACAGGCGTAAACTATATGGAGAAAGTTTACTAACAAAGATTAAAAAACCAGCTTTAAATGATGGCTCTAGGAATATCCTCACACAAGGATCGTGATGAAAATATTAGAATAAGTACAGCATGCATAGTGGCATTCTGACAACCATTCTCACCCTGAGTTTTAGATTCATCTTGGAAAGGACCTTTCGGCAGTGGATAAGCCATTACTTGCTAAACTCATTTGCTCAGCAGGGTTTGCCAACAAGTAGCGCGGAATGATGTCTATGGACGTTTGGAATGCAAGACGCGCCGCAGTTTCCACATAGTCGATAAACGACGGGAGCTGCGGCAACATACACCGCTGAACACCAGGACTGATGCATTTAGTATGGTTGTCTTACACTAAGTATCGCAAGAGTTTTCGGTTCTACACAGTGGGTTTAACAAACATGGTTACATTTTTCAAATTTTAACTCTGACAAAACTAATACTGACAGTTGCTTGCCACTATCCACAACGCCAACTTACATTCAATTAGTGCCATTGTAAGAGTCCTGCCGATTAGTTTGTCGCAAACACCGAACGAATAGTAAATGTCTAGCTGAAAAACCCAGCAATACTCGGATATTCATCCGCCAGTTTTCTTTTAGAAACCAAAATAAAAAATGAACTGTGTTGTAGTAAAATATAAAACAAAAATTATTTCCATCTATTCGTGAAAACAGCTTTGAGATTATAAAACAGTCGTACAAAGAAATATGCATAGTGTACAAATATACTGTATAAGTGCAGCATCCAAATAAAGAAACATGATCCCGAACAATTTCTGTACTCTGGGCGTAGTACGAGGTGCATTCAAGTTCTAAGGCCTCCGATTTTTTTTCTAATTAACTACTCACCCGAAATCGATGAAACTGGCGTTACTTCTCGACGTAATCGCCCTGCAGACGTATACATTTTTCACAACGCTGACGCCCTGATTCCATGGCAGCGGCGAAGGCTTCTTTAGGAGTCTGTTTTGACCACTGGAAAATCGCTGAGGCAATAGCAGCACGGCTGGTGAATGTGCGGCCACGGAGAGTGTCTTTCCTTGTTGGAAAAAGCCAAAAGTCACTAGGTGAGTAGGGAGCATGAGGAATCACTTCAAAGTTGTTATCACGAAGAAACTGTTGCGTAACGTTAGCTCGATGTGTGGGTGCATTGTCTTGGTGAAACAGCACTGGCGCAGCCCTTCCCGGACGTTTTTGTCGCAGTGCAGGAAGGAATTTGTTCTTCAAAACATTTTCGTAGGATGCACCTGTTACCGTAGTGCCCTTTGGAACGCAATGGGTAAGGATTACGCCCTCGCTGTCCCAGAACATGGACACCATCATTTTTTCAGCACTGGCGGTTACCCGAAATTTTTTTGGTGGCGGTGAATCTGTGTGCTTCCATTGAGCTGACTGGCGCTTTGTTTCTGGATTGAAAAATGGCATCCACGTCTCATCCATTGTCACAACCGACGAAAAGAAAGTCCCATTCATGCTGTCGTTGTGCGTCAACATTGCTCGCCAACATGCCACACGGGCAGCCATGTGGTCGTCCGTCAGCATTCGTGGCACCCACCTGGATGACACTTTTCGCATTTTCAGGTCGTCATGCAGGATTGTGTGAACCCACAGAAATGCCAACTCTGGAGGCGATCTGTTCAACAGTCATTCGGCGATCCCCCAAAACAATTCTCTCTACATACTCGATCATGTCGTCAGACCGGCTTGTGCGAGCCCGAGGTTGTTTCGGTTTGTTATCACACGATGTTCTGCCTTCATTAAACTGTCGCACCCACGAACGCACTTTCGACACATCCATAACTCCATCACCACATGTCTCCTTCAACTGTCGATGAATTTCAATTGGTTTCACACCACGAAAATTCAGAAAACGAATGATTGCACGCTGTTCAAGTAAGGAAAACGTCGCCATTTTAAGTATTTAAAACAGTTCTCATTCTCGCCGCTGGCGGTAAAATTCCATCTGCCGTACAGTGCTGCCATCTCTGGGACGTATTGACAATGAACGCGACCTCATTTTAAAACAATGCACATGTTTCTATCTCTTTCCAGTCTGGAGCAAAAAAATCGGAGGCCTTAGAACTTGAATGCACCTCATAGTGCTGGAGAGAATTGAGACCATGAATCCTGCCGGACTGTCCATAAATCCGGAAGAGTACGAGGGGTGGAGATCTCTTGCGAACAGCACGTTGCAAGGCATCCCAGATGTGCTCAATAATGTTCATGTCTGGGGAGTTTGGTGACCAGCAGAAGTGTTGAAACTGAGAAGAATGTTCCTGGTGCCACTCTGTAGCAATTCTGAACGTTTGGGGTGTCGCATTGCCCTGATGGAATTGCACAAGTCCGTCGGAAGGCACAACGGACATGAATGGATGCAGGTGATCAAACAGGATGCTTACGTATGTGTCACCTGTCAGAGTCGTATCCAGACGTATAAGAGGTCCCATATCACTCCAACTGCTGACGCCCCACACCATTACGAAGCCTCCACCAGCTTGAACAGACCCCTGCTGACATGCAGGGTCCATGGATTCATGAGGTTGTCTCCATACCCGTACACGTCCATCCGCTCGATACAATTTTAAATGAGACATGACTGACCGGGTTACATGTTTCCAGTCACGAGTAGTTCAGTATCGCTGTTGATGTTCCCGGGCGAGGCGTAAAGCTTTGTGTCGTGCAGTCGTCAAGGGTACACGAGTGGGCTTTCGGCTGCCCATACCGATGACGTTTCGTTGAATGTTTCGCACGCTGACACTTGTCAGCAATGAAATCTGCAGCAATTTGCGAAAGGGTTGCACTTCTATCACGTTAAATGATTCTCTTCAGTCGTCGTTGGTCCCGTTCTTGCAGGATCTTTGTCCGGCCGCAGCAATGTCGGAGATTTTATGTTTTACCGGACCCCTGATGTTCACAGTACACTCGTGAAATGGTCGTACGGGAAAATCACCACTTCATCGCTACCTCGGAGATGCTGTGTCCCATCGATCGTGCGCCGACTATAACATCACGTTCAAACTCACTTAAATCTTGATAACCTGCCATTGTAGCAGTAATATCCGATCTAACAACTGCGCCAGGTACTTGTCTTTTATAGGCGTTAACGACCGCAGCGCCGTATTCCGCCTGCTTGCACATCTCTGTATTTGAATATGCATGCCTTTACCACTTTCTTTGGCGGTTGGTTGGTTGGTTTGGGGAAGGAGACCAGACAGCGAGGTCATCGGTCTCATCGGATTAGGGAAGGACGGGGAAGGAAGTCGGCCGTGCTCTTTGAAAGGAACCATCCCGGCATTTGCCTGGAGCGATTTAGGGAAATCGCGGAAAACCTAAATCAGGATGGCCGGACGCGGGATTGAACCGTCGTCCTCCCGAATGCGAGTCCAGTGTCTAACCACTGCGCCACCTCGCTCGGTTTTCTTTGGCGCTTCGTTCCCATTCTAAGCTTACGCTTAAGGAGTTAATTTATTATGTCATTTTTAAACGTTTTAATTCAAGATAATTTTTTCCATTTTATAACACATTTTCTTAATATTCAGGTCACTTATGAAAGTCATTTATTGCGTTTTAAGTATGTTTTTAAACTCTTTTACGGCATCAGCATCAGGGCTCTAGTTATAAGTGTTCCCATAACAGTTTTGATGTTGGAACTTGAAACATTTTAAATTCTCCAACTAAGGAAATAGAAGAGGGAGTAAAATGTGATCCACCTAACCATCCAAAACATTTTCCAGCTCATATCAATTCCCAGGAATTCCCTAGATCTCTACTTCAGTGTAAGCTTACAAACAATGATGTGTGCTTCATGACTGGTTAGTTTTGAGTTAAAATCATCAATCGTTATGTTGTTTTCCTAGCCATCTTCTTTCAAGTCAGGCTGAGACAGTTCATACTTCTCTACAAAATCAGGATATTCATATTACTGAAAGTGAAAAAAAAAAAAGTACGACAAGGCCTCAGAACATCAATCTAGCAATCTTCATAAAGAATGTTACCTGAAATGGTGAAACTTTGTGATTCAGTTAAAGCTCTCTGGTGCTATATTCCAAAGAATAGAGGAACAGCCTGAACATGATGTTTGGAAACAGATACTAAGACGATTTCTTGATGTGGTATTATTCCTTGGTCAAAGAAGCTTGGCCTTCACAGGTTCATCTCAGAAAATTGGAGAGCCAAATAATGGAAATTTTCTCGTAATAGGAATGCCCTTGAGTCAATATGATCCAGTTCTTGCAAACCACTCTAGCAAGGACAGAGACGGACATGAAGCTTTACTCCATTCCAAATGATTTTTATTGTAATGGAACGTTATACAACGTGTATCATAATGATTATTCCTAGTTTTCGGAAATAATACAGGGCATGAAAGTAAACATTTTTGTTAATAAAACCTTGCCCAGAAATGCGTGGTTTCGAAACTATACTGGGATGAGGGAAACTGTATGCTGTAACAAAATGGCAGGAAGGACTTCTTTGAGAAATTTAGAGCACCATCTTAGCAATGGCACGTCGTGCAGGTGGGCTATAAACTGTTTTCTAGCTAGGAAATATAATGAAAAATTACAAATATGTTTATAAATGTTATTTAAATTAGTAGCTACCGCGATCTATTCTTTATTCTGAGTGAAAATGTGTACGGAAATCGGAAATGTGAACGTAGAAAATGTGCTTGGAAAAAAAATTACTTATTGGAGATGGGAAATTTAACTTCCTATGTCAGTACTGTAATCAGGAATCCACACTTGTAAAAAACAATGTGTACGAATTTTAATACCAGAAACTCAGTAAACAAATTTCACAGAAGATATTCTGTGACATAGTAACAAACTAACGTCAGTAGTTCATTAATTCCATAACAGCTGAAACAAAAGCATTTAAAATTTGAGTGATGAGCACTAGATTTTGCATAGAAAATCAAGTATTTGCAGACACTGTATTACTGATAAATAATGCTTACGTTCACGTCCTCCATGATATCAGAAAATTGGAAAGAATTGTTCTGATACACCTGTGTATAAACTTTCTGCTCTGCGTTGGAACAATTCGCGCGATTTCTTCATGAGGCGTCTGCTGTCTAGATACAATGCAATGACATGTTACAGTCTGCCTAATTTCCACGAATGTTTACAGGCTCTGTAATACCGAATGCATCCAATATGAAACCGAACTTTTGCTGTTAATGGTGGCTCGACGATACACGCGTGTATACTACAGCGTGCTCTGGTTCAGCCTATTGCACATAAAAAACTGTTAGTTCGCTCGAATTCCCTCGGCGTTATCCCATGCAACTTATAGTACAATGGTATAAACTGCTCGGTGAATATATGTTCACTGTTAAATAAGAAATTATATTTATTTTATATTTCATTCTAATGGCTATTTTTGTGTAGTTCCAATGCGACCCCCCCCCCCAATTAATTTATGTTCACAGCATGCTAACTCTTCTTTAGTTGGATTGCTATGTTTGGAGATGGGATCCACTCACACATTGTGCCCTGTGCCCAATGCTCAATGCTGGGCCTCAGCGGTCCTGGAGCTCTGTGGAATATCACTATCCCACTCTTGACTCCAAGCTCTGTGGAATTTAAGTTATGGTCCGCCAGTATGCTATTTGTTAGGAGTGGGGATGTCTGGAGTCCGTTGATCTGGACGACAGGTGTGTCCTCATGAATTGCAGCTGCTGGTGGTTGTAGCTTTTCGTATATTCTGTGAGAAGATTATTCTTTATCCTCAGATTAGGTGGTGGAATGCAGCCCAGAGTAGGTAGACCGAATACTGGAGTGGACTTGATCCATGCCAGTAACAGTCTACATTGTTTGATTTAGTTGTGTATCTTCTAACTTCCTGCGGCCGCTGTTTACCCAGAAAGGGCAGCAAAACTCTACCACTTAATAGACAAGGCCGAGGACAGATGATCATAAGGTCATAGCTACTAAACCCTGTGTTGTACCACATAACTTTGCAGAATATTATTTCTGGCTTGAGTTTGTTAGTTACTGTTTAAATTATAGAGTTCTGTCAAGTGGAACTTCAAGGTAGGTACTGTGGATATTTGTCGTGGGCCAGGCAGTTACCTTCAGAAAATATGTCCAGTTCTTGGTTGGCTGGGATACTGTTTGTCAGATGAAAGCAAGTGGATTCAGTTTTGTTAATGTTCACTTGAAGTCCCCATTTACGAAAGTACTGTCTCATTACATATATGCCTTTCGTTAATGTATCTTCGGCGATCTCGATTTTTTTTCACTTTGTTGCTATCACCCAAATATCATCATAACCAAACTTCCTGGGCTGAATGGCTGGCATATCTACAATACACAAGCGAAATAGTAACGAAGCTAGGACTGCACCTTGAGGTAGGCCATTGCTGAGGGTCTTCTGGTCACTAGTGGTACCTGAAATGGTCTGTCAGTCAGTCTATTGATAAGCAGTTGTGCTACTCTTCTGTAGGGTATTACATAGAATAGCTGACAGACAACACCTTGCCACCACAAGGCATCAAAACTTGCAGATAGGTCAATAAATACAGAAGAACTCTTAAGCTATTACTGCAACGAATTTCTGTGCAAGTAGTCAATCAAAGTACTTGATCCGCACAGTTACAGTCTGGTCGGAATCCAGCCTGTCCAACAGGAATCTCAAGTAATTTGTACATAATACTCAGAAGGGCAACAGGACGATAGCTTTGAGTTTTGTTGTTGAGCTTACCTGCTTTTAAGATGTCAATGATCCCCATCTATTTCACAAGTCTTAGAATGGATACTGTTTGCAGAATGTTGGATAAATACTGGGCTAACCATGTTATAACATATCTACCACAGTGCAGGAGGAATTCTGGATGTATATCATCAAAACATGGAACTTTAGCTCATTTATGTCTTACAAAGCCATTGAAATGTTTACAGGAGTGAACGGAAGAGAATATTGGCTACGATGTGAACGTTCTACCATCAGACTCTCAATTCTCTCTTCACCTGTATGTCGTGAGGACGGGAAATATGTGGTTTGTGAGACGGTGATTCTTTCAGACCTTTCACCTTACATTTTATCCTATTTGCATACTGAATATGCATACTTTCCGATTCAGTTTTTACTTGTCAACTTTTCAGTAGTATTGAGTGCTCATTGCGTGAGTAGTTAGGGATAGCATGTAGCAACGTGGGTTACCCACCTCTCGGTACATAACCTAACTTTTCATTCCTGTAGTAGTTTTTTCCCATTACATGCATCTGGTCTGGACCAGGGAACTTGTTTTCGCTCGGTTGAAAATAGGAAGAGATTTCACACGCTTTAGAAGAGCTGCCAGTCACTCAGAAGGCAGATTCTACGCTAGCGGACCACATAAGCAGTCAGGCGAGCCTTTCAGGGTTTATTCTCTTGTCACGGCCTCCACAGACAAAGAGTGGCTGAATTAAATGACTGCCGTCCTATATGCCAGAACAGGAAACCACTTATGGAAGGGGTGAGAACTCTGCTTGTTAGTAGCCTTTTAGTGGAGTTTTCAGCTGTCCGCCTGCCGTATCCTGCTGTGTGTGTATGTGGTCTTCAGGCATATTTCTTCAAGCAAAACAAATAACCACTTGTGCGTCTGCAAATTTCAAAACTTTTAGCTTCCCGTGGGAATGCTCCCCAAAGTTTCTGAGAAACAAGTCTGTACATGGCAGAGGAGCAACACTTGTTTCCCATTTCCTACCTCTTTGGCAGATACATCTTTATGGTGGGAGCTAGGAGATGGACTTCCAGATGCCTGACTGCAGGAGCACTGGGGCCCTTTCTGGGATTGGTTTGAAAAGATTGTTCAGGGTACCTTTCCGATGTCTGAAGGTAGGCTCCCAGAAGTTGTTATTGTTGTTGTTGTTGTTGCTGCTGGTTGTATGTATTGGGGACTCAACAATGAGGTCATCAACACCTGTACTCAACCAAAAGAGTAAAAATGTGGTTATGAGTTGTTAGAAACATGCAACAAAATATAAATTTAAAAAAATGGAATCCACAGCCACCCTGGATCTCTCTCATTCACACTGTCACACAAAATAGCAAAAGACGGATACCTCAGGGCAGTTTCTGAGTAAAACACATAGACTTAAAGTATGTAGTTACGTACTTGATTATCTGCATGATTTGTATACAGCCACTATTATTTAAGTTTTTTTGTGTTGACATATGACAAGTCCTATATCATTGTACATGATAAAATGGATAATCAATAAATGAAATAGGGTGAAATGAAACTATAACCACACAACATCTAAAATAGTGGAACACGGATATGTGCCAACATGATCAATTGGAAAATAAATGATGAAGCAGCCACCTTAGAAATGCATTAAAATCTTCTACCTAAGACACCACTGAGAAGGCAAGACATCACACATAATCTTAAAAGGTGAACCACATTCGATTCATCATCGCCTAAAATAGTCGGCAGGTCAACTAGTAAGTGGACTGCTGACCTCACGGCATGGTATAAGATGCATTCAGTTAAAATGTGGCGTGCAGAAATCTGTACACAGCAAGCACTGCATACCGGTGGGTCTTCCTGACGAAAGATGAATTCGTGCATCAGAGAACAGTGTCCTACCCAGACGCGGGTTAAGATTGTTTGCTTCTATAGCAGTGTCCGCAAGAAGAAATGCCACAGTCGTCTTGTTGGTTCTACGGGCCTCAGCTTGTTGTTCTCCAACCCTAACCACTTCTCCTCCCACACAAACATGATGTTGTGTCTCAATAACGAGGTAACTGCATAGACGTGATAGTAACTTCCAAAGAGGTATCCTTAGCTCCTCATCTGCTGCTTCATTATCTGAAATGTCAACCTGCTCCGGTACTCAGCAGAATGACATATCTTTTCCCTGCCTCTGTAAGTGGAAAAGGGTATCAAGAATCACTCGAAGATACTTTTCAGCTGGATACATGTAATAACCTGAGGGACATTTAGGGAGTCGGTACAGACAAGAAATTTGGTAGCAGCAAGGCAGTGCATCTTCTCCAATGCCCTCGAGATCACACATAATTCAGCAGCTCACACTGTAAACGTGCCAGATAAGCAAATGTTGATGACACAGTCTGGAAGTAACACAGCACAGCCGACAGAATTATCTTTCTTAGACCCGTCAGTGTAAACGACCACACAGCCACAGTGCTCCACTGAAATTCTGTAAATCATTGATTTAAAAACAGAGGCCAGAGTAAAAATCTTCTTGCACACTGATGGATCTAAAATAATCCTGGGTCTCGGTATTAAACCAGGGGGTGAACGATTCCAAGTGCGATGAAAAACGGGAATATCATCTGCACCAAGAGTCACAAAGTTCTGCCGCTCTCGAATGCCGAATGGCTTTGTTGCTTGTGGCCTATTTCTAAATAGTCGGTCCACAGGAGGGTGGGCAACAATATGTAATGCTGATCATTGTGCTCTGGAGAGTAGCCTGCACACATGATGCATCATGAGACCCACCGCTGAACGGCAAGTGGCTATTCACCAGCCTCAACACAGAGGCTAGGAATTTGACTCGTCCTGTCGTCCTGTACGCTCCTGTCAACAACCAAATCACCTCATGATGAACAGCATCAATTATCTTAAGATGAATGGTCGTGCTGAGCCATAAACTGTGCAGTCATAGTCAAGGCGGGATCACACAAACGCCTTGTAAAACTGAAGCAGACATCTTTGATCTGCTCCCCATGTCCTGTGAATGAAACATTTTAAAATAGTCAATGCCTTTAAACCTTTGGCCTTAATAGGCTTCGGAAATGGTAGCCACGTGAAGCATTCATTAAAAGTGAGATGCAAAAACTTCACTGAACTTGTAAAATTAAGAGTAGTGCCCCTCATTACAGGGGGCAACATGAATGATTAAAATTAATAAAAACACATTTCTCTGAGGCAAATTTTAAACCTATACTATCTGCCCACTCCTCCAATCGCTGCATTGTAAATTGCAACTGACGAATGGACGTTGCAAGGTTGAAGCAGGAGCGTGAGATGGCAAAGCCATCCTGAAACAATGAAAATCGAATCGGAGACATAAATGTGGGCATAATACTGTTCTTGTTGTTGTCGTGGTCTTCAGTCCTGAGACTGGTTTGATGCATCTCTCCATGCTACTCTATCCTGTGCAAGCTTCTTCATCTCCCAGTACTTACTGTAACCTACATCCTTCTGAATCTGCTTAGTGTATTCATCTCTTGGTCTCCCTCTACGATTTTTACCCTCCACGCTGCCCTCCAGTGCTAAATTTGTGCTCCCCTAATGCCTCAGAACATGTCCTACCAACCGGTCCCTTCTTCTTGTCAAGTTGTGCCACAAACTCCTCTTCTCCCCAGTCCTACTCAGTATCTCCTCATTAGTTATGTGATCTACCCATCTAATCTTCAGCATTCTTCTGTAGCACCACATTTCGAAAGCTTCTATTCTCTTCTTGTCTAAACGATTTATCGTCCACGTTACACTTCCATATATGGCCACACTCCATACAAATACTTTCAGAAACGTCTTCCTGACACTTAAATCTATACTCGATGTTAACAAATTTCTCTTCTTCAGAAACGGTTTCCTTGCCATTGCCAGTCTACATTTTATATCCTCTCTACTTTGACCATCATCAGTTATTTTGCTCCCCAAATAGCAAAACTCATTTACTACTTTAACCGTCTAATTTCCTAATCTAATACCCTCAGTATCACCCGACTTAATTCGACTGCATTCCATTATCCTCGTTTTGCTTTTGTTGATGTTCATCTTATATCCTGCTTTCAAGACACTGTCCATTCCGTTCAACTGCTCTTCCAAGTCCTTTGCTGTCTCTCACATAATTACAATATCATCGGCGAACCTCAAAGTTTTTATTTCTTCTCCATGGATTTTAATACCTACTCCGAATTTTTCTTTTGTTTCCTTCACTGCTTGCTCAATAGATTGAATAACATCAGGGAGAGGCTATAACCCTGTCTCACTCCCTTCCCATCCACTGCTTCCCTTTCATGCCCCTGGACTCTATTATTGATGGTAATAGCGAACAGAGATACACTCGAAACAGATCCTTGAAGGCCATTATTTACTTTTTCAAATCGCTCAGAAGGAGCTTCACCAACCTGCCATAAAAAAAAAAAAAAAAAAAAAAATCACCTGGAAAGGAAGGACCGTATGAAAATTGGTAATTGTTCTCTGAAGTCCCATTGGTGAAGCCGTCCCCTGATGTGATGCCTCCAAGTAGTGCTACGGGCTCTCTCAATATTGAAGAAGATGCCTATGAGGTGCTGTCTACATAGGAAGGATAGTTGGGTTTCCGCCTCCAGCAGGGTGAGGTTCTCAAGATTTGAATGATACCTCCAAAACCTACAGTGGGATCGACTAAGCAGGTCCCGCGAGTCTAGGACCAAAATCAGATGGCAGTTGACCATTTGTTTTAGTTTCTTACCCATGCAGCTTGTGATGGCCTGGTTATGGTAACTAGGCAAAACACAGTCGTTTTCTGGTTACAGAAGGGGCACTAAATTCGCCTCCCTCCACAAATCAGGAAAGTCCCCGAGTAATAAAATTCCATTAAAAAGGGACAAGAGTATTTCATTTGCATCCTGGTGGAGATACTGTAACATGCTGTACGGGATTCCATTCTTACATTGGGCAGTCTTCTTGACCCAGGACAGGGCACACTCCTTGACTCAGGACAGGGCACACTCAAGCTTTTACATGGAGAAAGGACAGTTGTAGTCCTCAGTGTTGACAGAATTAAACTTCCAACCACTCCTCTCCATCAGTGCCCAATGGTGTCAGAAAGCTGGATGTTGGTTTGTAGTCGCAGTCATCGAACCAATGTAATCTGCGATGGCATGCACTATGTCCCCAGGTCTGGACTGTAGACACCCTTTTCGCAGTACAGCAGTTACAGGTCATCTGGCACATTTACCTGGTATTCTCTGTATCACTTCCCATACCTTTGAAGAGCTAGTAGAACGGTTGATCAAGTCCAGAAACTCTTGCCAAGACCTCTTCTTGTTCTCCCTGATTGGCTGTCAAGTTTATCTAATAGTTTTCTACAGACATCCAGCACAGGCAGCTCTGAATAATGTGGTCACAGACTGTTTGTCCTGCATATGCTATTACACAGATGGTTGACTTAATGCCTGTGGTCAAAGACCAAGAATCTGACATGGAGCTTCATGATTGCCTGGGTGATGCTGCATTGGACTTACAGCTCAATCTTTCAACATGTTGAATGATGGCCCCAGACATACACACCGAGTTTACCAAGTGTCTTTTCCTGTCCCTTGCTGCCATTTTTCTGAAGGGTATCATCATTTGCCATACATTTCTATTGCCAACAATTAACAGACCCCTATCCATTTGCATTTGTCTCCTCTTGACACCAAAAAAAAAAAACAGGTTTCCCAAAGACAGGTGAAGTGAGTCCCACTGGCTCAGTTTCAGTGAAAGACAGTGCCTCAGACTTGTTGGTTAGGGGGATCTGGACAACACCCTGGATCCTCCCTGGTCCCCATCCACCCAGTACATGAAACCTAGCTATACTATTGAAATGCCATTTGAGGTCAAGTACATGAGTAATGACAGATCCCATACCTTCTGCAGATGAAATAGGATCCACAGGAGTGGATAGTACTTGAGGTATCTTTTGTACTGTTCCCTGTACATTACTCTTGGGATCTCTTCCAACACAATGACTCACAACAGCTGCTGATCATTTGACAGTAACAGGGTGATTTCCAACTGCTTACAAATGTCAAGAGCAGCATCCACTGTGAGGCTGCATCTTACAATACAATACAATACAATTATATTTGTTGACATCAAACTTTATGATTATACTACAAAGAAGCATTCTAGGCCAAGACTAATTTTCCACTGGTATGTGTGTGTGTGTGTGTGTGTGTGTGTGTGTGTGTGTGTGTGTGTGTGCTTGTTTGTGTGTTTGTGTTAAAAGAAAGAACCTTATTATTTAAACGTCATGACACATAATGACTATCTAAGATTGTTAATATTAATGCAATTACTACATGCCAATTTTCCATCTTATGTCAATATATAATCAAACTAAAGTTAGTGAGTTGAGTCAATTTATTTGCCTAAAAACAATTGCTATGTTGTATAAGGCATCATTAGTGCATACATATTTATACAAATAGTTATACAAATATTATACAAAAGGTAAACATGTATAAATGTTATTGACTCACAAACAGACACACAAATTTCCACTCGCGGGATTGGAATGACTCCTTACCCTCTCCCTTAAAACCCTCATCCTTTCATCTTTCCCTCTCCTTCCCTCTTTCCTGATGAAGCAATCTTGGGTTGTGAAAGCTTGAAATTTGTGTGTCTGTTTGTGTGTTTTTTATTGTGTCTATCTACCAGCACTTTCTCGTTTGGTAAGTCACAGCATCTTTGTTTTTTATATATATTTTTCCCACATGGAATGTTTCCCTCTATGATATAAATGTTATTGCATAGACATTACTTATCTTGTACTCATCATATAATCAGTTTTGTTACACAGACAGCATGGACTAAACATTATGTTGTATGCTATAAGACATAACTTTGTTTCTTATAATCACCTTAATAATAAAAGATCACCTATTTTCATTATATATAAATTCATTTGCTTATAAAATGTTTTTTTTTCTTTCAACCATGTCTCTCACTATTTTAAATTTACTGTTTTAAATTTATTTTCATGTAATGTCCTTGTGTCATATGGTATGATGTTGAAAAATATTTTGCCAGCATGTAAAAAATTATTTTGGACATTACTTTATGGGTTTCATGTTGATTCTCCATACACAAGTGCTTACCCTTTTGCGTGTGACCACATACTGCTCACAAAGAGCTTGAAAAACATGTTATACATGACTTAGTCGATAGTTGCCACACTTAAATGAGTCCAAGGGATGTCCAGTAGGTTCCTGTTTGTCATTTCATATGAGTACACATACAACCTGTCATTTATGTGAACATTCTGTTTGGCACACATAAGTACTCTGAGTATCCGTACAGTAAGGTTGGTAAGTATTTGTTGCTCAATAAAGTAATTTGTGCAAGAAGTTAAACTGCTCAAACCAAAACTGCATGTATTGGCTTTCTTTTGCTTCAGCAGAGGTTCCCCTAAGAATTATTCCATAAAGCAAGTGTGTGTTAAAAAGGCCTAGTATGCCATAAGCATTAGCTGTTTGCTCATAAAATCTTTGTCTCCTAAGCAGATATAAAACTCTTGTCAACTTACTGCAGAGCTTTTCCATGTGGTCATTCCAACATAAAATACTAGTGACATACGAGGTGCATTCAAGTTCTAAGGCCTCCGATTTTTTTTCTCTGGACTGGAAAGAGATAGAAACATGGGCATTGTTTTAAAATGAGGCCGCGTTCATTGTCAATACGTCCCAGAGATGGCAGCACCGTACGGCAGATGAAATTTTACTGCTAGCGGCGAGAATGAGAACTGTTTTAAATACTTAAAATGGCGACGTTTTCCTTACTTGAACAGCACGCAATCATTCGTTTTCTGAATTTGCGTGGTGTGAAACCAATTGAAATTCATTGACAGTTGAAGGAGACATGTGGTGATGGAGTTATGAATATGTCGAAAGTGCGTTCGTGGGTGCGACAGTTTAATGAAGACAGAACATCGTGTGACAACAAACCGAAACAACCTCGGGCTCGCACAAGCCGGTCTGACGACATGATCGAGAAAGTGGAGAGAATTGTTTTGGGGGATCGCCGAATGACTGTTGAACAGATCGCCTCCAGAGTTGGCATTTCTGTGAGTTCTGTGCACACAATCCTGCATTACGACCTGAAAATGCGAAAAGTGTCATCCAGGTGGGTGCCACGAATGCTGACGGATGACCACATGGCTGCCCGTGTGGCATGTTGCCAAGCAATGTTGACGCACAACGACATCATGAATGGGACTTTCTTTTCGTCGGTTGTGACAATGGATGAGACGTGGATGCCATTTTTCAATCCAGAAACAAAGCGCCAGTCAGCTCAATGGAAGCACACAGATTCACCACCACCAAAAAAATTTCGGGTAACCGCCAGTGCTGAAAAAATGATGGTGTCCATGTTCTGGGACAGCGAGGGTGTATTCCTTACCCATTGCGTTCCAAACGGCACTGCCCGCATCTCGTGGTCGTGCGGTAGCGTTCTCGCTTCCCACGCCCAGGTTCCTGGGTTCGATTCCCGGCGGGGTCAGGGATTTTCTCTGCCTCGTGATGGCTGGGTGTTGTGTGCTGTCCTTAGGTTAGTTAGGTTTAAGTAGTTCTAAGTTCTAGGGGACTGATGACCATAGATGTTAAGTCCCATAGTGCTCAGAGCCCAAATGGCACTACGGTAACAGGTGCATCCTACGAAAATGTTTTGAAGAACAAGTTCCTTCCTGCACTGCAACAAAAACGTCCGGGAAGGGCTGCACGTGTGCTGTTTCACCAAGACAACGCATCCACACATCGAGCTAACGTTACGCAACAGTTTCTTCGTGATAACAACTTTGAAGTGATTTCTCATGCTCCCTACTCACCTGACCTGGCTCCTAGTGACTTTTGGCTTTTTCCAACAATGAAAGACACTCTCCGTGGCCGCACATTCACCAGCCGTGCTGCTACTGCCTCAGCGATTTTCCAGTGGTCAAAACAGACTCCTAAAGAAGCCTTCGCCGCTGCCATGCAATCATGGCGTCAGCGTTATGAAAAATGTGTACGTCTGCAGGGCGATTACGTCGAGAAGTAACGCCAGTTTCATCGATTTCGGGTGAGTAGTTAATTAGAAAAAAAATCGGAAAAATCAAGCATTCCATAAAATTGTTAGGCATATACGAGGTGCATTCAAGTTCTAACTTGAATGCACCTCGTACATGCCTAACAATTTTATGGAATGCTTGATTTTATTTTGTCCATTATTAATATCTCTAATGGAAAAGAGGATGTGTTCAGTCTCATTTTTATTTTATTTCACCCAATTTTTATGCAACCACTAGCTGCCTTTCACATCATGGAGTTGTTCATTTGTTTGAAAACATTCATGTCATTATGTAATGTGATAAAAGATGTCATTATCATACATCACAGATTTAAATGGTAATGAGCTGGGGCATGCCATTCACAATAAGAAAAAACAGTCCCAGCACAGATTCTTGTGGGACTCCATATTTTGCCTTGAGGTCATAGTTTTTTTTTACTTGAATTTACAACAACCATTTGGTTTTGTTCGTTAAATACAATTTTGGTAACGCTAGTTCTATTTCAGTTATTCCATACCTTTCAAGTTTCTTAATTAAAATGCTATGTGACACAGTATTAAATTCACTGGTTAGAGCTACTGAAGTGATATAGATGTGTTCCCTATTTTCAAAACCATGTAGTACTGATAGTACAAGTTCTTGAACTGCCTTAATTGTTGATAGTCCTATTTAGAATACATGTTGGACCCTGTTAAGTAGGTTGTAACACTCAAAAAATGTTTCCATAGGCATTTTATTAAAGTTTCAATAATTTTCAATGTTATTGGTGCTATTACTATAGGTATGTAATTTTGGGGTGAGATTCTATCCACTTTTTTGTATGTTGGCAAAACAATTGTCAGTTTCAGGCAATCCAGGAATGTTCCCTCCCTAAACATCCTATTGATAAGGCAAGACAGTGGAATGCATATAATATCTATTATTTGCTTTAGGATAAAATTGAAGAAACCACATATTTATTCATCTCTGGAGCTGCTCACTGATCTTGCTGGATACAGTATGTCATTATGATAGAAAGTTCTCCACCCAAATTTTGGCAAGTCTGCTGTCAGCTCTGTTTCTTGTGGATTCAGAAGTCTGTTCTCATCATCATCTAAATTATTTTCATCTCACATAGCTAACTTTCTGAATTTATGAAACTATTATTTAGCTCATCTGCACTTAGCAGAATAGGTAAATTTTCTCCACTTAGAGCTGTTTCTGCTTTAACTATTTTCCAAGGTGCTTTACATTCATTACCAGAATGAGAAATATAATTATCATTGGCGTTTTGCTTTGTAGAAATGGTTTCTTTTCTAAAAAGCTCTTTTAATTTGGCATATGATTGTCTATACTCATTATTAGTGCTGGATTTGTGATAGTAAAGTTTTAACAGAATTATTAAATTGTTCAAGTAAGGTGTATACCAGTCAGTTCCTTGCATTTAATCTATTGTGTTTAGTGATGAAGGGACAATATTCATTATAAGTGTGGTAATGGTATGTGAGAAATAATCAAAAGCATTATTAATGATTCATTCTGCATGACAGTGGCACATCAATCAATGCTCAAAACTCTTTGTGTGAGATTTGTTACATTCGGTGGATTTAACTTTCTTGTTGTCCTGGGCTCTGTTGACTGATCATGATATTTTTTGAAAGAAAAGGAGGTTAGGAAAATGATTTATACTTTTTTACCACCTGTAATCTAAGTTAACTGCAAAAAAGGTGGGAATTTAAGAAGATGGGACCTGGATAAACTGACTAAACCAGAGGTTGTACAGAGTTTCAGGAAGAGCATAAGGGAACAATTGACAGGAATGGGGGAAAGAAATACAGTAGAAGAATATGCCCTGCGCCTGCTATACGGACGTCTGAGTCACAGCTCTCGTACAAGATAAATAATTTAAGTAGTAATAAACTATTTTTAACACTTTAAACTAATTTATTACGTTAATTATAGTGCTCTTCAAGCGTACCATTAAAGGTTTTTGTCTTACTCGCGTATTTTCACAGTAATCACGTAAAGTTCGTTTTGTTTACATATCGCGGCCAGGCCGAACTTTTGAGCTTTCAGATTAAACTTCATACCGCAATTTTAAGTGCATTTACTGGTAGTTTAGTGTGCTAAATACGTTTTCTGCCTCTTTATATCTGTAGAGTATCGTCATCTCTTAAGTAATTTCCAGTAGTAAATTTCTGAATCACTGTTTACAGTCGCGAGTAGGCCTAATTTTTTGAACACGTATTTTCATTGTTTTCCGGTAACTTAATTGTCTTTCTGTCACTCAGATCGACTTGTACCATGAGTGTAAAGTGCCTGACGTGCCGTAGAATCGTTAGCTCCGGGGTCTGGTGTGATGGATGTAGTAACTTTTTTCATTGGGGCGATTGTAGTAGAAATAGAAAGATTGTGGAACAGGGGGGGGGGGGAGGGGAATTGGTGCCCTTCAGGCTGAGTTAGATGAGGCTAGGCGAGAACTGGGCAGGTTAAGGGGAGAGAAGGGTAAACAGGGGTGGGAAGTGGCAACAGTTGTAAGGAACAGGCCAAGAAATTCTTCTGACAGCTTTGTTATTAATGTAAAAAATAGGTTTGACCTGTTGCCTCAGTCAGAAACTGATGAGCCTCTCACAGAAGTAGATGTAGACAGGGCTCAACAAGCTTTCAGAAGCAAATTGAATAAGAATTTAGGGAAGTCTGCAAAGAGGAAGAAAGTCTTGTTGCTATGTAGTTCGCATGCTAGGGATGTGGGCCAACTTCTGCAGGATGAAGTAGGGTCAGAATACCAGGTCACAAGTTTTTTCAAACCTAGTGCTGGATTGGGGCAGGTTACAGAGGATTTAGGTTCACTATGTAGAGGCTTTACTAAGGAAGATACCGTGGTTATTGTGGGTGGGCCGGGCAACAATATTGACAGAGATCCGGGGTACAGCATAGAGTGTGACCTGGCAAAGATTGCATCAACATCGAGTCATACCAGTGTTGGGTTTGTGTCAGTTCGGAGCGCCACGACCGACCTCATTTGAGATCTTCTGTCAGGAGAGTTAATTTGGAGTTGGAACGGCTACTTGGATCTGGTGCTGGGTCACACATTGGTGTGGTTCCTGTTGATTCACTCTGTAGGTGGGACTATACTAGACATGGCCTACACCTCAACAAGAAATGGAAGGGTAAACTGGCTGGGCTGATAGCAGGATATTTAAAGGGGGGAGGAACTACATCTCATAGTGGAAACTTTTTTAGTGTAAGATCAGTATAGAGTGGGAAACTCAGCCAGGCAAGTACTAAAGATGTCAATAAAGTTCAAGATACTCACAAAAGTAAAGTGGAAAATAATGTTAGTATATTTCATCAAAATATTGGGGGATTGAAGAATAAAATTGATGAGCTTCTGCTTTGTTTAGAAGATATAGAAACTGAGAATGTAATAGATGTACTATGCCTGTCTGAGCATCACATTGTCACTGATATGCAAAAGGTTAGCGTCAATGGGTACAAATTAGCTGCACATGTAAGTAGAGATAATATGATGAGAGGAGGAGTTGCCATATATGTCAAAAGCTTCCACAGTGTAAAAAATTTAGAAACTAAAAAATTTTGTGTACAGCAACATATGGAAGCACGTACCACTGAACTAAAACTAAATGATGGCACTTTCATAATTGTAACAGTGTATCGGTCCCCCTCAGGGAATTTCCAGCTATTTCTAGAAAACTTGGATACTTTGTTGTGCTATCTGTCAGACAGGGGGAAGCAAATTATCATTTGTGGGGATTTCAGTGTTGATTGCCTGAAAGAGTGTAATAGGAAGAATGACCTTGTAGTATTACTCAGTTCTTTCAATTTGAGCTCCATCATTGATTTTCCTACTTGGATAACAAAGAACAGCAGGACATTGATAGATAACTTTTTTATAGACCAAGATACGTTTAAGGACATAAATGCTTATCCTGTTGAGAATGGTCTTTCAGATCATGATGCACAGCTAGTTACAGTACATGACATAGCTCCATGCAGTATATCAAATCAGAATTTCAAAGCAGTGCGTTCAATTAACAATATAAATATTGCAAACTTTAGGGAAAGGCTACAGCAGCTAGACTGGGATGAAGTGTATAAGGAACCCGATGCAAACTTGAAATATAACTTATTTCACGATACATTTTTAAGGGTATTTGAAAATTGTTTTCCCAAGAAAACAGTTAAACATAATTCCAAGAAAACATATAAAAACCTTGGCTAACTAAAGGAAAAAGAGTATCTTGCAACCGTAAAAGAGAACTGTATCTAACAGCAAGAGGGAGTACTGACCACGAAATTGTTCAGTATTATAAAAACTATTGTGCGGTACTAAGAAAAGTTATTAAAAAGTCCAGAAGCATGGGTATCATGTCTGAGATCAGTAACTCTGATAATAAAATTAAAGCAATTTGGAATATTATTGAAAGGGAAACAGGGCAACCAAGAGCACAGGAAGACTTTAGTGCCATAAAACTGAATGACAAGTGTACTAACAAACAATCAGAAATTGAAAATGTTTTCAATAATCATTTTTTAAATGTTGTGGAGAAAATACGATCTAGATCTTCACTAGAAGAGGCCATACCTGTGCAGTTTGAAACAACTGTATTTCCACCAACCTCTCCCTCTGAAATCAGTAAAATAGCAAACTCACTGAAAAGTAAAAGCTCTTACGGAATTGATGGTATTTCCAGCAAGGTACTTAAAGCTTGTTCCCCACAGATAAGTAGGATTCTCAGCCACGTATGTAATAGCTCTTTGGAGCAGGGTGTTTCCCCCAATAGTCTGAAATATGCCATTGTAAAACCATTGCATAAAAAGGGGGATACGTCGGATGTCAACAACTACCGCCCAATCTCTCTTTGACAGCTCTATCAAAAATTTTTGAGAAAGTAATGTATTCAAGAGTAGCCTCCCATATTTGTAAAAATAAAGTACTAACAAAATGTCAGTTTGGTTTTCAGAAAGGCTTTTCAACAGAAATGCTTTATACACTTTCACTGATCAAATATTAAATGCTCTGAATAACCGGACATCACCCATTGGTATTTTTTGTGATCTCTCAAAGGCCTTTGATTGTGTAAATCATGGAATTCTTTTAGATAAGCTAAATCATTATGGTTTGAGGGGGGCAGTGCACAAATGGTTTAATTCATACTTAACTGGAAGAATGTAGAAAGTTGAAATAAATGGTTCATGTAATGTTAAAACAACAGCTGATTCCTTGAACTGGGGGGCTATCAGGTACGGTGTCCCACAGGGTCCGGTCTTAGGTCCTTTACTGTTCTTGATATACATTAATGACTTACCATTCCACATTGATGAAGATGCAAAGTTAGTTCTTTTTGCTGTTGATACAAGTATAGTAATAACATCCAAAAACCAAGAACTAAGTGATGTAATTGTGAATGATGTTTTTCACAAAATTATTAAGTGGTTCTCAGCAAACGGACTCTCTTTAAATTTTGATAAAACACAGTATATACAGTTCCGTACAGTAATAAATATAGACTTTGAACAGAAGTCTGTAGCTAAGGTAGAATTTTCAAAATTTTTAGGTGTGTCCATTGATGAGAGGTTAAACTGGAAGCAACACATTGATGGTCTGCTGAAACGTCTGAGTTCAGCTACATATGCTATTAGGGTTATTGCAAATTTTAGTGATAAGAATCTCAGTAAATTAGCTTACTATGCCTACTTTCATTCACTGCTTTCGTATGGCATCATATTCTGGGGTAATCCATCGTTGAGTAGAAAAGTATTCATTGCTCAAAAACGTGTAATCAGAATAATTGCTGGTGCCCACCCACGGTCATCCTGCAGACATCTATTTAAGGATCTAGGGATCGTCACAGCAACCTCACAGTATATATATTCACTTATGAAATTTATTGTTAATAATCCAACCCAGTTCAAAAGTAATAGCAGTGTGCATAGCCATAACACCAGGAGAAAGGATGATCTTCACTATGCAGGGTTAAATCTGACTTTGGAACAGAAAGGGGTAAATTATGCTGCCACAAAAGTCTTTGATCACCTACCAAACAGCATCAAAAGCCTGACAGATAGCCAACCAACATTTAAAAATAAATTAAAAGAACTTCTAGATGACAACTCCTTCTACTCATTGGCTGAATTTTTAGATATAAATTAAGGGAGGGGACAAAAACCAACTTAAACATTAGTGTCATGCAATATTTTGTGTAATGTAATATCTTGTACAGACATCTCTCATTAATCTGACACGTTCCACATCATTACGAAGAGTCGTATTCATGATCTATGGCACAAGTATTAAAAAAAAAAAGAATGGGTAACTTTGAGGGATGAAGTAGTGAATGCAGCAGAGGATCAAGTAGGTAAAAAGACGAGGGCTAGTAGAAATCCTTGGGTAACAGAAGAAATATTTAATTTAATTGATGAAAGGAGAAAATATAAAAATGCAGTAAATGAAGCAGGCGAAAAGGAGTACAAAAGTCTCAAAAATGAGATCGACAGGAAGTGCAAAATGGCTAAACAGGGATGGCTAGAGGACAAATGTAAGGATATAGAGGCTTATCTCACTAGGGGTAAGATAGATACTGCCTACAGGAAAATTAAAGAGACCTTTGGAGAAAAGAGAACCACTTGTATGAATATCAAGAGCTCAGATGGAAACCCAGTTATAAGCAAAGAAGGGAAAGCAGAAAGGTGGAAGGAGTATATAGAGGGTCTATACAAGGGCGATATTCTTGAGGACAATATTATGGAAATGGAAGAGGATGCAGATGAAGATGAAAAGGGAGATATGATACTGGGTGAAGAGTTTGACAGAGCACTTAAAGACCTGAGTCAAAACAAGGCCCCGGGAGTAGACAACATTCCATTAGAACTACTGACAGCCTTGGGAGAGCCAGTCCTGACAAAACTCTACCATCTGGTGAGCAAGATGTATGAGACAGGCGAAATACCCTCAGGCTTCAAGAAGAATATAGTAATTCCAATCCCAAAGAAAGCAGATGTTGACAGATGTGAAAATTACCGAACTATCAGTTGAATAAGTCACGGCTGCAAAATACTAATGTGAATTCGTTACAGATGAATGGAAAAACTTGTAGAAGTCGACCTCAGGGAGGATCAGTTTGGATTCCGCAGAAATATTGGAACACATGAGGCAATACTGACCCTACGACTTATCTTAGAAGCAAGATTAAGGAAAGGCAAACCTACGTTTCTAGCATTTGTAGACTTACAGAAAGCTTTTGATAATGTTGACTGGAACACTATCTTTCAAAATCTGAAGGTGGCAGGGGTAAAATACAGGGAGCGAAAGGCTATTTACAATTTGTACAGAAACCAGATGGCAGTTATAAGGGTTGAGGGACATGAAAGGGAAGCAGTGGTTGGAAAGGGAGTGAGACAGGGTTGTAGCCTCTCCCTGATGTTACTCAATCTGTATATTGAGCAAGCAGTGAAGAAAACAAAAGAAAAATTCGGAGTTGGTATTAAAATCCATGGAGAAGGAATAAAAACTTTGAGGTTTGCTGATGACATTGTAATTCTGTCAGAGACAGCAAAGGACTTGGAAGAGCAGTTGAACGGAATGGATAGTGTCCTGAAAGGAGGATATAAGATGAACATCAACAAAAGTAAAACGAGGATAATGGAAAGTAGTCGAATTAAGTTGGGTGATGCTGAGGGAATTAGATTAGGAAATGAGTTTTGCTATTTGGGGAGCAAAATAACTGACAGTGCTCGAAGTAGAGAGGATATAAAATGTAGACTAGCAATGGCAAGGAAAACGTTTCTGAAGAAGAGAATTTTTTTAACATTGAGTATAGATTTAAGTGTCAGGAAGTCATTTCTGAAAGTATTTGTATGGAGTGTAGCCATGTATGAAAGTGAAACATGGACGATAAATAGTTTGGACAAGAAGAGAATAGAAGCTTTTGAAATGTGGTGCTACAGAAGAATGCTGTAGATTAGATGGGTAGATCACATAACTAATGAGGAGATACTGAGTAGGACTGGGGAGAAGAGGATTTTGGGGCACAACTTGACTAGAAGAAGGGATTGGTTGGTAGGACATGTTCTGAGGCATCAAGGGATCACCAATTTAGTACGGGAGGGCAGCGTGGAGGGTAAAAATCGTAGAGGGAGACCAAGAGATGAATACACTAAGCAGATTCAGAAGGACGTAGGTTGCAGTAGGTACTGGGAGACGAAGCAGCTTGCACAGGATAGAGTAGCATGTAGAGCTGCATCAAACCAGTCTCTGGACCGGAGACCACAACAACAACAATCTAAGTTAATCAGAACTTGTACATTCTCATATTAAAAACTTACATTATAGCAATTAAAGGTATAGAGGATGTGGGAGTATAGACCTATGGAATTAACCTAATATAATTTTGAAAATTCATATCAACCATGTATGTATCACATGTGGTCTCATATTGCGAAAACTGCTCAATGAATTGACTAAACAGTCATAACCAATCAGCATGTGTATAGTCTTACCTCCTTATCCCATACAGTAAGTGTCCCATGACTCACGCTTCTGGTTGACTTTTTCAAAATCTACCCCTTTTCCTAGACCCCTTCAGTCCTTTTCCTTCACCCTTCTTCCTTCCCCTTGAATCCTTCTGCCTGAAGAAGGAACCACTGTCTCTGAAAGCTTGCCAATCACAACGGTCTTTTATGTGTGTGTTCTAACGGTGTGGAACATCATGTAGGGTTGTGGCAGAGCTTCCCAGAACATCAGCACTGAAGATACAACCCAAATGAATACATCTGCTGAAAACCATGAATGTCAATAGGTTCCTCAAAACAGGAAAATTAAAGCAACTGAACAATGTCTTGGATGACAGAAACATCTGCATTCTAGCTTTGCAAGAGACCGTATACCTTGATAAATAGCCAATGGATTCAAAAATGTACAAAATGTATAAAGGAAAATCTGCAGTAAAAAAACAGATCAGACACAACTATTCTGGGAACAACCTCCGTTAGTCAAGAAGAACATAATTGAACCCATCATCAGTTCTAAATGACCATCAGAGAGAATTTCACTTCCCTTCTTTAAGTCTGGAAATAAAGCATACTCTGTTATCAATGTGCATACCCCTATAAATAAAAATAATAAGAGAAAGCCAGAAAAAGTGGTCAACTTTTGGGAAACTCTTGAAGATACAGCATCCAAAATTCCTCGCCATCATGTTAGAATCTTGATCAGTGATTTCAATAGTCAAGTGAGTAGGGAAAAGGAATACAGAACAAACGTGGGAGACTATTTGGGACATACCACAAGCAATAAAAATGAGGAAAGCCTTATGTTCTGTAGACAATTCAAGCTACAGCTAATATCCACATGCTTTAAAGCCTCTGCAAGGAAGAAGAAAAATTGATTACTACTGACAAAATGCTGGGAGAGTCCAAATTGATCATGTTGCAATACCAGCCCGAAATAAAAAAGAAATACTAAATATTAAAATAAGAATGAGCACCAACATTGACCCAGATCACTACCTCTCAGACATCAAAGTAAGATTTCAACCAAACAGATCAAAACAAAAGGTAAACAAGATATCTATGATCTACACAAAGACACTGAAGCAATATTGTTGTGACAGTGCCACGACCATGGAGGTATAAGGAGGGGAGATGCCATGACGTCACAAACTTGAAGCCGACAGAAACTGAGCTCCGCCATTGCAGTTTGGTCAGAAGACTCGTTTCCGATTGTGCTACTGTCTATAGCTGCTGAAGGTTTTTTCATTTTAAAATGCCGGTTTGCGTTGTTTACGGGTGTACTAACCGTTGGAATAGTGCTACCAAGTTAAAAGGAATCACGTTCCATGCGTAAGTGGCCCCGTTCGTAAAATATTGTCGTTTATATTCGTGAGATGTGCGGCCTTGTTTACGTTTTGTGAAACTGTTTTCTTATTTTATTTCAGATTTCCGATCAATGAAGCTCGTAGGACTCTGTGGGTTCATATGCTTATTTTTCTTGACAAAGCACAAACGATGTTTGTATTTACAAATGAAATTTTGTATATGTGTGTAAAAGAGTAAGAAATATCATCCGGTATGTAAACTAGCATAGCTGTTGGGTTCTGCTTTCAGTTTACATCGACACAAATACAGTAAAAGGTGATTTGAGTTTGAAAAGAGCTTTGTACACTGTTATTTTTCATCATTCGAAGTTCGTATCCAAAAGAAACACTTAAGTTAACGAGACCAAATCAGTTGTATTGCTGGGGCAAAAACGCATTAAAAACAAAACGAAAACACCTGAAAAAGCTATTCTGACGTTGTGTTATGCATGTAAACATTGTAACACTCATCATCTGAAATTATTTCGCAGACATAATGTTAAATATGAAGAACACGCAATTCTAACAAGAGCTCTGTCACTGTTTTGACCAATCAAACATGTCGGCCCACCGGCTTCAAACAGTCGTA
Organism: Schistocerca nitens; assembly: GCF_023898315.1. NCBI lineage: Eukaryota > Metazoa > Arthropoda > Insecta > Orthoptera > Acrididae > Schistocerca > Schistocerca nitens. The sequence goes on along the minus strand of NC_064620.1, from coordinate 30,663,092 downwards.
CAGCAGACGGCCATAGTGCCGTCTCCCCTCCTTATACCTCCATGGCCACGACATTTAACAATGCCGCCACGACAGTACGCGCAAACGGCGATAGAGGCGCTCCGCAACTCGGCTGAGCGCGGGAGCGCCACCTAGCTACGAACGGCGCCGGCCGCATGTCACGGCACGGCAGTCGAATAAGAGATACTCAGTTGTTATCATGTAACCAGCTATTGTTTCTAAGTGAGTGTTTGAATATCCACGTAATTATTGGTGATTAAGGGGATACGGAATCACCTATCCCCGCAATGTTAATATATGCCTACTATAGGGAACATTTTCTCACAAACTACTGGAGACAGAGAGGTAAAAATTTTACTGTATGTGCATTCATATGTTGCAACAATACTGAAACAACAGTTTATTGTCAAAGTATTTTCTTACAGAGATATTGTACATTTATTTTTAAGTAAATTTTTTCCATCGCTTTTTACTAGACTATCACCCCTAAGTCTTTTGTAAATCAAGTAATTAAAAAATCGTTGTTTCAGTATGTAATAGGGACCTATGTCACTACGTCATAAAAATTTCAGACTTCTAGGTTGACCAGTACCTGAGATAATGTTCCTAGATGAAGTAAAAAGTAAACTTACGGGAAACGGAGAAAGAAGATTAAAACATTCCTGATCCGTAGCTAATACCCCCTTCACAGTCTTCATAATCATCTTCAAGTCTTCTTTTGGCACCCCTCTGCACCTGTCTTGCTTTTTTCACTAATGTCTTGATTATATTATCAGCATGCCTTAGTCTGTGCTGATCTAAAAAGAACATAGCACGTACCGTACGGGAACCAACACACATACCCAACTTTTGAAGGACCTGGCATTTAGTTATATTTCCAAGATTGAAGGTTGCCACAGCATCATACACACCAAAATGTAGTGTATTAATTCCGACAAACACTGTTTTTGGGAGACGATGCCATATCACACTATTCAAGCACTCGTTGGGGTTCTGCGTTTTTCCGTGAAGACATTTCATCAGAAGACTTCTGTCAGCCAGATCTCTGAAAATGGGCTTTATTTCTGCCATGATGGCTGATGGTAGACTGTGGTGGTGAATGTATTTCTCTCCTGTTGTTAGTCCCCTATTGTATTTACACCAGCTGTTTTCACCTTTGGGGCACAAACCATGTTGTGGATGCTCATCCGTGGATGCGGTGTGGAAATATAAAGCCCATATAGCTCTCCTCATTTCTTCAAGATTGCCTGTATTTTGCCTGATTGCAAGGCCATAGCAGTTCTGAATGTGGTCTATTATGGAATCAGTCAATCTTCCTCTGCCATCCAAGGTTTTCCCATCATCTAGTTTTTTCCCTTTCATAACTGATTTTAACCTTCTCAGCCTGGCACCCATTCTCTTCTGCACATGTCCTATACATTCAAGTTTGCTTATATTTACACTGTTCCCATATGGTTTGCTTTCCAAAACTTCTTTGAATGCTTTAGAGTCACCATCTCCCAGATATTTGACATAGCGAACATTATACCACTGTGAAGAGCGATGAAAAATTTTCTTCACCCCAGCAACCTCCATGCCACCACTACTACCATAATAATTAGCAATACAGTCATCACTGTGTTCATTTTTCAGCCTGCCTGTGCACCTACAGTATTTAGACATTATTGCAACATCAATAACCTTGCCAGTATCAACACTAGTTGCTGTTACAACACCATTGTTGGAGGTGTGGCCCCTTTTCTGCCACGTGCCATCAAACGCCACTGTGAGGTCACGACTGCCGTCATTTTCTTCCACTGCTTCTTCCACAGCAACCTGCATTGACTTCTGTGCTACATCTTCAACTGCAGATCCTAGTACATAATTGTAAGCTTCAAACTTTGAAGGTGCACTTGGAAGATTTAGAACACCACATAGCATATCACCAGCTGCTTTGCCCTTACCAATTGCTCGCAATCCATAAACTAACCTTATATTTACACTATAAAGTTCAGTTTTCTTGTATCCATTATTTACAGTTACTGAAACCGAACTTGGAAACTTACAGCTGTATTTACAAACACTGCATATTAAATTAAACTGGGCAGCCAGGCCAACATGGGATTCTACTTTCAGAGAAACGTTTCCATGACATTTTTTGCAGCACAAACTGTTTTCAAGAGCTTCACACAATATATTCGTATCAATGAGTTCAAAAACTTCATTCCCTCTATCAAGTAAATTATATTTCTCTTCCAAATCTCTTAGTTTTTTATGAGAAGCACTGTTTTCATTTGGTGTAAGTTCGTTCGGCAAATCAGTAATAAGTGGATTCACATTTTCCAACAGTGATGATGATGAACTGCTTTGCTTTGCTAATGAATCATTATTTCTTTTCTTTTGCCAGTTCACACGCTTTTTAAATACTTTTGCTTTAGCTCTAGGCATTTTCACTGCGAAAAATGAAGCACTAAATACGAAATAACTCAACAACAACTACTTTCTTATATCACACTGTTTACAAAACAGTCCCGCCACAAAGTCAAAGAGTAACTTGAGGAAACCAGAGAGAAACATTTTCGGGCAACTAGTGTATAAATAGTCGCTGGAAACCGGGATATTTGAATTCATGTCACTTTAAAGGTACTGCCAAAAAGTTCATGGTCAGCCACGAGAGACGTGTATAACTAAAGCGCAATACCCGATCTCACAAATATATAAAAATAAAATAGTTATAATTGTAGTAGAGCTATGTATGATACGTCATTTTAAAGAGGAAACATGGCAGAATATAATACGCCAATAAAAAAAAATTCGATTTTTTAACCCAAAATCCGATTCCGTATCCCCTTAAAGGTTATAACACTTTTTGGCGACGAGGTCGGATATTTTCACTGCGTTGTGGATTTGTGTGTTCGTGACGGGGCAGACATGGAACAGCTTATGCAAGCGCTCATTGAACAACAAACACAGCTGACGGCTGCTATTCAGGCACAACAAACACAGCTGACGGCTGCTATTCAGGCGTTGTCGTCGTCGCTTACTCATCGTCTGTCTTCCTCTTCTCCGCCTCCATTCCCTCCTTACGACGAGGCCGCTGAAGACTGGGAGGATTATGAGAAGCGTTTGCGGCAACACTTCTTGGCTTTCGGCGTTGTCGACGCTCCTATGTGTAAGTCGTTATTACTATCTTGGATTTCCCCACGGATCTATCAGCTGCTATCTCAGTTAGCCCCTCTGCGGGAACCTGCCTCTCTGTCCTTCCAAGAAATGTGTGACTTATTGTCTAACTATTACCGAAAAAAAACCCACGTCATTGCCGCCCGCGTGGCGTTCTACCGGTGCCGTAAACAGCCCCATCAATCTTAGCGGGCTTGGGCGGCGGAACTACACGGTCTGAGTAGGAAATGTCAGTTTGTCACGGACGCTCATCATGAGTCTTATGCTGATTCAATGGTCAGGGATGCTATTCTACGGCTTGCTCCTGATAAAGAAGTTCGGCAACGTGCCTTACAACTACCAAACCCGTCGTTGTCGGAAGTTCTAACCGTCGCTCAATCCTTTGAAGTGTCTCACGCTGCTGGCGCGCAAATAGACGCGTGGTGTGACGTAGGCGCTGTACAGTCAACTTTCGACACGGACAATTTGCCTGTTTCACAGGAGAACGAAGATGTGGCGGCGGTTCACTCGCGTAAACAACGTCGCGTTGGGCCGCAACACTCGCAGCGAAAACAGCAACCACAGAAGCAGGTTCGTTCCGCACTTCCTTCTTGTCCACGTTGTTTCGTACAACACGACAGGGCCGCGTGTTCAAAACGTTGGGCCACGTGTAATTCATGTAGGAAAAAAGGCCACATTGCTTCTGTGTGTCAGTCCCCTAAAGTTCCTGTCGACGAGGACGAGGCATCGGACATGGATGTTAACTGTGTGCTCTCTCAAACAAATAAGTTGTTTGTTACTGTTCGTGTTCTGGATAAAGACATTCACATGCAAGTGAACACTGGCTCTGCAGTAACTCTCATTAATTCTCGCACGTATTTGGAGTTGGGCTCCCCTCCCTTGTCTCCAGTTACGTGAAATCTGAGAACTTATAATAAACAGAAAATTCCTATCATTGGCTAGTTTGGTGCTTCCACTGCCTACAAGTTTGTTGTTAGGCCCCTACGTTTTATGTGGTGGATCATGCGGGCACTGAAAACCTTATGACGCTTTCCAGTTGTTCGGGTTCTCCATTGATGATGATGTGCACCTCATATCTGAGGATATTCCGTATCAACAGCTGGATGGATTGTGTTCTGAATTTTCGTCCGTGTTCTCTGCTGGTCTGGCTCGTGCCAAGGATTTTGAAGCCCACATTACTCTTAAACCTACAGTTCGCCCTGAGTTTTTCCGGGCACGCCCTATTCCGGTGGCGTTGCGTGCACCTGTCAAGGCTGAGATAGACAGGTTAACAGCTTCAGGGACTCTCCTTCCTGTTACCTCCAGCGAATGGGCATCGCCAATCGTGGTGGTTTCTAAACCAAACGGGAGTCTGCGATTGTGTGGTGATTTTAAAGCCACTGTCAACGCTCAGAGCCTCATTGACACTTATCCTCTTCCCCGTCCTGAGGAGTTATTTACCAAGCTCGCTGGGGGCCAGTTCTTTTCCAAACTTGACTTATCTGAGGCGTACCATCAGTTGCCGTTGAATGCTTCTTCCAAGGAATTTCTCGTCATCAACACTCCTTGTGGGTTGTATCAGTACCAGCAGTTACCATTTGGCGTCGCTAGCGCGCCGGCCAATTTTCAGCGGTTTTGGAACAGCTCACGGCTTCCGTTCCCGGCTGCATAAACTATCGGGATGACATTGTTGTCACGGGGGCCTCCACTGTGGAGCACCTTCGCAATTTGCGTTCACTGTTTCGGGTTTTGCATTCGGCTGGGTTGAGGTGCAATCTGGACAAGTCACAGTTCTTCCAACCCTCCATTGTGTATCTTGGTTTCCACTTGTCCCGTGAGGGTATACATCCTCTTCGTCAGCACGTTGCGGCCATTAATGCTCTACCCCAGCCGTCTACGGTCAAAGAACTTCAGGCGTTTCTAGGCAAGATTGCTTATTATCACAAATTCATTCCATCCGCGGCGACGGTAGCTCATCCTCTGCATCAGCTGTTACGCAAAAACGTCCGATTCTGTTGGTCTGACGAGTGTGAGCAGGCTTTTGTCCTCCTGAAGGCTCATTTGCAGTCGGCGCCTTGTCTTGCCACATTCCGTTCGGGTCGGCACTTGGTTCTGGTGACTGATGCATCACAGCATGGCCTAGGAGTTGTTCTCGCCCATCAGTATGAGGATGGGTCGGAACGACCCACCGCCTATGCTTCCGAGACCCTTAACGATGCGCAACAGCGTTACTCTCAAATCGAAAAGGAGGCGCTCGCTATCATTTATGCTCTAAAAAAGTTAAGCGTTTTTTTTTGTATGGTTCTAAGTTTCACCTCATCACTGACCACAAGCCGCTGGTCTCTCTGTTCAGCCCATCGGCGTCGCTTCCGGATAAGGCAGCTCACCGCCTGCAACGTTGGGCCTTATACTTGTCTCGTTTTCACTATGAGATTCACTATCGCCCCACGGCCCAGCACGCCAACGCTGACGCATTGTCGCGATTGCCGATGGGCCCCGACCCGGTTTTTGATCGTGATGAACTACTCTGTTTCCACACTGATGAGGAACAACATCGTGCAGTCGAGGGTTTTCCACTTACAGGTTCGCAGGTCGCGTCGGCTACTGTGCAGGACCCAGTCCTGCGTCAGGTGATCGGTTTTGTTCAACGGGGTTGGCCGGACAGGACCAGGGGCCGGGCATCGGATCCCCTTCGCAACTACCGTGCCTTGCACCTTTGTCTGTCTGTTCGTGATGGTGTTGTTGTTCTGGCCACGGATGGCGCATCTCCACGGGTTGTGGTGCCAGCCTCTCTTTGCAAAGATGTTCTCAAACTGTTGCATGAAGGCCATTGGGGTATTCTCGGACTAAGTCCCTGGCCCGCAGGCACGTTTATTGGCCTGGTATTGATTCGGACATCGCCCACATGGCTGCTGCGTGTGATCAGTGTGCTCAACAACTGGCTGCACCCCGTACAATGCCCTCTCTGTGGCCTGATCCGGCGCAGCCATGGGAACGGGTGCACGCTGACTTTGCCGGCCCCTTCCTCGGTACTTATTGGCTACTGTTGATTGACGCCTTCTCGAAGTTTCCGTTTGTTGTTTGATGTCTGTCGCCCACCACTGTGGCGACGACGCTGGCTTTGTCCAAAATCTTTGCGCTAAAACGTCTTCCATCCACGATCGTCACGGACAATGGCCCTCAGTTCTCTCGGAAGGTCGTCCGTGATTTTTGTACTGGACAAGGGATTCATCATGTTACAGCACCGCCCTTCCATCCGCAGTCGAATGGGGAGGTCGAGTGCCTTGTCTGCACTTTCAAAAGCCAGATGAAAAAATTCCTTAGTGATTCTTCCACAGATGGCGCTCTGCTGCAATTTCTGAGTTCTTATCGCTTCACACCTCTGGGTGATCCCAGCCCTGCTGAACTCTTGCATGGCCACCAACCACGCACTCTACTGCACCTACTTCACCCTGTCAGGCCTTGTTCTGTGTCCCCTAGTGCGGGAAAATACTCTGTGGGCGCTGACGCGTGGGCACGAGGGTATGGATCTCGCCCTAAATGGATTCCAGGGGTGGTCAAGGCTCTTTGCGGCCGCTGGCTTTGTGAAATACGTACGGACAACGGCACGGTTGTACGCCATTATGACCAAATGCGCCCACGAGTGGTGGCCACGCCGGTGCCACCGCCCCTTCCTTCACCTCCACCAGCCCGAGAAGCCAGTCCTGTAGCTGCTGCCGATCTACCGTACGTGTTGATGCAGCCGACGTTGCTACCGCTTCCGAGTACGCTGGAACCGGCCCCAGTCGCGACGCCGCCTTCTCCGGGACCCATCTCGCTGGAGCACACCCCCAGGTCCACGACACCTATGAATGCTGCTCCGGAGTTTTCACCCATCATCCTGTCCAGGAAGCACGTTCCACGCACGAGCTTCCGTCCTGGACATTTTCGACCATACACTCGTGTCTCTCCACGGGATCTTCTTGGGGCCTCACAAGAGGCCATGGATGTCTCCGTACTGTCCATATCTCCAAGGAAGTGAGTGTTTCTTTTTAAAGGGGGGAAAAGTGCTGTGACAGTGCCATGACATTTAACAGTGCTGCCATGACAGTACACGCAAATGGCGATAGAGGCGCTCCGCAATTCGGCTGAGCGCGGGAGCGCCACCTAGCTACGAACGGCGCCGGTCGCATGTCAAGGCACGGCAGTCGAATAAGAGATACTGAGTTATGATGTAACCAGCTATTGTTTCTAACTGAGTGTGTTTGAATATCCACGCAATTATTGGTGATTAAAGGTTATAACAAAAACAAGGATAAGTTCCTGAAAAATCTGTCTAATATGGAGATAAACAGCTGAGAGAGAGAGGGGGGAGGGGGAGGGGAAGGGGAAGGGAAAAAAAACTTGTTTTCTGTGCGCATTTCTTCTGTATTTGACATATTCCACATCATAACGGTTTTTCTGTGTTATTGATCAATGGAACATGTAACTAACTAACTAAGGATCCTTAACCAAGGCTCCAAAGGTTTGGTAGGCACTCCACAAAAACAGGGGCACAGGTGGTGGAATGGAAAGTGTTCTGAAGCACTTGAAAGAAGATTAAATTACAGTAGGAAGTGGAACTCTAACAAAATTGAGGAGAAGTGAGAAGACTACAAGAATGAAAAGAAAGAAACATCCAAGATTATAAGAAGAGAGAAGAGGAAATATGACAAAAGTAGAGTAGAAAAGGAGGAAATAGTTCAAAAAGAAAAATACTAGTGAGTTTTACAGGAACTTCAAAGATGAGCTGGAGGGACATCAGCAACCAAAAAGCCTGGATGCTCAGAAAAAAATTCACAGTAAGTTAGATTCCAAACCATCAAGCTTAAGTGAAATAAGGCAGTAATCAAGGAGTTCAAGTATAATAAGGCATCAGGTGAAGCTGATATTGTGGCAGAAATAAGGAAGATTGGCAGACACTTGCTGCATATGGAGTACAATGCCTTATAGAAGAAATATGGAGAACTGAAAAGATACTGACAGACTGTAAATGTGTGCTTATATATCCACGTTACAAAAAAGCAACAAAATGGATCGAGGCAACTGTAGAGGGATCTCCTTATTTTCAGTTACTTATAAGTTACTCTCCAAAGTTCTTCTGAGAAGAGGTGAACAGACTTGTCCATCTTATTAGGAAATACAAAGCTGGTCTCAGAAGAGGCAGATTATGTGTGTAACAGGTATTCAACCTCAAGAGCATTTTGAGAACTAGAGCAATAAGAAGCCAGAACACAGTAGTAATTTTTGTTGGCTTCAAAAAAGCATAAAACTCAATTGGCAGACAAACTTTATTTAGAAGAATTCAGAATTGATAGAAAACAGAGGGAAATCATAAAACAAATACTGACAGGCACCATCTCAAAAGATATTTTTTTTAGAGATATCTCTGAGTCCTTCGAAATAAAGATAGGAGACAGGCAAGGAGATGGATTACCCCAGGTCTCTTCAATTTTGTCCTGGAGAAATTAATGGGAACTTGGGAAGAAGCCTTGAAGTTGCAAGGGATAAGTGGAATACACTTTAGGAAGAAAGAAAACAACTTGAAAATCAGGTGTTTACCTTCTGCTGATGATGTAGTCATTTTAGCCAGAAAGCAGAAAGAATGTTTGAGATCTTGCATGAAATCACCGGAAAAATGAGTCTCAAAAACTCATATGAAAAGAGAGAATGTATCGAACACAAACACCAAAGAGAACTATACTTCGAAGTAAAATGTGGAAAGAGTAGAAAAACAGATAAATTCATATACTTATGGGAATGGACCCAACCCAATGGACTAGTAAAGAGACAGTCAAAGGAAGAACCAGAGAATTAGACGTTGCTTACAGTCTAAAACAGAGCAGATGCAACTAATGAGTCATATCCTACAAGGCCAAAATCATGTACTGTAATGCAGTTATATGACCAGAGAGTCCAACTCTAAATATACAAGGGAAGAACTTGGAAAGAAAGAAAGGAAAATTATCAGTAACATTCTGGGACCTCAGAAGACTATTGATGGAAACTGGAAGAATAGGAAAAATGAGGAGCTCCACAAGTAGACTGAAAAATTAATGACATGGTGCAGAAATGATTGTTGAAATTTTATGGACAGCTAGGAGAAATGAATGAACACTGAATAAGCAAAACGTTCTTCAATTACATCATTTAAGTCCACCTCTAAGTGGGTAGAAGAGGTCAAAAGAGATGCACAGGAAACTAATATTATACTAGAGCGCAGTTGTTAGCACACTGGACTTGCATTTGGGAGGACGACGGTTCAATCCCATCTCCGGCCATCCTGATTTAGGTTTTCCGTGATTTCGCTAAATCGCTTCAGGCAAATGCCGGGATGGTTCCTTTGAAAGGGCACGGCCGATTTCCTTCCCTCACCAAGCTTGCGCTCCATCTCTAATGACCTCGTTGTCGACGGGACATTAAACACTAATCTCCTCCTCCTCCTCCTATACTAGAGATAATCCAAATCAGAGAAGAATTCAGAATTTAAGTCAACAGCATAGCTTCATTTGCAGAGAAACTATTAGTAAGGAGGTTTACACAGCACACTTCTGAGGAGGCAAGAAAGAAAAGAAGAGAGAGGAAAGAGGTTCTGGGAAGAAAATAAAAGGAAGGCCAAAAATTATAATTATTAATACATTTAATTGCATTTTATTTTGTAAACTTTGTGTCACATTCACTACATGCATCCTCATTACTATTACAAAACATATCTGTCACTAGGAACCTGTGTTTGTGAATGGGTTGTACCATTTTAAAAGTATGATTTAGTTATATAGCTGTAACCTTTAATGATATTATTACCCCGATAGCCATAATTTTTTATTATTTTGATGAGTTCAATTCTTCTAATTATATGATATTAGGAACTGATATATTTCAGTTGTTTAATGCTGTTTATATTTTTTGTAACTGTTCTCTGGCCAAACTCTTGGTAATCAAGATAATGTACTATTTCAGAGAGATGTAAATCATCTGAGTGAAATTGATGACAAGTGGGACATTGAGTGGTGATGCTTCACACAGCTGAGTTTTGGAACTGTTTGTGGATTCATGGAGTGAATGGAAGACATTTAAGTCAGAACTCAATCTCACAAACACATACAAACACTATAATTATTTTTATAAGAAACTTCCTGGTACATGCTTGCTGTAGCAGAGGCTTTCCCACAGTTCTTAAGTATAAAACCCAGGAGGGGAGGGGAGGGGAGGGGAGGGGAGGGGAGTGGAAGGGAGGGGAGGGAGATTTAATGTAGCAGGAACACAACATAATGAACAGGTCACTGCCAAGTATATTCATGTAAGTTCCTGCATATGTGAAGCATATGAGGTTTTCTACATTTTGCAACAATGTTATTCAGCTAAGACAGACTGATGAGGATGTAATTAGTGAACCTATTATGTTTTTTCAGTAAATTAGGATGAATACTGTAATGTAAATGTCTTTTTAGTTGCCATGTGAAGTAAAGAAACGCTGCTGTACTTGTTATTTTTGTGCTGTTATTCAAAATGTAGTAAATGATATGTGTCAAAATTACAGCAAGAACTTTCAAGGAGCAACATTTGAAGTAATTAAAATTTTTACATGAAGCACATATTTATGTGAGCTAGGGACTGTATTTCTGTTAAATTATTATGCCACACAAAAATTCAGAATAGTAAAACCTTAATCATAATTTATCCAATGTATTGAAATAACAATGTGTATCTGATCTTCATTATTGTAACTATGTAGGCATCAGTGGTGATAGCCATAGTGCTTTAGTCTGTGTCAGATTATGAAGTGTCTAGATTGTGTTGTAAAGAGCTATAAATTTTGTATTAAAGGTTTCAGAATTAAATTCTTCATCTTGTGTAAATCATTTCATAGTTAGCAGGTCACAAACTGCCTGACACTGCAAGGAAATGAACCTAAGGCAACATCTTTAATCAAGGAACTATGAGATAAAATGTTACACCACCCATTATTTCAAGGACAGACATAAACTTAAATATTGGCCTGTTTCTTTTAATCCTGGAACATTTCAGTTAAACCAAGCAAAATTTTTATCATTGGGGTTTTCTGCTTTCAATGACAAAGATTGTTCAGGATGACTAGAATAGGCTTCTCTGCCAAGGAAACATCTTAATATTCACCACATTCACTCATTCTATAACTTGTCACAATTACTGGCAGTAAATGCTAGTCTAAAAGGATTGAAAATGTCATTTTTAGGTAACACAGTATATTAATGGGAGCACCACCTCACAATTTGCAATCATTCTATTTATAAAACTTTACAGTGGTTATTCTTCAGATGTGTTCCAGGTTCGTAATTAGATATTCTTACAAACTTTCATAGCCTCACATTTCTGATTCATTCTTACTGATATCCAGGGATGGCTTAGATGACTACTCACACACACTCTTTGCTTAAACAATTTTTCAAATCACATTCACTGCTTAAACAGTTCTCTGTATTTTTACTAACATTCACAGACATCTCTACTTCAGATGACAACACAAAGAACATGAAAACCTATTTAAATACAAAACTCTAAAATTCAGCCCAGGATTTCCTGGGCAAAGAACCATTGTCGAGTCATTCCAAACAATTCTTATCATCGACAGTAGGTAACCCTAATGATCAAATAATTTTCTTGATATCATCACAGTATAATGAGTCTCGGTGTAATTACAACCACACAAACTTTCCTCCCGGAGAAAGCAGTTATAGTACATGACAGTCTATTAACATATACTGCTGCATTTCATATGCTGATCGTAATTTGATAGATAATCAATACTATCATAGTTTAATTCCCATCTTTTAATGAAAACAATTAACAACTGTAAGGAATAAAAACAGTGATTGACAGATGAAGCCACTGAATTCTCTATCAGTTCCTTTTTCTTGGTTTAGGTTAAAACATAACCAGCTTTTGCAACTACAAATCTGCTTTTTAACTTGCTGATTTATGTCGATGTTGAATGAGATTTGTTAGATAGGCTGTAATTAAATTTTAACAGCACATGATGAATGAGTTTTGTTTCTTCAATAAAATGAATGCACTTAAAAAACACAAGACACAGAACATTTCCTTGAAAAATAGTGCAAACATGTAAAAAAGAAAAAAAAAGACCATGATCTGGTCAGAAGTGGCAAAAATAAATAAAACGTCAGCAGACAATGATGATAGTATATCAGTACAACAGGTTTAGTTGTGTGCTTCTCTGGCCAATGTTCCCAAAGAGCCCCTCTCACATTCCCACTGATGCCCCCCCCCCACCCCACTCCCCCCCCCCAGTAGTGTGGGGCAGAGTGTGGAGACAACGACTTGGGGTGGGAGGGATGAAGCACTGGTGAGGGTGGTCTGGTGCGGAATGTAGAAGTTATGGTCACAGAAATGAATGGCTGCACATGGATGGCATGGCTGGTGAGGGTGAGCATGAGAGAGAGAGGTGGGAAAGATGTACCCACTGGTACACGTGTGGCGGTTGGGTCCATGAGGAGCTTGCTGTGCAGAGGGGGTGGATGAGTAGTGGAAGATGGCTAGGTGGTAATCACCCTCAGGGGAAATGTGAGTACAGAGTTGTGGGATTGATGTTGACAGGTAAGGTGAGAACTTCCCAAAAATTGTGTACCTGCAGCTCGGGTGAGACTGTGCTGTCATCGTAGACCCCTGTGACTACCACTCCTTATCTGTAACCATGAGGCTAAGATCCACAGAACAGAAGCAGCAGCCACTGAGTGGCATCTGGAAAGGAGGGGATGCAGTCACAGAGGGAGGAGGGTTGGGTGTTGGGGGGTGGGGGGGTGGGGGTGGGAGGGAGAACCATCATGACTGTAGAATTCGCATCAGGGCACTGACTGATGAGGTACCAGGCAAGTTTCACTTGGTTGATTTAGACCATGACTGGCTTGCTGTTAACCAAAATGTTGTAGGTGTTGGGGCCACATCAGAGAAATGTATACACGCTGGAGAGTGGCATGGACAGTATCCTCGCACAGCATGACATGACTGCATGTGGCTAGGTCTTCGGAGACAAAACTTTTAGGAGGAATATGAGTGGGAGGGGGTGACCGTGAAGGTTGTCAATGTGACACAAGATGCTGTTAATCAAGGTGGGAAGTGAGACTGGCATAGAGGGATGGTCGGAAGAGATGAAATCGCCAGGGAGGGATAGTGTTTTGCTGTATAAAATGTTGGCTAGTGAGGCATTGAGATCTCCTTTATGCACCGTGTGGACACCCAGCAGCACACAGTCAGGCCAGTCATACCCATGACACATAAGAGTGGCCTTTAGGATGCAATGCCACCTCTTGACAAGCCTGTTAGCTAGAGGGTGGTAGGTGGTGGTTCTGTAACAGGTAATGCTGCACACTTTACAGAGTTTAGCAAACAACAAGGACTCAAACTGCCCTACCTTGGTCTGTGCTTATGGAGGTAGGGCAGCCAAAAATGTGAACCAGACAGATCTGGCAACTGCTTCAGCAGTGATGTCTTGGATGAGTGTAGCCTATACACAGGGTGTTACCAGGTACACAATTGAGAGGAGGTAGCAGGAGTTTCCAGATGGGGGAAGGGGGCTGACCAGGTGAACATAAATGTGTTGGAAGCACACCTTCAATATCTGGCAGGTTGCCTAGTGGGGACTGAGTGTGCTAGTTGGTTTTACATCATTGGCATGGTACACTACCCTCATCCACAACTTGTAGCCTTGCTTAACAAGGGACCAAACATATTACTTAGTTATAAGGTGAGTAGCAGGTTTGAAACTGTGGTGGGCATGATTGTGAAACAGGCTGAAAATAATTCTGTGAAATTACTGTGGGGCTAGGGGGTGAGTGCATCCCTTGGACATGTTACAGAGGATAGGGTTAGTTCAACTGGCAATAAACTTTGGCTCAATGGTGAGGGTGGAGGAGACATCATTTAAGAGATCCTGTAGCTGAGAGTTGTTCTGCTGAGCCTATGAGAGCTTGTTGAAGTTGATTGTGGCCAAGATGGTGTCAATTTATGACAAGTAGTCAGTGAATATATTGCGTCTTTCATGTGACAGATGTCCATGGTGAACTGTGTGATGTATTCAAGGTGGTGGCAATGATGGAGGCACTCTTCCTTGTGTGCACTATGGATGGTATCGGCTAGGGGCCAGCGGTCCTTGTAAATGACATGGGGACATCCTTCAGTATCTTCTCTGAAATACTACATGGCCTCATAAGAAGCAAGTAGCTCATGGTCATAAGCTGACCACATACACTGTGTTTAGGTCAGCTTACAGTAGAAGTAGTTCAAGGGTTGATTACAGCTATTGTCCTCTTGCTGAAGGACAGCTCCTATTGCTAAATCACTAGTGTCAGTGGTGATGGACAGGTGAGCTTCTAGAATCGGATGGGCTTGCAAGGGCTTGCAAGGGGTGCTGCATATCCTTAGTCCACATGAGCTTCCTATGACTGGTTGTATTTTTGCCTTTGAGGGCCTGTGGTGAGGTTTCCTGGAGGGCAGTGATTTAGGGCAAGTGACGGTGATAGAAACTGATAATCCTCATGAAATGGCAGAGATCGTGGTATTTGGATGGTGGAGTAGGTTATGAATCAGCTATGTGTGCTCTGGAGTTGGGCAGATGCTGGAATCATCAATGATGTGGCCCAAGAAGGCGACTTGCATGTAATGTAGTTGAGATTTTTAAGTGTTGATCACTACACCATTGGCTTTGAGAAGGCCGAGAACCTGTTTGAGGCGGGTGGAGTGTGAGTCCGTGTCCAGCAAAAAATGAGGATATGATCCAGATATGTGTTAAAAAGCAGTCTGGGATTAGAACATTGCCAGGTTTGTGCAGTGTTTTCTAGTCCATAAGGCATAAAAAGGAACTCAAACAAGCCATAAGGGATCTTTATGACAGTCTTGTGAATGTCATGTTTGTAAATCAGTATCTGCAGATAGGCCTTCTACAATCAATTACACTGAACACTTAAGCACTAGCAAGATAGTACGTGAAGTCTTGGACATTAGGGACCAAGTAATTCTCCATGATTGTGTAAGCATTCACGGCATGATGATTTCCATGAAGTCTGGGTGAGCAATACTTCTGAGAGATGAGGAGGATGGATGAGGCTCAGCTGCTATCTGATGGTTGAACAATGCCAGCATATAGCAACTCGTCCACCCACTGCCTTCACTGTGCGGAGGCAGTCAGGGCATAGACAGCTGGGTGCTGACTAACTGGCAGGCTAGGTGTAATGATAATGTGGTGCATGGTGCAATTGGTGATGGCTGGCAAGGTAAAAAAGTAAAAAGAAGAGTTGCCATTGCAGGCCACTGGTGGTCAGTGCCCTGAGCAGCAGCAATGACATCAGATGTCAGCTATAGGCTGGAGAAAGGATACCCAAGCAAAGTGACAGTCTGCACATGTGTGGCACAGTCAGGGAGCTGTGCAAGTTCTGACACGGTGCAGCAGGCAGTGCTGTGTGCAGGTGCTGGCAAGGCCCAGGAGGTGGCAGCATCAGATGGCGGCTGCAGCCTGGAGCTGGGCTGCCCAGATGAGCTGCTGTGTGTGCATGCGAGGCTTAGTCAGTGAGCTGCAGAGGTTCGGTGGTGATGCAGGCAGTGTTGGGTGCAGGCACTGGCTAAGCATGGGCAACAGCATACTATGCAGGCATGGCTGAGGCTGTTCTGCACAGGCACAAGCATGAACTGGGAGGCAGTGTGCTGTTCAGGCACGGACGTGGTTCAGCCAGCATCATGTGGTACAGGTGCGGGGGTTGGGGAGGTAGGCGGTGGTAGTGTGAGTGTTGTGTGAATGGCATCAGGTGGTGAAAGAGCAGGCATGGAATAAGCAGCAGGTGATGTACTGACCTGGGTAAATGGTCGGACTGGGTGGTTGCATCAAGCAAATTGAGATGTCAGGTGACCGGTGACAGTCCATAAGCATGGGTGGTAGGTGAGGAATGGAGGTGCTCGGGCATGGAGCAAGCCTCTACAAGTTCTGCCTGTGCTGTTTGGATGCTGCTGCATAGGGACGCATTGTCCTGTCGGAGGCAAGTAACTGTCTCTTACATGTCCGTATGCTGCTGACTTGTAGTAAGCAGTCCTTGCAGCCTACACACTGGTGTTTGTACCATTACATGGTCAAGGCTACAGGCAGAGGAGTGTTGGTGTCACTGGTTTGGGGTGGTGAGGTGGCCAGGGTGCATGTACTGAGAGCAGCATGGTCAGGAGGCATGTAGGTGAGTTTGTTTGTGTGCATTAAGGGCACATGGTGAAAGGTCCATAGGAAATCAGCACCCAGGACTAGCTCCATAACATCAGTGATGATGAATCACCACATGACGGTTGTAGTGAAGCTGAGGACTAGAGTCCAAGTTTGGATACCCCCTCTGTCAAGTGAAGGTGCAAGTCTTCAGTTGTACACAAGGTAGGCATGATAGGTGCCATGCTGATCTGTGATCTATGTTGACTAGGAAACGTAGTCCACTAATGTGGTTGATGACATATAGATGGTTGTTCGCAGTGACAATGGAAGCAGGCAGACAAGTGGTGACTGTGTGTTGAAGAGGCTTACGAGTTGTTCACAGGGAATCTCTTGCAGGCTGTGAGGTGAGTCTGAGTAGTCACAAGATTAATGACAGAGGCACACGGTACCACCAAAGTGAGTGTGGGACCAACAGAGGTGTGACTATGCCCACATGGCTGCTGGTGTAGCGGGAGTGGCAGATGGAGCTGAGTTTGTTTTGTAAACACAGGGAAAAGTGGTCACTGTGACGTCTGCAGTGTTGATGCTGTGCCTACATCAAACAGTGGGAAGAATGCAGTTGGTCAGGGACAGGTGGGCAGTTGGTCAGGGACAGGTGGGCATCAAGAGTGGCAAGTAAAGTTACCTGCACGTCTGATGGGAGCTTGACAATCCGGATCATCCACAGTGCCTCTTCGGCCATAATTCATGTGTCTATTTTGCTGTGAAGATGCCACCACAATTTGGAGGGGGTCCCGTCCTGTCAACGTTCATTGTGTCCGCCCCGATAGCTGAGTGGTCAGTGTGACAGATTGCTGTCTTACGGGCCCAGGTTCGATTCCCGGCTGGGTCAGGGATTTTCTCCACTCAGGGACTGGGTGTTGTGCTCTCTTCATCATAATTTCATCCCCATCCAGCACACAGGTCACCCAATGTGGCGTTGAATGTAATAAGACCTGCACCAAGGCGGTCAGACCTACTCCACAAGGGGCTCTTTGGAAGTCTGAGAGAGGTGTCATAAGAGCATTGTTTTGGCAGTCCTATACTCATCTGTAGATGACAGTGCCAGGATGATATCATAGATAATGTCAGTGTGGGTAGCAAGGCAGCTGAGTAGAGTGATGTACTTTATGTCATCCATGACTGTGGCGTGCTTTCGATGATTGTGAACCACAGGCAGGGGCTGCCCATACAGAATGGTGGTAGAGTGAGCTGAGAAGGAATGAACTGTATGGTTCAGTAATGTGGTTGGAATACAACCAAACTCACAGCATAGGGAGAACTGTGGGTGGATGGTGGCTAGTAATGCAGGTAGTTACACGAACCAAAGGACAGTTGGCCCACCACTCAGCACAGATGAGATGGCATGCATATTAGTTGGACATGTGTCCATTGTATATGATAACAAAATTTGTGGTTGACATAACACAAAGGAGGTGTGAAGACCACATTGTTGTGATGCATTCACTCAAAGTTCAAGGTCACGAATGTGGAACTCCAGTACACAGTGATAGCGAATGATAGATGATACAGGAGTATAAAACCCTCTTTATTTGTACACAACACACTTTATTTTATAGAAACTCCATACATACAAGGATACATGACATAAAACAGTTGAGCCACAGAGCGAACTGAACTGCTATCACCAACTGTCTGTCAATGATAAAGACTATGAGTAATTTTCTGTGGCCGGAAATGACAACATTCCAACAAGTGTAATAGTTCTTGATTACTGAGGAGCTAGTTGGGAACAAATTATGATAAATCATAAAATGCATTCAATTGTTTCTTTGTCACATGAGAAGGACACTTCTCTATAGATTTTATTTTATCTGGGTCAGGAAGAATCCCAGTAGGAGATGTAATGTGGCTAAGAATTTTATCTGTTCCTCAGTAAAATTTGATTTGTCAATGTTGGCAGTAACACCTGAATCTAAAAATTTTTTTAACATTTTCTCTAACAACAGAAAATGCTACCACCACTTCAGTGCTGCAATCAGGAAATCATTCATGTAAATAGTGACCTTGTGTAATAACTTAGGCCAGAGAACAAGGGCAATGATAAACATGGTAGAGCTGACATATAACCTAAACAGTAACACTTTAAATTGATACAAATGTCCTGAGAAGATAAGACATATACTTTCTAGAATCCTCCAACCAGGCCGCCTGGCAGTATGATGATCTCAGATCAATGGCAGATAGGTAGTTTTCTCCACAAAATCTCTGAAGCTGCTCCTTGAGCTCTTGAGATTGGGTCATAGCAGGTACAATGATTTTATTTATGGAGTGGGAATCAATTGCCATGTTTATGCCTCCTCCTGTTTTCTTAGCTGCTAACAGCAGACTGCTTTATGATGACAGTGAAGTTTCAATGATATTACAGCCCAGCATCCTGTGTCTTTCCTGCTTTATTGCTTCCCTTTTAGCCCACAAAGTAGAATAAGTTTGGTGTGAGAAGCTATCATCAGGGAAAATATTCATACAATATACATAGCCTTTTGTGTTTACTGATGAATACCTGAACAAATGACACTAATAACTTCACCAGTTCAGTCTACTGATGCTTACTAAGGCATTCAGATTCTTGTACTTTGGCATAAATCTTATTTGTGTCAGGCAAAATGCTGTCTACATACACCGACACAGGCTTGTCACATTTGTAGTTAACAAGGTGACCATCTGCCCACAATACTATTATTTTTAAATGAAGATTCTGGCAGACTCTTCACTGCAATGCTCTAGTATGAATTAAATTTAACACAATTTCCTTTTCCTCTACATTTAGCAGACAAGTTCCACCACTTTTGAGGTCAACAACAGTGACCCCACCCCGCCTCCCGCCATGGTGCAGGTATTACGTACTCAGTCAACATGGCACAGATAACCCCTTCACAATGGAAAATGTGCTCTCAGTGGCTCCATTCCCAAATTTTAATTCCAGCTGTTCCTGCTTTTCTACCCTCTATGTACAGGCACAATAAAATTTTGCGTTGGCGACATTGGAATCTTATCTGTCACACTGATCTTTTTGAAAAGAATGAATCAACAAGACATTCATTTTTGGTCCTGTGTCCGTCATTACCGTGGTTAGCATTCCACCCACATACTATGAACTGTGGGCTGAGCCTGATCTTCAAAATGTTCTGTACATGACATGGGATCATTGTGAAATTTGTCATGTATATCTGTCCCACTGTTATATTGCAAAATGTGCCATAATGCAAGCCCCCTTTCCATTCTGTGGTTGGTACCTGGGAACAGGATAAGACTGCTACTAGTTTGTTGACTGATTATTGATTGAAGGCTGCTCTTCAGTGAGCTCAGTCATTCGCTTATGTTTGGAATGTTGCTGTGACTAACTGTGAGGTACTTCTGAATAATTCACTAGCCTATTGTGGTTACCATTCACATCCTATATAAGTGGTGGTCTGAAAAAATTAGGCCACCATTGGTTTTCATTATTCGGAGGGGCACAATATTCCTGTTTAGGTGCATTTCTACCAGTCTCATATCCAGGATGGTACTGATGCTGATTATTTTTCATTCAACTTGAGAACCCTAGCTGTTTTGTATCTGCCTATGACTATTTCTGTTTCCAGTGCCAGCTGGAGATGGAGCACTGTTCCCACGAGCAACGTGATTCTGCTATTGTTGCTGTGTTGGATGAAATGTGGTGTTGTCATGCCAATGTCATTAAGAAGCTTGGTGTCCTCGTAGAGCAGACTGAGTGAATCTCCCACAGACAAAAGTTTTCTACTGTGTTTTGCAAATAATGATCAGAAGTTTACCTTTCAGTATTCCCATTATATCTTTGTGTGCTTTTCGGTTGTTCCAGTAGCATGTTTTTCCTAAACACTTCTCAAAATACTTCTTGAGACTTCGCTGTTTTGGCCTGTAGAGCTCACGATTAAACACTTCACATCTTAAGTGAGCTTGGACTTGCTCTGACCAATACTTCACATGAGAAGCCTGTTCAAATTGATCCTAAGCTGAACAGTTTTCAGTTGTCACAGCACAGATTCCCTTTGCATATATGATACTGCAGACTGCATCTTTTGTTTTCCCACTCCAAGTTTTAGGTAGGAAGCTGTTAAACTTTGAATGTAAGTGACAGGGTGTGGATACTTTACTCAGGAATAAAAACCTGGAATTGCCAGTGCTTGAGCAAACTTTCTTCTAAAAGCACAGAGGTTAACATGAGTGCTGCCTCCACCAAATTATATGAACATACTGGTCATGAGCTACTAGGCCCTGGATGGCAGAAAATAAACTGATTATAATGACTAGTATTACCACACCTTCCATTTGCATGTGCTGGTGTAGGCATTGTCTCATGCGGTGAGTTTTTTATTGCACTGACTTCTCATTTCAGGTTTTAGACCTGCATATCAACATTCTCACACCAGTCAGGAAAGTCATGGATTAATATCTGTCTTGTATGATCAAACTCATTTTGTATTGTCTCACCTCAGATACCTAGTTTAGATAGGCCTTTCACACCAGTGGATTGCAGTGATGCATGTTTTTTCTTTGCAAGAATGTCAGTATTTTTTCTTAAATCCATGTATTAAATTCTCTTTTAAACTGTTCATCTTGAGCAGCCCGAATTTTTCTCTTCTTGCTCAAGTGACAAATTGTTAACTTGTTGTGCCAATTTTGAGATATTACTTTCCATCATAGTCTGGGTGCTTTTTAATTTCTTAACATCCTCATATAATTGGCTTACTATACCTGATATTTCACTGTATGCTCCAGTAAGATCTGACGTTCCAGTTTTTACTGATCTAAAGTGGTGGTAATATGATTTTTTATATCTTTAACCATATCACTAAATCTTTTTGCAGTCTTAACAGATTTTTCTGTGAACCTATCATCAGTTATAGTGGACTGTTCTTTTAGCCTATGATCCATCCTAAAGGATTGTTCCTTCATTAGGTGATCAATTTAGTAGTTAATTTGACATCAAGAGAAGTCGTCACTTCAGCAAATCTTTCAAATAAATCGTCAAATGATGTCAGAAGTTGCCTACTCAATGTTACTATCACACAAACTTTTCCAGTTGTTGGTCAACCTTCCTGAACAAATTACTGACATTAGCAGCTGTGGATTCTGAAGTATCAGTATCATAATCAGCTTTCTCCATAGCCAGATCAACAATGTTGCTACTGCTGACATGGAATTGTTTCTTTTGAGTTGGGTTCCATTTCTATTTTTCCTAGTTTCCTGAATTGTGTCATAATTAAGCCTCACATAAAACAGTAATATTTAACAATAGAATCATGCACAGGCTATGAGTTCACTTATTCAATACTTATACTCTCCAGCAATTATTGACTGATATAGGTAGACAAAATGGATGCTCATGTCTAAAACTATAATTCCAATTCTTCATAAACAATAAATTAACATCGACTGTTTTTTTTCCTTTGCAGATTTTGTCATTCAGTGGTTGGCTGGATAAAATACATGAAATGGGAAAGACAAATACAGTAGAAAACACGTACAAATAGTTTATATCACCCCACATTGAGAACCAGAATGATGTCTTATTATCCTATTTCTATGTATAAGTTAATTAAAGTTTTGCTTAAATACATGGTTCTCAAGTGAGGTAATCATTTCAATTTAGTGGAAATTGACAGTACTGAAATTCTTCAGCAAAAAAGCAACCACTGTCAGAGAGAGCAAACATCTTTTAGATGGTGGGAATATTGTCTTAATAACACACTGCTATTGCACATGGTATGACGATGTAGTATGCTCAATAAAAGCATAGATATGTTACTAATAAATACCTGAGCTACTGAGCTACATTTCATCAACTACCATCAGTCAATAATTTTAGGGGGGCCTGTGTCTGATGAATCAAAGGCTGACACCATTGCAGATCAGAGATGAATGATGAAATCATTTGAAATAATTACTTGCATGTAATAAGCATAAGACACATTAAAATGATTGGCATCCAACCCCAGAACCACAATTTGCTGCAAGCGATGACAAATTAATGACTGAAAGCAATGCACTTTCCATCATCACTTCTCTTCACAGTCATCTGCTGACTTTGTTATCTCAGCTAAAGTGATCAGAAACAATATTAATTAGTACACAAACATGTAACTGTCCACATTAGGTGAACTTAGGATAAAAATAATAGCAGTAGCTTTTTTCAGTTGTTTCACATTTAATTCTAAGAACAAAAACAGCAATCATCTAGACACAATATGCAACTGCTCTCTCTAAGGTAGAATGAGGAAGAAAACCTATGAAAAAAAAGACAAGAAAGAAATTATTTCATACATGTTTTTTCTTTTGTATTGCTGATTTTATGGAATATGCTATTGGAACACTTTTCTATTAGATGGATCTTGACCGAGAAAGATTTATGAAAACTTACATGCATTCAAAGAAGAAAAAAGTGCACATATGCATGAGAAACAGGTTCCTACTGAATATTACAAGAAAATAGAGCTTTTACATAAAGCAATACTTCAAATTTTAAATGTCTGACATTATGTTTCTTTCCAGACAATATCTCATAAGGAGTTTCCCTTTCTGTGGTACTACATATATTTCTGCTTTTAAGGTATGCAGCTGCACGAATGACTTTGGGCCAAAATCTGCTGTCTACTCTGCCTTTGGCTCACAGGCATCATGATATACCCATAATCAACCTGTCTTATCTTTCAACTGTACCATTTATTTTATGTTCATAGGGAGGACATGCATTTAGAATTTCATTAACATAGTCTACAAAACATTCTTAAACTTGATTTTTAGATTTGATAGTGAAGATCCTAGCTGATTTACTATAATCACCAATAAAAGTGAGATAATATCATTCCCCTTTTGGTTTTGCTTTTACTGTTTTCAAATGGCTAATTGTGCTTTGTATTTTCAACACATAAATCTTGATTCTAAATTTGTTAGAGATCCATTTGCTAACAGATATTTACACAATATATTCAAGTTGTTAAAATTTAGATTTCCAAGTATACAATGTCATTTCCCTTTACTGACATACTATCCTTACTACTCACACTATTTACATGAATATCTTTTTTGTGAATTCTACTTATAACTTTATACAAACTGCCTTCCATCAAAGCTGTCACAGATAAGGAACTGTCTTTATCAAAAACTTTTGAAACATTATCAGCATATATCTTTTTAAAGCTTTTCTGTTATTTTAACATAACTAATCCTAATTCTATCCATGCATTTGATATAAAATACAGCTTTCATTTCGACTGAAACCATATCATGATAAATCAGAAAATGACTAATCATATTTTCTATTTTTTTAGCTTGTAAAACTTAACCATCTGCAATATTAATATTCTGAGGCTCTTGTAAGGTTGCGAACTGAAAAGAATGATTCTTGATTAGATTAGTTTTTCATTCCATAGATCCGTGCTGAGGAGATCCTCATGGTTGTGGAACATGTCAAATCCTTTTTTTTTTTTTTTTTTTTAAAGCTGTAATAACAATACTAATAGTATGAGTATATACAATATATCATTTGTTTCTATTGCAAAATTCGGCTATGGAGTAGAAGGAGTTGGCCACTAGTAAGTCTTTCAGACTCCTTTTAAACTGATCTTTATTTGTAACTAAATTTTTTATGTGTGCTGGCAAATTATCGAAGATAAGTGTTCCTGAGTAGTGGACCCCTTTTTGAACTAAAGTAAGTGCTTTTAAGTCCTTGTGTAGATCATTTTTGTTCCTGGTATTGTATGTATGAACTGTGCTGTTTGTTGGAAAAAGAGATATATTACTTAGGACAAATTTCATTAAGGAGTAAATATACTGAGAGGCAGTAGTTAGTATACCCAGTTCTTTGAAGAGGTTTCTACAGGATGTCCATGAATTTACTCCACAAATAATACGTATTACACACTTTTGGACTCTGAAAACGTTTGGTTGACTTGTAGAGTTACCCCAAAATATTATACCATAAGACATTATGGAATGAAAGTAGGCAAAGTATGCAAGCTTTTTCATTTTTATGTTGCCTATGTCTGCTGACACTCGAATTGCAAATACAGATTTGTTAAGGTGTTTCTGCAGTTCTGTGGTGTGTTCCTCCCAACTGAATTTATTATCAAGTTGTAATCCCAGGAGTTTAAGACTGTCAACCTCTTCTATCTGCTCTTCTTCATACTTTATGCATATGCTGGGTGGAAAACTGTTACAGGTTCTGAATTGCATATAGTGAGTCTTTTCGAACTTTAATGTCAGTGAGTTGGCTTTAAACTATTTATTAATATCCATGAAAATATCATTAGCAGATCTTTCTAGAACTACACTCGACATACTATTTATTGCAATGCTTGTCATCTGAAAACAACATGAACTCTGCTTCTGGCAGTGTAACTGATGAGAGATCATTAATGGCCCTAAGATGGATCCTTGTGGGACACCACATGTAATTTCTTTCCATTCTGATGATGACTGATGACTTAATTCACTTGTCCCTTGTACTGACACCCATTGTTTCCTGTTAGCTAGGTATGACTTGAACCATTTTGCAGCACTGCCCATGACACCATATAATTCTAATTTATTTAAAAGGATGTTGTGGTTCACACTATCAAATGCCTTTGACAAATCACAGAAAATATCTGCTGCTTGTTATTTATTATTTAATGAATTAAGTATATTTTCACTGTAGGTGTAAATAGCCTTTTCGGTATCAGAACCCTTCAGAAATCCAAACTGTGTTCTTGATAATATGTTATATATGGTCATATGGTTGAGAAGCTGCTTGTACATTACGTTTTCTAAAATTTTTGGGAATGCTGGCAAAAGTGAAATCGGTCTGTAGTTTGATGGTATCTCTTTATCCCCTCTTTGAATAGAGGCTTAACATCTGCATATTTTAGCCAGTCAGGAAATGTCCCAGTTATAATTGATGGGTTACACAAGTAACTGAGAATTGTACTAAACTCACAAGAACATGCCTTAATTAACTTAGTTGATATTTCATCGTAACCACTAGAATGCTTTGTTTTCAAAGATTTTATTATGGAAGTTATTTGTTTTGGTGAAGTGAGTGACATATTCATGTAGCTGAAGCTATTTGTAAAGGCTAGTTTCAGATATTCAAGGGCATTATTTACTGATCCTGACAATCCCATTCTATCAGTAATGGATATAAAGTACTTGTTAAATAGATTTGCCACACTATGCCCATTGGTTACTAATGTGTCATCTACCCCTAATGCTATTTGCTCCTGTTCCTTTCTGGTTCTACCAGTCTCCTCTTTCACTATATCCCATATTGTTTTTATTTTGTTCCCTGACATTGCTATCTTCTTCTCGTAGTGCATTTGCTTAGATGTCTGAATTGCTTTTTTTAATATTTTACAGTCTTCCTTGTATTTAGCTAAATCATCAGTATTGGAGCTATTCTTGGTCGACATATACATTTTCCTTTTTGTCTTACAGGAAATCTTTATTCCTTGTGTAAGCCATGGTTTTATTATAGACTTCTGTTTAATTTGAGTAACTTTTAGAGGAAAACAGTTTTCAAACATGGTATTGACAGTGTTCATGAATGTGTTATATTTTTCATTCATGCCATGGGCACTATAAACATACTTCCAGTTCATATCTTTGAGCAGTTTTCTAAAAATCTCAATTTTTGGTTGATTGACTACTCTCCTGTACTCAGATTTAGCAGTCTTGATAATCTGCTTCGAATTTACATCTAAAATAAGGAGCTGCATGTCATGATCTGATAGTCCATTTATTACAGGTTTTATGATATGATTTTGTTCCTTTGATTTGTCTATAAAAATGTTATCAGTGGCTGTCCTTGAGGATTTGGTGATCCTAGCTGGAAAGTTTACGGTGTGATTTAGATTGAAAGACAACATTACTAACTGCAGTAAATGTTTACTGGTAGATTGCATTAGAAAATCTGTATTAAAGTCACCAGCAATCTAAATTTCTTTGTTTCTTCCTGTTAAATAACCCAAAAGAGCTTCTAGATGATTTATGAATAGATTATAATTTCCTGCAGGTGCTCAGTAAATAGTTACTATTATATAGGATCTGTTATGGAACTCTACTTCTGTTGCACATGCTTCTAGATACTGCTCTAAATGGAATTTATTAGTGTCGATGTTCTTGAATTTATGGCAGTTTTTAATAAATGTGGCAACCCCTCCTCCATCCATATCTACTCTGCAGATGTAGGAAGCTAGCTTAAATCCTCAAATTTCTAACGTATCTATACCAGTGGTCACTTGTTAACAACAGGATCTGTGCCACCCCTATCTAATAACCAGTCAGTCTGTACATTATTACCTGACTCAACATTATTATGTGCTATTCTGGGCTGTACTCCAGCACAAAAGTTGCTCATGCATTTTCGTTGTGCTGGTAGCCTCACCTTCCTCAGTGATAACCATCTCTTGAACAAAGAGATAGCCAAAATTTTGTCAAAGGGCAGCAGGGGGGACAGGGGGGAAGGGTGGAGATTTTAGGGGGGTCTGATTTATTAAGGAGGACCTTAGAAAGGCTCATGTTTTTCATTTTATTTGAAAACACATTTACTTGTTTATTAATTATGTACAAAATTTGACTTCAAGAGGCCTTCATACAAGTAGTATTTGGTTTAGCTTTTCTTAAAAAAGTGCAAATATATCCTCAACAGTGTAAGTACCAAGAAGTGTAATTAAATATATCTTTATTTGGCAACATGAAACCTTCACTCTATTGCAAAATGAATTTAAGTTCAGATATAATGTATTGCCTCTCTGCAAACAAAAAACAACTCAGTCTTCGAATATAAGGATCACTACTGCAGAGCAGAATCATCTTACTATTGGGCTGAATACCTTATAAAGTCAAAGGAATTCAAATCTCTTTCAACAATACCTACCTTTCTGCTACTACAATCTGGTATGTAAATTTGCAACTTATCTGAAACCAGGTCAAAATTTCTTCAGCCCATCAAAGCACCCTCAGATTAGTCTCAAATTTTATTAAAGTATCTTTCAGGCCAGCAGAATCCTTCTACTTCTCTAAGTGATCAAGAGTTTTTATAAGTTATTATTTCAAAAGTCAACTTGAAACTATAGCAAACAAATATTTTTTTATAAAACAGTAGGCCTCTTCCCAGGTCACAAAAGAACTTCAAAAAATGGAGAAAGGCTTATAGAGGTATGTAGGCATTTCAACTTGAAAATAATGACAACACATTTCAAAAAGCTGAGCCGAAAAACTAAAACATGGAGATCACCAAATCCACTTCTCGGAGAATTCCAAATTGACCATGTGGCTATCTCACTTCATTGTCAAGAAGAAATTCAAAACACTAAAGTGCTGAAAAGCCTTGATGTTGATTCAGACCACTATTTGACTACGATTAAATTCAGACCACTCCCATTTCGAAAAGAGAAGAAAACCTTTTACAAAATTCCAAAATATAACACAGAAACTTTAAAAAATGAAGAAATTAAACAACGGTTTCAAAGAGCATTGCACAAAGATAGTGATGGCATATCCACAATAAATAAGGAAGCGGGATGGGAGGAGATCAAAAACGAAATAGTTGAAATAGCAAAAGAAAATTGTCTCGTGAAAAGAGTAAGAAGACATCCATGGTGGGACAATGAATGTGATGAGAACCTGGAGAAGAGACAGAAATTGTGGCAGAAATGGAACTCCACAAAAGATCCTCAATATCTTGACAATTTTAAAATCCAGAGAAGAGAAACAGCTAAGCTTTTCCGTAATAAAAAAAGAAGACAATTTCAGGATAACCTAGAACAGATTGAGGAAGACTTTAAAAGAAATAATTCTAGAGATTTCTACAAAACTTTTAGAAAACAGCTAACCAAATACCAATCCCCAAATTTATGTTTTAAAGATGAAGAGAACAAGCTAGGTTTGACAAACAAGACTAATTGTGAAATATTAGCAAAATATTTCGAGAATCTACTAAATTGTGAACCCCCCAAAGATAAAATGAGTTTTGAAAACCACCGAAATACTAATACCGAGTCAAAACCTCCAGACGCTGAAGAAATAAAACACATAATACACAGTCTAAAAAACAATAAAGCCCCAGGTGAAGACTCCATAGTACCAGAAATCCTAAAAATAATGGATACCAACCTCCCACAAGTTTTGGAACATATGTTTAAGAAGATCTGGGACGAAGAAAGAATTCCTGAAGACTGGCAGTGTGCCCTGATACACCCACTACACAAAAAGGGGGATAAGATGAATGTTAATAATTATAGAGGGATCTCGCTACTACCAGTAGGATACAAAATTTTGTCAAGGAAATTACTTCAAATCGTGGAGCCAGTTCTGGATAAAAAATAGGTGAATATCAAGCAGGTTTTAGACAAGGTAGATCCTGTGTTGAACAAATATTTAACCTGAAAACACTAATTCGTTACAGAATCTCAAGAGGCCAGAGATTTGCAATAGTATTTGTAGATCTCAAAAAAGCATACGACTCGGTAGATAGAGAAACATTACTGAAAGTATTGGAAGAATTTGGGGTCGATAAGAAAACAATTCAAATTATCAAACAGACGCTAACAAACAGTAAGGCCAAAGTTAAATTTATGGGTGAAATTTCAAGGAAGTTCGAAATTAAAACAGGTGTTAGACAAGGTGATGGTTTATCCCCAATCCTCTTCAACTGCGTACTGGAAAAGATATTGAGAATATGGAAAGAAGAACTCAAAGGCACCAAGAATGACATCAGAATTGGAACAAAAAAAGAAAAAATAGAAGTGGACTGTTTAGCTTTTGCAGACGATCTGTCAATAATTACAGAAAACGAAGAAATAGCTCAGAATTACTCGGAGAAACTACAAGAAGTTTCGGCCAGAGCTGGACTGCAGATTTCATTTGAAAAAACCGTGTATATGTCTAATCATAGAAATAACAAGAAAAATCTTATTACTAAATACGGCAATATTAAGAGAGTAGAAAAATTTAAGTATTTAGGTGAAATAATTCAAGTGAATGGTTTAGACAAGAGTGCAAACCAGGCGAGAGCAAGGAAAATGGAATTTGCTTTTCAAAAAACCAAAGACATATATAACAAAAAAAACATTTCAATTCAAGCTAAATTAAGACATTATAAAACTGTCATTAGACCAGAATGCCTGTATGCATCGGAGTGCCTAACTCTTAACAAAAAGGGGGAAATAGAAAACATGGAAAGGAAAGAAAGGAAAATTTTGAGAAAAATATTAGGACCGAGAAAGATTGGAGAAGAGTACAAGCTAAAGAGTAATAAGGAAATATACAAAACTATTGAGAAAGTGAGTGATGCAATGCGTAAATGCAGACTAACGTTTTATGGTCACCTGTCGAGGATGGATGGAAACAGACTAACAAGAAAAGTGTTTGAACATAGTAACAGGAACAAAAAAACCAACAATAAATGGATACAGATGGTGAAAAAGGATTTGGCCTATTTTAATGTCACCCGTGAGTCAATCAGGGACAGGAAAAAGTTTAGACAAATAGTGAACGAAATTAAGTGTTTTCCAGAAGAAACGAAACTAAAGAATAATAACAGGAAATGGTCGGAAGAGCGGAGGAGGAACCATTCGAAAATGATGAGGAAATATTGGGAAGAGAGAAAAAAGATCAAAAAGCCGGGCAAGTGAATTGTTGAACGTGGTCCAAAGATGGCCGAAATCGAAAGAAGAAGAAGAAAATAGAATGATCAGATAATATTAGCTACAATATTAGGATCTTAACATTGATTCATGCATTAATTTGGACTAGATTTACAATGCATGTGACTTCATAAACGAGTTCATATTTCCCCATGATAATATGGTTATGCATTCTTACATGCTATGGGAACAGGACACCTGTAGAGGTATACTGAATGAACTGTCCCACAAATATCTGCACATAAATATATATTTCCACTGTAGTCATACACATGTACACAGCAAGAGACATAAATTCAGATCGGTAGAATAACATGGCGGCTCAAATGTCTGATTTCAGTCAAAGATCGTGTGATGGTAGATGCACGACCGGTACCTTCACCTTAACCGGGGTGGGGTGGAGAGGTGGAATGATGGAGGCAGATCCACCTTGAAGTCATAGAGCTAGCGAGGGCGGACAATGCAGCGGCCAGACCGTGAGCAGGTAGGCAGAATGGCGGATGGTGGGGTGTAGGTGTGGCAAGACCGGATGTTAACTGAGCCATCCAGCAAGATGAAGGCATGGATTGTCATTGGGTTGCACTCACGAGGGAGGGTGAGGCTATGCGCAACACTGAAGTTCAGCTGGTCGTTGGGTGGCGAGGT
Organism: Schistocerca nitens; assembly: GCF_023898315.1. Lineage (NCBI taxonomy): Eukaryota > Metazoa > Arthropoda > Insecta > Orthoptera > Acrididae > Schistocerca > Schistocerca nitens. The sequence goes on along the minus strand of NC_064620.1, from coordinate 30,632,408 downwards.
CACGGTGTCTGTGAGTCTGTAACTCGTTGAGAGTTAAGATTGAAATGTTGTCCACATGGTGTGGGAGTACATTGCAGAGCAGGGTGACTATGGGATAGTATGTCTCTGTAATTGGTGAGGTAGCAGTGAAACCCGCACACGGGGTGGAGGCTGACGTATCCGAGAAACCTGTGAATGGCAATGGGGAGGCGTCAGGTGAAAAAATCAGCATGGTGGCCCGAGGAGAAACATTGTCAGACTCCACAGCAGGAGAGAGACTGGTGGGAGAGTCGTTAGAAGAATCTGACTGAGGTAGTAGGGGGGTGTCAGGGTCCATGAATGCTGGTTTGAGATGGTGTAACAAAACAGTTTGGGGAGAGTCTTTGACGATAATGTCGAAAGTTGTATCACTCCTCCGAAGGACTTTAAAGGAGCCGAGGTAAGATGGTTGCAGAGGTTGTCAGACCGAATCATCTCTCAGCAAGTGTTGAGAGCAGTTGGCATGTAAGTGTCCAGTGGGGAGTGGCTGATAGGTGGGTGCAGGCGTGCATGTTTGAAGTGAGTGTGCATGCGACTTATGAAATCTGGGTCGGGGGGAAATCTTTGGGTACCTGAGGCTGAATGAGTTCCCCTGGTAGGATGGGGTTCTCCCTAAAAGCAAATTCTGAGATAGTTCAACTTGAAAGTTGAGCAAAGGCCGAGGAGCACCCATGGAAGGGCTTCGGACCAGAGGCAGTTGTGGCACCTGAGGACCATTTTCAGAGTGCCGTGTCACCGTTCTACCAACCGATTGCTTTGTGGGTGGTAGGCTGTGGTATGAATTTTATTTATGCCACAGATGTTACATAAAATGGGGAACAGGGAAGACTCAAACTGCCGACCCTGGTCGGTGGTGATGGTGGTCGGACAACCAAACCTAGCAGTCCATGAGTAGATGAAATCCTTGGCCACGGTCTTGGCTGTGATGTTAGGTAAAGGAACTACCTCTACCCAGCGGGACATGCGGTCGATTGTCGATAGAATGTATTTGTGGCGCTCTGACGGTGGAAGAGGACCAATAATATCGATATGTACATGACGAAATCATCCTGGGGGAATGTCGAACCTGCCCAGTGGAGGGGTGGTGTGGCAGCCAATTTTGTTGCGTTGACAGGGGACGCAGCCGCGTGCCCAGGTCTGACAGTCCCATTTTATATTTTTCCAAATTAAATGCTTGGAGATGAGCTGTGTAGTGGCACAGATGCCAGGGTGAGTGAGGTTATGCAGCGTGTCGAAGGCCTACTGGTTCAGGATGGGGGAGGGGGGGGGGGGGAGCAATGAGCATAAGGTACCAGTAGAAGAGTTGCACCACACCTCATCCACAATGCCAGGGAATTTAGCTTTGGTAAACACAGGGGATGTTTGAGGGTCCGCTGGGAGAGCTTGAGATTCATCGTCGAAGGCTTGTAGGGCAGCCATGTTGGATAAGTCTACGATGCACGAAATAGTATTGATCCATGAGAAAAAATCGATGTTCTCTATGCCTTTGATGTAGTGAATGTCAGTTGTGAATTGGGAGACTAGATCGAAGTGGCAGAAGCACCGAGGGGGTAAGTCCTCGGCAGCGGGGGGAGGGGGGGAGGGGGGGGGCTGGTTGCAGATAGCATCTGCGAGAGGTTTGTGATCCATGAGGATGAAGAATGAGTGACCCTCCATGTCGGGACGAAAGTGTTTGACGGCCTCGTAGACTGCAAGGAGTTCTCTATTGAAATCAGAGAACTTCTTCTGAGCTGTTGAACGTCTTTTAGAGAAGACATGATGAAGGGAAATGCCACTGCCGTCTGTAGTGATGAACAACTTGGCCGAATTGTTGGGGTGGGTGAGCGTCATGGCATGAGCTAAAGACCCTTTAGTGAGTTGAAGGTGCAGTCCAGTGAACATCTATCCTACAGCGAGTCTGTCAGCGTGGTCTGCATGGCAACAGAAGAGAGCAGGTGATGGCGGTAGTAATTTATTGTGCCCAGGAAATGTTGGAGTTCTTTGTAAGTAGCAGGGGGCGGCATTGACGTGATGGTCTGCACGCAAGATTTGGGAGGCTGTATTCCGTCAGTGGAGACGGTGTAACCCAAGAAAGTGACGGAAGGCTGGTGCAATTGGAATTTATCTTTGTTGACTTTGACGCCACTGGAGTTCAAGGTCTGGAGGACCATGGATAAATGATTTTTATGTTCCTCAGCTGACTTGCTGAAAATGTGTATGTCATCCAGATATGCAAAGCAAAACTTGAACTGTCGTAAGATGGAATCAATGAATCGCTGCCACATTTGCACCGCGTTTTTCAGGACAAAGGGCATGAAGTTGTATTGGAACAAACCAAGTGGTGTGATAATAGCTATTTTATGGATGTCTTCTGGTGCTATGGGAATCTGGTGGTAGGCACGTTTACAGTCAATAACACTGAAGATTGTGGCACCCGATAACAAATGAGTGAAATTGTGTATGTTAGGCATGGGGTAATTGTCCATGACGGTATGGGCATTTAGACGTCTGTAATCGCCAAACATTCAGAAAGAACTGTCGTGTTTGAGGGCAAGGTGAATCGGTGAAGACCAGTTGCTGTATGATGGTTGCAGGATACCTGCCTACAAAAGTTTGTTATATGCTGCTGGGCCACACACAACTTAATAGGGTTGAGGCGTCTAACCTTGTGCCTAATAGGAGGGCCAGCAGTGGTAACTATCTTGTGCATTGTTCAGTCAGTGATGGAAGAAACTGAGAACTGCAAACGAGGCTGATCATTGTCCTGACATGAAGTTTTTGGATCAGTACGGTGCGACGAGGCGTAGCCGTTAGCACGAGTGGGAAAGGGCAGCACGAAAGTCATGTGCCCAGTACGTGAGCACGGTGTGTGCTTGTGTGGAGGTGGCAGCTGCACGTGCAGTGCAGATCGGCTCGGAACACGTGGTGAGTGTCTGCTGTCAACCTTGCACTTGATAACTGGCACGGGCGAGAGCAGCATTGTCGTCGTGTGTGGAACAGCGATGGCTGCTGAGTCACGTGGCTGGTGTGTGAGAGAGGGGAATGTTTATCAACATGTGCGGCTGCTTGTCTGGTGTGCATTGTCGCATTGCACATGCAACTGTCATTAGAGGCACTGTTTGAAACACAAGGCACTGAATGTGCAAATGTGTCGGGGATGCAGAGTCTACCCGACGCAAATCATCACAAGCGATTAATGTGTTTGGACTAACCTGATGAGGGTCCAAGCTGGTGTTGGCCGGAGAAGCTCGATTAGGTGGCGGAACTGTTGACTGCAGTTTTAGCTGCAAGTTATGAGCAGCGACAACCTCCTTGTAGGTGTGTGCAGTGCGTTGTTTCAGCTTGTCATTGTCCTGGCGGAGTTGTGCTGCCGAGTCGTATTCTGACAGTAGATTAGGTACACAGGTCACAAGGTCGCCCACAAGGGCAGAGCACTCGCGTACTAACTCACATGCCATGAGGGAAGCAGAGCAGGGAACGTAAGTGCAGGAGCACAGTATGTGAGTGTTAGTGGGATGGTGTAGCACTCAGCCCTGAACTACGTTCGGAGAGAGTTTGTAATGGGACAAAAAATCAATAACGAGAATTGGTTCATCAATGTCGGCAATGTAGAAAGTCCATGGAAAACACAGAGAATGAGATAGGTTAACCGTAACTTTGACAGAGCCTGAGGTTTGTAATGTTGATGCGTTGACAGCTCGCAGAAGCAACCTCGTCAGTGAAAGGACAGGGGGAGCCATTGCTGTAGGTATGATAGACACATCAGCACCAGTGTCGACTAGGAAAGTGATCTGTGATGAAATATCAGCCACGTACAAACGGCCGCTCAGCAGGGTGGAGGAGTAGATGGAGTGCAACATAGGAGGACGCCCATGAGGTTCCCCACAGAACTCGGTGTCTTTTAGGTCCTTTGGTCAGCATTTGGGTGCTGGCCAGGTAACTGGTAATTCTTAGCATCCTCACCAAAAATCTTGTGGTACCAGCAGTACGGATGTGCCGGATGTGGTGGTGGTGGTGGTGGTGGTGACTGCAGCAGTGGAGGAGGCTTGTCCTCGTTGATTTGTTCTGGCATAGATACCGGCACGTATGGTGTGTGGGTGATCCTGGAGTGCTCGGACAGTGGAGAGAGCAAGCAGATGCTGCCAGGCAATGTAGAAGGTGTGGAGTTGGAGCGAGCCTTGCCTCTGCCAACAGACAGCTGGTAAGTGGGAGCAGTTGTGAAAACTAGCAGTGAGTGGTGAGCTGGCTGGCATTGTTGTAGCAATTAATACAGTTGGTCTGCAATGCAGAGAGGAGAGCCGATTGACTCAAAGCAGTGTGGAGCAGGTGGATCTGTAGGTCAGTAGGCAGCTTGGCAGACCACACCGCCTACAGAGTGACGTCCAGCATGGTACTCTCACTCACAAGTAACCAAAGGCAGCACCAGAGTTGTGATGGGGTTCGGTCCCCCAGGTGTTCCTCGTACAAGATCTTGATGATCAATTCTTGTGGTGAGCAGGCGAGTTGTTCAATGATTGTCTTCTTTGTGAACTTGTATTTCGGCAGAGGTGCTGGCAAAAGGAGTATTTCGCAAGTTAAGTCTGAATGATCATGGAGGTGTGTGACGAGACACAAGAATTTAGAGTTGTCATCGGACACATGATGCAACTCAAAAAGATGCTCAGCAAGCACAAATCTCGTCACTGGGTTGTCCTCACATAAAGGTGGCAGCTTTGGCAGAAGACTCATAGGTGGGGACGAAGGTGGCTTCAGTGTCTCTTGGGAAACTGTCTGGTCTGTGACAGAGAGGCTATACAGCAGGCTGGCACGGTAGGTGTGGGTGTGTTTCTGGCGAAACTGTCTGTAGCAACTGTGGGTTGCTTGGTCCTTGATAAGTCATGTAAATACGATACGGCTGACACGGTCGATACTATGGGAATGGGCGGTTGCGCGGTAGGCGTTGGGGCCTATAAACTAGGCCGTAGGCTACAGGTACTAATTTGAATTGACCCAGATTGGAAATAACGCAGAAGGCCGGCGTGACAGGCAGGCACAGGCGGTGCTGTGGGAGAGGCGAGCAGCTGAGCGGCCGGAACCGGGGCCCCTCGAGGTGCAGGGGTGGAGGGGGGGAAGGAGGCAGGAGGGGTTGGGTTGCTAACTCGTATGACAAAATTTAAGTTCGCTGCGCACATTGAAGACATACCCAGTGAGGTTGGACTATAAATGACCAGTGGAACTTGCAGAAAGTCACTTTGGTGTGGTAAAACGCCATTGGAAGGCGTTGATGCACTCGAACCGACGTGGTCGAAAATTTGAGTGACTGGTCTGGGGGGGTGAGTATGGAGAATTGTATGCACTAAAATGTCCTTGATTAGTTTGTAAATGAGGCAAAACCTGACCAGGTCGCGGTTGATAGTGGCTGTGTGCGTTTTGCAGTAATGGCGGCGCTGCACATGGCACCACAGTAACTGTCGTTGTGGCCTGTTGAGAGCCAAAGTACGTTTGCGAATGTAGATTGCTTTGAGCATTATATGATCGATCAGTAGGTACACAGTTCTGAATATTGTTCACTTCAAACTTTACTCGTTGGTGAGCACAGTCCGGCGACACAAAACCCGAGTCCATCGTTTGTGTTAGCTATGTAGTACTCGATCATTGTAGAGTAACAAAGTTTGAGGTTAATGTGGAGTTCACGAATCACTGTGAATTAATGTAGAACCAATCATTGGTGAAGGAATAAAGTGGTCCGGCAATCGTCTTTGAGCTTCCAAATCTTTGAACAAACTGTTGAGTGAGGCGGCCATGGCGACATGCACAGATTAGATTAGATTAGTTTTTTTTTTCTTTTTTTTTTTAGCTGAAATAACAATACTAATAGTATGAATATATACAATACATCATTTGTTTCTATTACAAAATTCGGCTATGGAGTAGAAGGAGTTGGCCACTAGTAAGTCTTTCAGGCTCCTTTTAAATTGATCTTTATTTGTAACTAAATTTTTTATGTTTGCTGGCAAATTATTGAAGATGAGTGTTCCTGATAGTGGACCCCTTTCTGAACTAAAGTAAGTGCTTTTAAGTCTTTGTGCAGATCATTTTTGTTCCTGGTATGGTATGTATGAACTGAGCTGTTTGTTGGAAAAAGAGATATATTATTTAGGACAAATTTCATTAAGGAGTAAATATACTATGAGGCAGTGGTTAGTATACCCAGTTCTTTGAAGAGGTTTCTACATGGCATCCATGAATTTACTCCACAAATAATACGTATTACACGCTTTTTGACTCTGAAAGCTTTTGGTTGACTTGAAGAGTTACCCCAAAATATTATACCATATGACATTATGGAATGAAAGTAGGCAAAGTATGCAAGCTTTTTCATTTTTATGTCGCCTATGTCTGCTAACACTCGAATTGCAAATACAGATTTGTTAAGGCGTTTCTGCAGTTCTGTGGTGTGCTCCTCCCAACTGAATTTATTGTCAAGTTGTAATCCCGGGAATTTAAGACTGTCAACCTCTTCTATCTGCTCTTATTCATACTTTATGCATATGCTGGGTGGAAACCTCTTACAGGTTCTGAATTGCATGTAGTTAGTCTTTTCAAAGTTTAATGTCAATGAGTTGGCTTTAAACCATTTATTAATATCCATGAAAATATCATTAGCATATCTTTCTAGAACTACACTTGATATACTATTTATTGCAATACTTGTGTCATCTGCAAACAAAACGAACTCTGCTAAAAGCAGTGACCCTAAGATGGATCCTTGTGGGACACCACATGTAATTTCTTCCCATTCTGATGATGACTTAATTCACTTGTCCCTTGTACTGACACCCATTGTTTCCTGTTAGCTAGGTATGACTTGAACCATTTTGCAGCACTGCCCGTGACACCATAGAATTCTAATTTATTTAAAAGGATGTTGTGGTTCACACAATCAAATGCCTTTGACAAATCACAGAAAATACCTGCTGCTTGTAATTTATTATTTAATGAATTAAGTACAAAAAATGGTTCAAATGGCTCTGAGCACTATGGGACTCAAGATCTTTGGTCATAAGTCCCCTAGAACTTAGAACTACTTAAACCTAACTAACCTAAGGACATCACACACACCCATGCCCGAGGCAGGATTCGAACCTATGACCGTAGCAGTCCCGCCGTTCCGGACTGCAGCGCCAGAACCGCACGGCCACCGCGGCCAGCAATTAAGTACATTTTTACTGTAGGTGTAAATAGCCTTCTCGATTTCAGAACCCTTCAGAAATCCAAACTGTGTTCTTGATAATATGTTGTTTGTGGTCAGATGGTTGAGAAGCTGCCGGTACATTACTTTTTCTACAATTTTTGAGAATGCTGGCAAAAGTGAAATCGGTCTGTAGTTTGATGGTATCTCTTTATCCCCTTTCTTGAATAGAGGCTTAACATCTGCATATTTTAGCCAGTCAGGAAATGTCCCAGTTATAATTGACGGGTTACACAAGTAACTGAGAATTGTACTAAACTCACAAGAACATGCCTTAATTAACTTTGTTGATATTTCATCGTAACCACTAGAATGCTTTGTTTTCAAAGATTTTATTATGGAAGTTATTTCTTTTGGTGAAGTGAGTGACATATTCATGTAGCTGAAGCTATTTGTAAAGGCTAGTTTCAGATATTCAAGGGCATTATTTACTGATCCTGACAATCCCATTCTATCAGTAATGGATATAAAGTACTTGTTAAATAGATTTGCCACACTATGCCCATTGGTTACTAATGTGTCATCTACCCCTAATGCTATTTGCTCCTGTTCCTTTCTGGTTCTACCAGTCTCCTCTTTCACTATATCCCATATTGTTTTTATTTTGTTCCCTGACATTGCTATCTTCTTATCGTAGTGCATTTGCTTAGATGTCTGAATTGCTTTTTTTAATATTTTACAGTATTCCTTGTATTTAGCTAAATCATCAGTATTGGAGCTATTCTTGGTCGACATATACATTTTCCTTCTTGTCTTACAGGAAATCTTTATTCCTTGTGTAATCCATGGTTTTATTATAGACTTCTGTTTAATTTGAGTAACTTTTAGAGGAAAACAGTTTTCAAACATGGTACTGACATTGTTCATGAATGTATTATATTTTTCATTCATGTCATGGGCAATATAAACATCTTTCCAGTTCATATCTTTGAGCAGTTTTCTAAAACACTCAATTTTTGGTTGACTGACTACTCTCCTGCACTCAGACTTAGCAGTCTTGATAATCTGCTTTGAATTTACATCTAAAACAAGGAGCTGCATGTCATGATCTGATAGTCCATTTATTACAGTTCCTTTGATTTGTCTATAAAAATGTTATCAATGGCTGTCCTTGAGGATTTAGTGAACCTAGTTGGAAAGTTTACAGTGTGATTTAGATTGAAAGACAACATTACTAACTGCAGTAAATGTTTACTGGAAGACTGCATTAGAAAATCTGTATTAAAGTCACCAGCAATCAAAATTTCTTTGTTTCTTCCTGTTAAATAACCCAAAAGAGCTTCTAGATGATTTATGAATAGATTATAATTTCCTGCAGGTGCTCGGTAAATAGTTACTATTATATAGGATCTGTTATGGAACTCTACTTCTGTTGCACATGCTTCTAGATGCTGGTCTAAAACGAATGTATCAATGTCGATGTTCTTGAATTTATGGCAGTTTTTAATAAATGTGGCAACTCCTCCTCCATCCATATCTACTCTGCAGATGTAGGAAGCTAGCTTAAATCCTCAAATGTCTAACATATCTATGCCAGTGGTCACTTGATGTTCAGAGAGGCAGATTCTGTCAATTTGGTTAGATGAATTCATTTCATCAATACAAATGAGTAGTTCATCAATTTTATTTCAGAGTCCTGGAATGTTCTAGCGTAATAAAGATAACTGATGCTGCATACTAATGGGATTATAACTACTTTGGTGCAGATGAACTGGCAGTTTCTGATTACTTTCTGTTAAACATTGTTTAAATGGAATCTGTATGCTAAAATCTGACTCCTGTTCATCTGTTTTCTCAAACTGAGTGTGTCTGCCAATCTCTCTTAAAACTCGTTTTCTTTCTCCCTTCCCTATCCTAAAAAAGGCATTCCTCTGACACCTGCGACCACTGGTATTTTACCACTTGTGGCAGTGCCCCCCTTACGTTTTCTGAAATCAACCCAGACAGTTTTCCCTTCCCTTTCCTATTGAGGTGAAGGCCATGCCTAGTGTAGTCCCTGTGGATGATACAAAACACGGCGCAGTAATCACAGAAGACGTGCAAACTTTGGGGTCACCAGTATGGGAATGGAATGCTTGTAGAGTTATACTGAACAAACTGTCCCACAAATATCTGCACATAAATATATATTTACACAGCAGTCATACACATCTGCACAGCAAGAGACATAAATGCAGACCATTAGAATAACATGGCAGCTCGAATGTTCGATCTCAGTCAAAGATCATGTTGTTCATGGTCAATATGACCTATTGATGCCATAATGCTAATAAACTTCTCTATGATGCATAACAGATGCTGTCATTTATATGTTCCAAAGATATTACAAATAAGTCATTTCACAGTAGAACATTGTTCCTGTTGTAAAACATAGACTTGATACAACACTGTTCCACAAGTTTACCATCTTTATGCACATATACATAGTACAAAATTATTGTTACTAGCTGCCTTCCAATGTGAATATGGCTTTTAGTGCCAGAAGTCTCCAAAGAGATGTTCGACTTTCCTTTGATGCAGCTCTTTTCAATTAAGCAGAGAGGCTGCATCTTTAAGGGAATTAGGATCTGTCAGGAAAAAAGGGATTTGAAAAGAATTAGGTGTGACCTATAGTAAGGGACCTATAGTAAGGGACCAACACTGGCATTTGCCTAAACTGAAAATGGGAAAACACAGAAAAGCTTCCCTGGCAGATTAAAACTGTGTGCCGGACCAAGACTCAAACTTGGGACCTTTGCCTTATGGGGGCAAGTGCTCTACCATCTGAGCTACCCAAGCATGACTCACGCCCTGTCCTCACAGCTTTACTTCCACCAGTACCTCGTCTCCTATCTTCCAAACTTCACAGAAGCTCTCCTGCAAACCTTGCAGAACTAGCACTCCTGGAAGAAAGGATATTGCAGAGACATGGCTTAGCCACAGCCTGGGGGATGCTTCCAGAATGAGATTTCCACTCTGCAGCAGTGTGGGATGCTCAGATGGTAGAGCACTTGCCCATGAAAGGCAAAGGTCCTGAGTTCGAGTCTCAGTCCGGCACACATTTTTAATCTGTCAGGAAAGTTTCATAATAGCGCACACACTGCTGCAGTGTGGGAATCTCATTCTGCTTCACAGAAAACCATTTTGAAGGTCACTGGTGGAGCACTTCAAAGCACAGAGCTACCCTGGTCACTGGAGAATTTGGAAAAAAAGCTGCTTGTTATACATTATTCTCAAATAAAATGCATGAATCAAAAGATAAAATTCTGATGCTCCATGTTTCTCCTTTAACTGTGCATATTTTGTCATTTTATAGTGCATGGTTTCATGCATATTTTAAGATTTAATTGTTCAGGGAATTTGTGGCTTCAGTTATTATAGTATTACAAGAGTGTAAATAGATCAGATGAGAGGGGATTTGGGTGGTGGGGGTGGGGGTGGATGAAGGGTGTAGTCGACTCTGACAAATTCAGTCAGGCCACTGAAAAAATCTTTTAGAAATGAACAAACTATAGAATGTACTGTCATCACATGCCCCTTCTGCTTTCCTTATCCATTCCTCATTGTTCCATATCAGAACCAGTTTTCATGATTGAGTAATGCTTGGGTGACAAGATTGGGTGATATTTTGCCATTTGGGCTAATAATGATAGAACTTTGGGCAAATGTTTTGAAGAAGTGCAGCCATCACCAATTAGGTGATATTTTTGTTGATCAACATGATTTTTGCATGATACAGGAAAATCCAAGTGCACTTTTATGCACTGATTTTAATTTACTTTTATTTGTAATGATTGTTACCACTCCATTGCCTGATGAAGTACAGAAATATTGCAACCCAAAGGTTCTACCAGTCTCCAGATAATGTCTTGAGTGCTAATATTATACTGTCACAGATAGGTAATTAGGCTATTATAGTAGAGCATACATATTTTCAGCTTATCATATTGCTAGTGGATGATTTCAAATTGGATTCTCTCTTCTTTCTCGTTACAAACTTGTCCGTAGTTAAAAACTATCAGAATGGCACACAGTACAAAAACAATGAGTGGCAGCACTTACATTAAATTCAACAACAAGTAAAAACTGAACAAATTAACAAAACAATAACTGAACTCGAGTATGACAATAATATACAATAGTTGATAGTGCTATTGACATATGGATATTTTAAATCAATTGATGTCTTTGCTGATTACCAATAGTGCAAATCCATTTTTTGTCATATGACTGAAAATAAAAAAAGGCAATCAAAACCTTCAGTTTGAAGGCTGTACAGTCCAGAGTCAGTATTTCACTCAAGCAAAATGAGGCAATCATCTCATTGATGCACCAGGCTGAAGTTACTCATTTGGTAAGACACTATGTCTTTCTATGTGAAGTCTGTCACTGCCTGCTGTACATGTTTGTCTGACAGGAATTGTTGATCTTTCAAGGCCATTTATCTAAGGGACTGAAGGTATGATAATTGCATGGGCAGAGATCAGGACTATAGGGTGGCTGCTTGAGAGTCTCCCTCTCGAGTTGGCATAACTTCTGCACTAGGACATTTGCAATCTGGGAACTTGCATTATCATGAAGCAGCAGCACCTCTTTAATATGAATCCATAATGGTGCTTTTTGACAGACATGCTTCCCCAAACAAATTCTTCATTCTCCACTGGATGTCTACCAGTCTCTGTCCTTCAGCACCCACAGAAAGAATAACATCATATTGATCCTGTTTGGATACATTTGATAATAGCATCACTACAGTTTACATTCCTGCATTTACTGCAGGCATGTCAGAAAAAACCAAGAAAGACACCATAGTCCCTTGCCCGTATGTTGGTCCTTATGTACCCACATTGGACTCACAATATGTTGCACATTTGCTTCAGCAGTTCCCTCAAATGGTAACTTTTGCTTGCTCTTTACATCTTTTAGTTTCAGAACCAGCAGCTATGTCATGTGCACTTTCATTTAGGTTATAGAGAGGGAAAGGTGGGGGGGGGGGGGGGAGGGGGTCAGGACTCAGGACTCTCTGGGGCCCCTTTGGCTACATCCTTGTCTTGAACCATACTGCTCACCTTGGCCATGTGGCCAGAGGTTGTGACCTCTGCTACGCTGATAGTTTTGGCCATGTTGCTAACTGCCATGACCAACTACATCTTTGATACTGTCTTTTCCTGACTGGTGACTGTCCCTGCAGGAATGTTCTGGTTTGTTGCATTTGTAACACAACTGCTCTTAGTAGCTCCTACTGGTTTTCTTTTCAGCATGAAATACACTGGATTTTACATCTTCACTTTCATCCTTGCCTTTTAATTTCATCATCTGAATATTAGTTTTAACATTGACATTTGATTATTTGATCTTCTTTCAAAACATCGATCTAGTCCCTGATATAGCCCAAAGACTTCATCAGTGTTCTCAAATATAGTTTAACTTCTCCCTTTTTGTCACTTTTGTGCCCTTAATTTTAATTTGTTCATTGTTTTATCAAAAAATACTGAAAATGTTGCTATTTCACTATAGTCTTTTGACATCAGCTTGTTCAAATTGTTTCTGTGAACTATTTGCAATGCTGTTTATTATTTACAATATAATTTGTTAAAATCTTTCATTAACTCAAATGCAGTTTCCTAATCACTCACAAATTCCAGTTGCTTGTTTGAAATCACCCCGTATATGCAGTTCATTGTGATCACAGTTTCTTCATCCCAAGTACCTTCATCATCCATCTTTGGTTTTGTTCTTAAAGCCACTGTTAGCATTTCTTCACTTTCAGATACTTTTTCATTCACCATTTCCAGTTTCTGTAGTCCTCTTCATCAAACACTGATAGTTTAATGTCAGCCATGTCCAATTTCTAGAAGCATACATTTTGGATGACAATCAACTTTTTAGTTAACCATTGATCATTACTTTTCCAAATAGCAATCTCCTTTTTAGCTAACAATGAATCATTACTTTCCCAAATAACAGTATTCTTTTTAATCAAGAATATAAGGAAAAAGACAGATTGCTTCTCACCTTAAAGATGACATGTTAAACAGCAACAGACAAGCACAATGAAAAGACTGTTCAACATTTAGCTATCATCATGCACAAATGGCCGCCATCTCCAACAGCTCCGATTGGAATGCCAGTGCATTGCAGTCCGAGCCTCCAGAGATGGCAGTCATGTGCACAAGGTGTTCTTGCTTGTATGAATAATTTTGTTTGTTTGTTTGTTTGTGTGTGTGTGTGTGTGTGTGTGTGTGTGTGTGTGTGTGTGTGTGTGTGTGTGTGTGTGTACTTCATTATTTGAACAAGGCCTAGGCACAAGCTAAGCAATCAACAATCTTTTTGTTGCACCTATCTGCAACTAAACATGTCACCTTTACAGTGAGTAGCAATCTACCTTTTTCATATGTATTATTGATATCCAAACCAGAAGCTTCCATTGTTTTCTTTTTAATTAATAACTGTAAACTGCTACAATGTTAAGAACATTTATTAACCACAACATTAATACAGTGTACATCAATCTTTATACTAAACACTCTCACAGTATGGAACTACAGAATTTTATGCAGTAAACACTCACTGTTGGAATCCTTCTTGACATTATTCATAATCTTGATTTAAGTGTACCACTTTCCTAGAAGAATACATCATAATTTTTATTAAGACACAAACGGATTACAGACACTGACTGTGAGTGTGCATTGATTTAAATCAGTGGGGAAAACTGAAAATTTGTGCCACACTGGGATTCAAACACAGGTTCTCTGCCTACTAGGCAGATGCTCTAATCACTATGCCATCCAGACACAGTGGTCATCACAACTGCGCAGATTACCCTAATAGGCCTCGCTTCAGAACCAAATTCTCAACTTGTCCACACACTACCAATGTAGTGCCCCTTGCCCATCATCCTCATTATTTGCAGCATTTCATTGATTCCCATGAGAGTTTGGGCCTGCTGGATCAAAACTTCTCCTGCTTTTTTGGACATGTACAAAAGAACAGAAATCATGTAAGTGTAACAGAGGTGAGGAGAGCCAATGATCTCTTCAGTGCAGATGCACACCAGTTCCAAACAGTTATGGGAATCAATGAAAGACTGTGAGTAATGACGATAATGGATGAGGGGCACTATGTTAGTAATTTGTAGATAAGTTGAGAATTTGGGTCTGATGGGAGGCTTTCTAGGGCAGTTGTGGTGACCACTGTGTCCAGATGGCTCAGTGGTTAGAGCATCTGCCCAGTAAGTGGGAGACTATGTTTAGAATGTTGCTTCAGAACAGGTTTTCAACTTTCCCCATTGATTCAAATCAGCAGTGGCCACAAAATATGTGACTGTATATGTGTGGATGGATATGTGTGTGTGTGTGCGAGTGTATACCCGTCCTTTTTTCCCCCTAAGGTAAGTCTTTCCGCTCCCGGGATTGGAATGACTCCTTACCCTCTCCCTTAAAACCCACATCCTTTCGTCTTTCCCTCTCCTTCCCTCTTTCCTGATGAGGCAACAGTTTGTTGCGAAAGCTTGAATTTTGTGTGTATGTTTGTGTTTGTTTGTGTGTCTGTCGACCTGCCAGCACTTCCATTTGGTAAGTCACATCAGCTTTGTTTTATATATATATATATATATATATATATATATATATATATATAAAGAAAGATGATGAGACTTACCAAACAAAAGCGCTGGCAGGTCGATAGACACACAAACAAACACAAATATACACACAAAATTCAAGCTTTCGCAACAAACTGTTGCCTCATCAGGAAAGAGGGAAGGAGAGGGAAAGACGAAAGGATGTGGGTTTTACGGGAGAGGGTAAGGAGTCATTCCAATCCCGGGAGCGGAAAGACTTACCTTAGGGGGAAAAAAGGACAGGTATACACTCGCACACACACACACATATCCATCCACACATACAGACACAAGCAGACATATGTCTGCTTGTGTCTGTATGTGTGGATGGATATGTGTGTGTGTGTGCGAGTGTATACCTGTCCTTTTTTCCCCCTAAGGTAAGTCTTTCCGCTCCCGGGATTGGAATGACTCCTTACCCTCTCCCTTAAAACCCACATCCTTTCGTCTTTCCCTCTCCTTCCCTCTTTCCTGATGAGGCAACAGTTTGTTGCGAAAGCTTGAATTTTGTGTGTATATTTGTGTTTGTTTGTGTGTCTATCGACCTGCCAGCGCTTTTGTTTGGTAAGTCTCATCATCTTTCTTTTTAGATATATTTTTTTCCACGTGGAATGTTTCCCTCTGTTATATATATATATATATATATATATATATATATATATATATATATATATATATATATATATATATATATATATATATGGTTATAATAGAGGGAAACATTCCACGTAGGAAAAATATATCTAAAAACAAAGATGATGTGACTTACCAAATGAAAGTGCTGGCAGCTCGACAGACAAACAAACAAACACAAACATACACACAAAATTCAAGCTTTCGCAACAAACTGTTGCCTCATCAGGAAAGAGGGAAGGAGAGGGAAAGACGAAAGGATGTGGGTTTTAAGGGAGAGGGTAAGGAGTCATTCCAATCCCGGGAGCGGAAAGACTTACCTTAGGGGGAAAAAAGGACGGGTATACACTCGCGCACACACACACATATCCATCCACACATATACTGACACAAGCAGACATATTCATGATGAAGAGAGGAGTGGTAGACCATCATTGGTGACTGACGAACTCGTTCAGACAGTTGATGCAAAAGTTCGTGAAAATCGACGCTTCTCAATGTCGGAGTTGTCTACTGGTTTTCCACAGATTTCTAAGACTCTCTTGTACGAGATAGTGACAGCAAGATTGGGTTACCGTAAGTTCTGTGCACGATGGGTGCCCAAAATTCTTACCGACCACCACAAAACTCAAAGAATGGCCTGTGCATTAGACTTTCTGTCACGTTATGAGGACGAAGGAGAACCATTGTTAAACAGAATCGTGACCAGTGACGAAACCTGGATTAAGTACGTGAACCCTGAGACAAAAGAACAATCAAAGATGTGGGCACATTCAAATTCGCCTACCAAACCAAGAAAAGCCTCGCAAGATTTTTCTGCCAGAAAACTGATGGCAACGGTGTTTTGGGATGCCAAAGGGGTGTTGTTGGTTGAATTCATGGAATGTGGTACGACCATTAATCAAGACGTGTACTGTGAAACAATAAAAAAGTTACGACGGGCTATACAGAACAAACGCCATGGTATGCTGACTTCCGGTATCGTTTTTTTGCACGATAACGCCCGTCCTCACTCTGCTCGCAGAACAACGGCCCTTCTTGAGTCCTTCAAGTGGGACGTTATCAACCATCCACCTTACAGCCCAGACCTGGCGCCAAGTGATTATCCCCAAAGTAGGTAAACTCAAACAACTGACAAATACTATGGAAAAATTCCACATAAAAATCCTTGCGATTCAAGAATCACGATTTACTGATGAAAATCATTTTGATTCAGGAAACTTCAGAATCTACAAAGGAAAACCTGCAGTCCAGCTGAACAAGGGACCCAAACAATTTGGCACAGCTTTTGTTGTGCTCAAATCAATTATAGACTCAATAATAAACTTCCATTCAAAATCAGAAAGCATCTCGACAATCTCAGTAAAATCTGGAAACAAGGCATACACACTGATAAATGCACATGCCCCCACAAATTATTATAATAGAAAAGATCCACAGGCAATAGATGACTTTTGGGAACTACTGGAGGAAACTTCAAATAAAATCCCTACTCATCACGTGAAAATTATGTTATGAGATTTCAATGGACAACTCGGTAAAGAGAGAAAATTCAGGAAAACAACAGGAATTCATACAGCTCACAAGAGAACAAATAAAAACGGCGAGAGACTGATAAACTTCTGCGAAAATTTTGATCTTAAAATCATGTGTACACAGTTCCTTAAACCTGCAAACAAACTTACAACATGGAAATCACCAAATTCAACTTTTGGTTAATTTCAGATAGACCATGTTGCCACATCTAATAAGAATACCAAAGAAATACTCAACATATGAACAAGAAAGGGATTTTTTTGAGTCAGACCACCATCTGCTGCAAATAAATATTAGATTTCAACCTAACAGAAAGAAACCACCAATGAAAAAAACAGTTAGAATTGATCCAGAATACCTTAAACTTAACAAGAGGGAAATTCTCCAGGAAATTGGGCAGTCAAACACAATGAACTGGAATGAACTTGCAGAAGTACTGAAAAATACTATGAAATTTGGCAAACCCTCAAGAAAGGGAAAACACAGATGGTGGAATAGTGCATGTGATCGAGCAATACAAGAAAGAATACAAGCTTGGAAAACTTTCAGTAGCAACAAAACTACAGAAAAATGGCAGGAATTTTTGAGAATACAGAAGAGTTCATCCAAGGCAATATGAAGAGAAAAACGTAGATAAGATAAAAACTGGCTTAAAGAAATTGAACAAGAATTTATCAAGAACAACACCAGAAATTTTTACAAAATTTTCAAAGAAAACCTAACAGGGTATCAACCACCTAATCTGTGCTTTTTCCAGTCTGATGTGTCACTGGAAACCAACCCTAAAAAGAACTGTCAAATTTTAGCTAAATATTTTCACTCACTTCTCAACCGCAAGCCTCTGAGAAAACAACAAGATTTTGAGAAACCCACATCCAACCCTGATTCAAATCCACCATCACTTAGAGAGGTAAAGGAAATAATCAGTTATTTGAAGAACAACAACTCTCCAGGGAAGGACGGAATCATAGCAGAAGTACGGAAATTAAATGATAATAATCTCACACAAGCAACCCACAGAATTATATCAAATATTTGGGAAACTGAACAAATACTTGCAAAGTGGAAATGTGCACTAATTCCCCCTCTCCACAAAAAGGTGTAAAAACCAATCCAAATATTACAGGGGAATTTCACTGCTCCCTGTAATATACAAAATTCTTTCAAAGGCCCTATTAAACAGACTATAGGAACAAGTGGACCAGTTAATAGGGGAGTATCAGGCAGGGTTTCACAAAGGTCAATCCTGCTGCGAACAGATATGGAACTTAAAAACAATTTTGCAAATGAGAAGATGTAGAAATACTGTGGTAACTTTTGTCAATTTTAAAAAGGCTTATGATACAATAGATAGACAAACATTATTTCACACCTTAGAGGAGTTCAGGATTGACAAGAAAACAAGGTCATTATTCAACTGGCAGTACCAGATACAACCTCCAAATTTAATTCATGAGAGAAACATCAGAAGCATTTCATATCCATAATGGTGTTTGCCAAGGAGATGGAATGTCCTCCCATCTGTTTAACATGGTTCTGGAAAAAATTGTGAGGACATGGGAAAAGGAAATAAAAGGAATTCAGTTTGGGATTAAAAAAGAGCAGAGAATTAAGGTGAAGTGTCTGGCTTTTATGGATGATCTTGCCATTCTAACAAACAACAGAGAGGAAGCCAAACTTGCATTGGAAAAACTACACGGAATCTCACAGAAAACTGGGCCACAAATCTCCTACAAGAAAACACAGGATATTGGAAACAAACCTGTAGATAATCTCGCCATTACTAATCAGTACGGGAAAGTGGCAGAAGTTCCCCACTTCAGGTATCTGGGAGAGATAATCCAACCATCAGGACTGAACTCAATAGCCAATAAAGATAGAATCTCCATATTACAAAAAGCATACAAGCTCACTTGGAATCACTATAATAAGAAATATATTTCTGTCAATGTGAAACTAAGGCATTACAAAACAGTAGTCCTACCAGAAACACTTTATGCTGCAGAAACTACAGTGATTCATGGTCATACTAAGATCAGAGAGACTGAAAAGTAGGAAAGAAAAATTCTGAGGAAAATATATGGACCAGTGTTTCAGGAAGGAATTTGGATGGAGAGGCCAACTAGAGAGATTTACAAAGACATAGAAACAATAACAGACACCATTAGAAAGAGAAGGATGAAATTTCATGGACATATCAGCAGGATGAATAAAAGCAGGCTCACAAGACAAATCTTTGAGATAGTAAACAAGAGCAAAAACAAGACAAAGTGGATCAATGAAGCAGAAGAAGACATTAAAGAACTGGGGATCACACAAGACAACATAAACAATAGAGAACAGTTCAGAAACATCATACATACACACACACTTAAACAGGAACATACGGAGAACAGAATGGGAAAGAGATGGTCGAAAGAACGAAAGAGAGAACACAGTGAATGTATGAAGAAAATTTGGGAAGAACAAAGAAAGAAGAAGAAATCATGACTACTCAAGTTCAATCGCTCTCTCAAAAGGGAATAATTGAAAATAATAAAATAATATATATATACACACACTTCTCCTTTAAAGGCAATACCTTCAAAAAAATCTGGGGCATGGCTATGGGCACCCACATGGCACCATCCTATGCTAACCTATTCATGAACCATCTAGAGGAATCCTTCCTAAACACCCAGAGGCCTAAGCCCTTCACCTGGTTCAGGTTCATTGATTACATCTTTGCTATCTGGATCGAAGGTGAGGACACCCTATCCACATTCCTCCAGAACCTCAACAACTTCTCCCCCATTTTCATCACCTGGTCCTACTCAACCCAACAAGACACCTTCCTAGATGTTGACCTCCACCTCGTAGATGGCTACATCAGTACCTCTGTCCATACAAAACCTACTAACTACCAGCAATACCTCCCCTTCGACAGCTGCCACCCATTCCATAGCAAGAAGTCCCTTCCGTAGAGCCTAGCCAACCACGGTCATCACATCTGCAGCGACGAGCAGTCACACTCAAAATATACCAAGGGTCTCACTGAAGCCTTCACTGACTGTAATTATCCTCCCAATCTTGTACAAAAACATATCTCCCGTGCCTTATCTTTACAGTCTCCCACCATCTCCCAAAGCCCCAACGACTGGCCACAGAGGAGAATTCCCCTCATAACTCAATACCACCCAGGTCTGGAGCAAGTGAATTACATTCTTGCTAGGGTTTTGATTACCTCTCATTGTGCCCTGAAATGAGAAATGTCCTACCCACTATCCTATCCATCCCCTCCACAGTGGTAGTCCACCATCCACTGAACCTACACAATATAATTGTCCATCCTTACACAACCCCTGCTCCCAATCCCTTACCTCATTGCTCATAGCCCTGTAATAGACCTAGATGCAAGACCTGTCCCATGCATCCTCCCACCACCACCTACTCCAGTTCAGTCACTAACATCACCTATGCCACCAAAGGCAGGGCTACCTGTGTAACCAGTAATGTGGTCTACAAGCTTAGCTGCAACCACTGTGCTGCATTCTATGTAGGCATGACAACCAACAAGCTGTCTGTCCACATGTATGGCCACCGACAAACTGTGGTCAAGAAACGAGTGGACCACCCTGTAGCTGAACACGCTGCCAAACATGATATCCTTCATATCAATGACTGCTTCACAGCCTGTGCCATATGGATCCTTCCCACCACCACCAGCTTTCCCAAATTTCACAGGTGGGAACTTTCCCTGTAATACATCCTATGTTCTCTATACATATATACAGCAGAGACCCACTAATCCAAACCCCAGTAATCTGAATGTTCGGTTAATCCGAGCACAAAAATATTGGTCTAAGTATTGAAAACTGTACGGTAAACTGCTGTACATATACACTATTTTCATTTACACACTACAGTAAACATATATTAGAAAAATTGGCAAGAAAACATTAGGTTTAAACAATGCATAACAATGAAAGGAAAGCTGTCAAACTTAATAAAATACAGCTGACATTTTATCCATAGTTTTTAGATGACAAAAACTCAGTCATTGTTTCCTGGCATAATGAAGACAGTCTGTTATACGATGCATAGTTGCACCATAAACATCAAATCAGCAGGTGTAGCAATGGGCTGTTGCTCCAAATAACATAGTGCGAGGTCAAGGGCTTCTGTTGCATCACTGTGTGGCACCAGCTCTCCTTTGTCACTTTCAGGCTCATTGTCACTTCCGTCACAGCAGTTCACTTCTTCTTGGTCTTCAGTCACAGTAGCATCAGTAAGCTTCTTCACACATGCCCCATCCACTGCCATCCACTCATTTATGTCTCCTTCACTAACTTCTTCACATCCAGGGATTGTCTGTACCATTTGTAGTAGATTTTCCTCTTTATTTTCAACTAGGTTGTCCTGAAATTCAAGAGATGTCCACAGTTTTCTCCACGATTTTCTCAGAGTATTTTCTGAAATATTCTGCCATGTCTCAGCAGCCCAATAAACAACATCCTTCACATTGGTCTTTTTTATTTTGTCCACTAAAGGAATGGTATCATCTTGGATCAGCATTCTTAAAAATCGTTTTCTGTAAATCAGTTTTAATGTTTGCAGTATGCCCTGGTGCATCGGCTGTAGAAGTGGTGTAACATTTAGTGGCAAAAACTTCACTACAATTTCTCCATCACATAATTCCTCAGTAACGGGGTGAGATGGCACATTATCAATCAAAAGGATTGCATGGGGAGACAAATGATTTTCCTTAGAAAACCATCAAACAGAGGGAACATACTGGCCATGAAATCATTCTTTGAACAGCTTACCATCCATCCATGCTTTTTTCTGGTTGCGGTAATATATGGGCAGGAACTTCATGTTGCAGTTTTTAAAAGCTCAGGGCCTAGCAGATTTGCCAATCAGCATTAAAGGCACCTTGTGATTACCAGCAGCATTGCTGCATGCTAATAAAGTCACATGATCTTTGCACATTTTATAACCAGGAACATAGTCTTCTGCTTTTGATGACAGGCTTTTTGTTGGCAATGCCCTAAAATTAAGGTCAGTCTCGTCAGCATTATAAACTTGTTGGGGAGAATACTTTCCATCTATTATCGTTTTTTCAAACTCACTCAAATATTCCTTCACTGCATCACGGTCAGAAGAAAGCTTCTCTCTACTAATTGTTAGCTGACGGATTCCATGACATTTTTTGAAGCTGTCCAACCATTCTGTACTCGCATTAAAAGACTCATCACCATTCATTAACTTGTTCAGGTAAACAGCCTTCTCCTGAACCAGTGCTCCACTCAAAGGAGCTCCCCTTTCTCTTTCCTGTGTAAACCAAAGGAAAAGAATTTCATCCACTTTATCGCCGAAGACGTTGTGCAGGACTGTTCAAGCTTCACTTGGTTCTTCCTCCAATCACAAATGGTTGCTTTACCAACACCCAGTTCCACTGCCAGTTTAGATACAATCTCACCATTGTCTATCTGCTTTACAGCATTCAGTTTTTCTTTGAGAGTTAATGTTGTATGTTTCCATTTACTCATGATGGAAATACGTATACCACTACACCTGAAAGAATAAATACAACTGTTATGCGTGTCAGTGATCGATATCTGACATAATCAAGCGCTTTGCAAGCCAACGGGCAGTGCACTGACCTCAGACACTACAAAGGTCTCAACAATGCATAACAACAAGGGCAGTGCACACAGGGTAGCCGCGTGGTCTGAGGCTTCCTGTCATGGTCCGTGTGGCTCCCCCTGTCGGAGGTTCGAGTCCTCCCTTGGGCATGGGTGTGTGTGTTGTCCTTAGTGCAAGTTAGTTTAAGTTAGATTAAGTAGTGTGTAAGCTTAGGGACCGATGACCTCTGCAGTGTGGTCACATAAGACCTTACCACCAATATCCCATTTCCGACAAGGGCAGGGAGTAAGAGTGAGCCATTGTCCCCATAGTTGTTCCCATTTGTTACCATGATGTACCTACTTATCTGTTTGGTATACTTCATTCTAGAAACTCATCACCGTAATTCCAGCTAATCCGAACAAACTGGTAATCAGAACAAGGTCTGGTCCCATCTAGTTCGGATTAATGGGACTCTACCGTGTGTCACCCCAGCCTCCTTTCCCCCACCCAGTCGCTACTCCCATCATGTACTGGTGCTGCTGCTTGCAGAGTGGTTTCAGTTGCCTGACACTGCAGTTGTGTGTGTGAGTTGCGTCTGCATGAGTGTGTGTGTGTGTGTGTGTGTGTGTGTGTGTGTGTGGCTATTGTTGACAAAGGCCATTGGCCAAAAGCTTTAAGTGTGAAAATCTTGTTGTGCCTATCTGAGACTCAGCATCTGTGCTATATGGTGAGTTGCAACTTTCCTTCTCATAATATTGTTATATATAATGTTTGCTGTCTGAAATGTTAAAACTCACTCTAAGTTATATTTTTGGATTGTATTCAATAAGAGATTAGTTGCAAAGCATTGACGTACTTTGTAAAGGGGCACCGTCTTCTAGCATTACTTTACATCAACAGAAGTATGTGATACCAAAAAATATTTATGAATTTTTTAGTTGGTTAATATTACCTCAATTGTTTTTCTGAAAGAATTGCATATGATTTTGTACACAGTGTATTATATTTCAGGCTAAAATGTATAAAAAGAAATTACTTTATTTTCATTGTTACAGCTGATATGTACTAATTCTGTATGTACAGTTAAAATTAATTTCTTTTAGAAAGATTTGAAATTATGAAATGTCTGGCACACTTAAAATTCCTATTAATAATAATAATAATAATAATAATAATAGCTTTAATCAACATCGAATGGTACACTCCACACATACAAAGAAACAGTAATGATGACAGTTATTTGTACAATACACAAGACACATTCTTCTGAATACGTCATTAATTTACAACAAAATTACAATAAGATGTTTACTGATTTCTGTTTGCATAATTTCACAAAGCATTTGTGGTTCTTCATATAAGCATGGTACTCTTCTAATGTGTAGAAAGCGTGTTTCTTAAGCTGATGTATCAGTTTAATTGTAGGAAGAGCCATGACTGCTCTAGGCAGTGCATTAGCTAATTT